>NC_040018.1:28241394-28287846 GCF_000972845.2 Larimichthys crocea | reverse complement strand
GAGCGCACCTTCGAAAGGCTGAGCCTTATAGACTGCTGAAGATGCTCGTGATTGGTCCGCCGAGACAGGGGAAGACGGCGCTTCTGGAGGTTCTACAGACCGGCAGGGCGTCTCCGTTTACACCCTCAGAATGCAGCATCTCCACCTCCACATGGGAGCTGGACAAACCCAACGGAGGCAAAAACAGCGTGAGAAAAACAGACAACAAATGTGTATACTGTACAACACACACACTACACAAAATAGTTCTTGAAGGACTGAAAAGGAAACTATTGAATCGCTCTGTGAGGTTCTACTCTCTCTGAAACGAGTTTAAACTCCAGTAATTACAGGTCTGCTTCGTTTGAAAAGCTGTTCTGTGCTTTCACAAATTAAATGTCTGCACAACAAAATCACAATCAGCCATTTTGCCTTTTCACAAAAATCATGTCGAGGGGCGGTCGGTAGCGTAGTGGGTTAGGCGGCCGCCCCATGTGTGGAGGCTATAGTCCTCGCTGCAGCTGGTGCTGGTTCGAATCCCGCATCGAGGCCATAAGGTCAACATGTTCAAACTTTGCTGTATGATCAGATTGCTGCAAAATGAAGGAACAGCTGCTGTTAGCCGTTCATAATTAGCATGTTAACATACTAATGGTAATTTAAGCTGCAAGCAGCGATGGTCGGGCCCTCGCACATGTGCGCACGTCGAAATGTGCATAACATCGGCCTTTATAATAGCGGTCATAATAACCGCAAGAAGTTTCAGACAGCTCTGAGGAAGTATATGATAGCCCAACACCTGCCTGAAAATCAGCCCAAAAGTCAATGGAGTCTCATTTTTTTTCCGAAACAATCGGCAACGTTGACTTTGACTTTGGAGTTCAAATGCAACTCCTGGAAATGACCCCAAAAAACACAAAAGTCCAAATTTGACAAAAATTGGACGCCGTACGCTTCACTGTAGCCCGGGTCACCAAGAGACTTTTTTGTGCGTCTCGGCATGTTACATACTCCCTCCAAATTTTGTACACGTGGATGTAACCGTGGCGAGGGGCCCCTCCGAAAACACACACCTAGGTGGCGCTGTCGAGCAATATGCGCACGTCCATGTGCGAAATGCGTAATTTGACGCCTGACTTTGGGGGGGTAGGCAAATTTTCGTGAGTTTTCGAGGGGATATGGGCCGTCGGAAATGCGATTTACTATTAAACGTCGTTCAGCGTTAGAAATCCAATAGGGCCTCGCCCCAGCGTGCCGTACTCGGGCGCTAAATATACCAGCTAAACATTAGCATGTTAGCACTGAGACTGTAAGCATGCTCACATTAGACTCTAATATTCATATTTTTATTATTATAAGTCCCCAAATGTTTTTCTGAAGTTTGTCAGCAGCCTGAGCAGTTCATTTGCTACCTGCTAACTGCAGCGTTCAAACTAAAGTTCACACAGCGTTTTGTGAGCAGCTGCTTGAGATATCAGGATCACACCATTTAGTATTATAGTAGTAGAGAGTAACTAGAAAGCTACTAGTGATGTGTCGGTCGCGAACGATCCGGTTCTGGGAGCCGATTTAGGGAGCGTTTTTTTTACCCCACTTCTGTGCCTCACTGTCTCGTCTCCCTGACACTCTCCCTCAAGCCATACCTGTTCTCACACATCTTGACCAATCACGTTCGGCTTTCAATTAGAAAAGTGAAGGAAAATCAGGCAGTTTTGCATTATTTTGGGTGATAAATTAATTAAATAGTTAGTAAGTTTTATTTATATAGCACATTTTTACACAGCATGCACTGACCAAAGTGCTTTACAATGTCAAAAATAAAATAAAATGTAATAACATTTAAAATATAAAATTATAACAACAACAACAACAACAACAACAACAACAACAACAATTAATAAAATCAATTAATAAAATGTAAGGGAGCTGTTTGGGAGCCGGTTTCGCTCCTTATAGTAAGCAGAGCCAAAAGAATCGGTTCTTCAAAAAGAGCCGAAATTCCCATCACTTAAAGCTAGCATTCAAAAAAAGGTTCAAAGTGTGAGGCTGCTGTCTGGTCATAACTGCTTAATCCAAATGCAGTTTATTGAACAGAAGTTCTCCATCTGTAGACAGAGAATTAATATTGGTAATTGAATCCCCCAGCCAGCCACTCACCCCCTCGCCGCTCAGGGAGTTCATACATGGACCATTAACCACAAATGTCTCCTGGTTCCAGTCCAGCCAGAGATCTTTGTTGCATCTCTGTCTCCTTCATTTCCTGATTTCCTGTCATCTGATAAAGGCTTAGAAATGCCTTAAAATAGTTCAAACAGTTCAGTGTTGCTTCTGTTCATTGAAATTTAAAGAGACTAACACGCGCACACCTGAAAAAACATCATGTCCGGTTTCTAAGGCAGGTCATAGAGGGTAGGTAGGTAAACTATAGTTAGGCTGCAGGTAGACTATAAGTAGTGTACGTACCTGCCTATGACTGCAGGTAGAGAGTGATCAACCATAACGGTCTAAAAATAGTGATAAAATGACGAGAAGAACAGCTTCTCCACAACACAGTGCAGCAGTTGTTTGTCTTGGCCGACCAAGCCCCGCCGCCGGGTCCAAGTTGAACAAAGGTACGCTCTGACCTGTGAATCCTGCTGCAGATCTCAGCCAAACAGGGAACGCATGCTCACATTAGTTCTTCAATAGAATTTAATAGAAGACAGAGCAAATATTTGTATACCAGAAATGTAACGTGACGGCACTTTGGAAACAGTTTTGGACAGTGTGGAGAGTTTTCCTCTGAGGAAAACTTATTGTAATAAACCACACACACACACACACTCACACACACACACACACACACACACACACACAAAAGTCACTGTATACTGCAAACCTTCACATGTTATCAAGCTCCCTTGGCCGTTTTTCACCCATCCTGAAACTCTTGCTGCTTGGCGGTCGTCTTAAAATGAATAACATGAACCACGAGTGACAAAGACAATTCAAATTAATAAAATCTTTTAAAAATAACTTTTCTCTCAGGGTCGAGACCCTCTGCAGGGGTCTGAGCTTTCAAAAAAAAAATTGTGGGGGGGGAAACCGCTGGTCCAGTTTCAAATCTGAATACAGCAGCTCAAATAACTTGCCAGGAGCAGCTGGTTTGTCTATTTTGAATTTGAAATTCAGTTCAGCTTTAATTTACATGTGTGACACTGGTGCAGGGTTAGAAGAACGGGGGGTCCTGGGGGGTTTTCACTACCTTTTCCTTAACTTCTTTATCTTTGAGTCGTATAGTTTTGTTTTATATCAAATATGCCGTTGAAGGAGTTTCATTGGTAGTGTATTCAACAGCGACTCTTCTTCCCAGAAACAGTGTCTGTGTTTCTCTGTCAACAGTTCCATATAGGGACAACTTTTTCATCAGAAAATAGTTCCAATAAAAAAAACGATTCACAGTGAGGTCTGTGGATCCGACGCCTGGAAACTCAAACAAAATCAGGGAGTGGATCTTTAATGATGACTTCTCGGTCTTTTCAAAATACTTAGTCAACTCAGACTGTTTGCTTTTTATCCCTGACTCATCACATATTTAGTCATCTTTAGAGATGACTTCGCTCTCGTCTTGTTCACACAGAAAGACTCGGTAGCGTTCAACGTCTGGGACATCGGTGGTCAAGCCAGCATGTCCACAGTGAACCAGTGTTTCTTCACTGACAAGGCCTTGTACGTGGTGATCTGGAACCTGGCTCTGGGAGAGGAGGCTGTGGCCAACCTGCAGACATGGCTGCTCAATATAGAGGTGAAATTTAGCTCACACACACACACACACACACACACATGCACTGATGCAGACCTGCTGAGAACTCGCTTCCAGCTCTACTTCAGTCAGAGCGAGTGTCTCAGAAAGCGAAGGGTGTGACTGTGAGAACGAGACGTTGTCAGTGCTGAACAAAGAGATGATGTGTTTCCAGTGGGAGGGAGGAGTGATCTGACTTAAAGGAAAGCCATTTGGCTGTCAGACCACATAAACCGACCACAGCGGGATGGATGCCATTTAATGGACGTACGATGACGTGGAAGATGTTGAAACCGTGCTTGCATCATTTCACGGAAATGGTTCATTGAAGCCTAATTACTAACTGTAACATTTAATAATGCCTCTCCTTTCTGTCGTACTGATTCGGTCGGTGGTTGGTTTGCAGCATTAATTACGCCTTGGGTCAGTTTTAGATTCTGACCAGAGTGAATTTTTCTTCTTTGTAACTTTGTCCTGTGAGTTTTGTAGTTGCCGATATCATTTTGATGTCTCCTGATCCTGTTCTAATCCAGAGGACCTCCTTAACCTTCAGGCTGCTGATTTATGATTTATGACTTTAAAAAAATTCCAGACATCTGGCTCTGTAATTCACACAAATTGACTGATTTTTAGACGTGTGAAAAGACCTTCGCTTTAACTGCTGTGTGGTTAACCATGTAACCAAATCAAATTGTGCACAACCACAACCACAGCAGTGACCTCATCCTTACTTAATGCTGCCATATACTGTACATACTGTATGTCATCCATCGCATCATCTTTCCAGATTTCTGCATCAAAGAGTGTGCCTTCTGCCAACGGGTCTCCATGCTGTGTAGCCTCCTAAATTTACACCCAAAATAGTTTTGAAAACATTTTTTTTATTATTATCGTGAATGCAGCCTCCATGTTTCCTGACTGGGAAAAGAGGAAGAGAAAAGTGCTGAGAAACCACAAAATATAAAAGATTTCAAGGTCACCACTGATTTGCATGGGATAAGGATCAGAGAAGACTTTCTGTCTTTGGCCCTCGTGAGGGACGTGAAATGAATCTTGTAACATCCTGTCAAAAGTCTGTTTGGAAACAGGAGCTGCTCTAACTGCTGAGCTGAAAGTGTCCTGTTCTAAATCAGGAAAATTGCTTCAGGTAATAACGTCCTCAGAGGGTGTGTGCTCTCCTGTGCCTCTGGATAACACAACACGAGTATATAACCTCATATAACCTAACATCCTTAATAATCCTAATATCCTTCCTCTCCCCCAAAGTTACCCAGCGTCTAACAAACAGTAACACAAACAAACATCCATTTTTATTGACTCTTTGTGTCAATAGTTCGGTTGTACATATACATACCATGACTTAACAAAAAGAGAGAATTAAAAACAGACATGTAAGCTGAGTAAATTAGTGTATATATATATATCTATTATTATATATATATATAATATATCTATATCTATGTATATATAATATATATATATATATATATGTATATATATATATATGTATATATATATATATGTATATATGTATATGTATATATGTGTGTGTGTATATATACATATGTATATGTATATATATGTATATATATATATACATATGTATATATATATGTATGTGTGTGTGTGTATATATATGTGTATATGTATATATATATATATGTATATGTATGTGTGTGTGTGTATATATGTATGTATGTATATATATATATGTATATATATGTATATATATATATATATATATATGTATATATGTATATATGTATATATATATATATGTATATGTGTGTGTGTGTGTGTGTGTGTGTATATATGTATGTATATATATATATATGTATGTATGTATGTATGTAATATGAAACACGAAGTAATCAATTTTAAAAAATAATTAATAAAAATTACAAAACAAAAAAAGCTAAACAAGCAGAAACATTCAATAATAATGATAATAAACATGATAAACAGCTTTTACTAAGTTTGTAGATAAAGGTTTAGATTGTATTTCAATGTTGTGTTTCAAGCGTCAGGAGGTACCGACAGACTGACATATTTACTTTAAAACCTTGGTACAGTGAGTACCTGCTGTACATTTTTTTTTTTTTTGTTTTCCTTTTTGTTTTGTTTACTGCACCGCGACGAGAGACTCTGATTTATTTTGAGTTATTTCCTTATTTTGTGTTGGTGTCTGCGGTAAAACCCGGAACGGACTTTTTGTTTTGTGTTGGTACATGCCTAAACTGAACTGTGGGTGTTGGAAAAACCTGGAACTTTCCCAAACACGGAATGAACTGAACTCTTTTTGTTTTTTTGGTTACTCAGACATTGAAAGAAAAAATATACACATTCTGAAAAACACCTTGCTGGTTAATTGTTTGGTTTATTATTGCTGTGCTAATCTGCCTGGTTATTATTTTTTGTGTGGGGTGACTGAATTATTTATTTTTTGTCAGACTTGACTCTGTCTGGCACCCCAGCATACTTTGTAGTTGACCCGCTACAAGACAAATATCTTTTTACTGTCAGTGATTTGATTATTATTATTATCAATGATTTATATTATGTGTCAGTCAGATTCTTTCTGAAGACACTGATACTGTTGACTGACACATCTCTAAACGTCGGCTCAACTCTTGGTGTAGCTTTTTCCTGGGCTTTCAACTGCACCTCACAGTCTTCATCAAGAGGAAGAGGAAAGCTAGTTATCATGTGAAGGTCTTATCATGAATCTGCTGAAGAGGAAATGGTTGAAAGGTCTGGAAACAGCTGGAAGGAGGCTGGACACTGACTTAAGATTTTGTGTTTTTCAAGCATGCACACATTTCAGGCAGTATATATTTGTTTATGCGTTTCCATTTTCTTTGTAGATTCAGTACAAATGTTAGCTCCTGTTTGTTGTGGCCTGTAGGCACGAGCACCCAACTCTGCCGTGGTGGTCGTAGGAACACATCTGGATCTCATCGACACCAAGTTTCGCACCGAGAGACTGGCCACGCTGAGAGCTTATGTTCTGGCTCTTTGCCGATCCCCATCAGGGGCTCGAGCCACCGGCTACCCAGACATCACCTGGAAACACCTGCAGTGAGCACACCTGTTTGTTTAGTTTATATTGATGAAAAGAAAAGAAGCAGCGCTTTGTGTGTGTGTGTGCTTCATGCAGCATCACCAGTATCAGCGTGCCAGAAATCTGAAGTATGTGTGTGTCTTGGTACTCAGTGAAGTGTCCTGTAAGACCCTGGAGGGTTTGGATGGGCTGAAGAAGCTGATCTACCAGGTGGCTCTCTCCATGAAAGACAGCAGCAGCTCAGCCTTTGGCACTAAACTGCTGGGCAGACTGGTGAGTGAGGCAGGGAGGCTGGTGATCTTCCTGTCATTCAAAGGAACAGTTACGGTTTTTATCACGGTCTCTTCCATCAGATCCCCAGGAGCTACCTGACACTTCAGGAAGTGGTGATAGCAGAGAAGCAGAGGCGACATGCGAAAGGAGAGGTCCAGTACCTAACTGACGCCCAGCTGGACTGCATTGTCGAACAGAACCCAGAAAGTGACATCAGAGACTACGAGGACCTGCAGACAGGTAACGTGACATTCAGCAAACACCAGATGCATGAAACCACTTAGTCTGTGTTCAGCAGCACAGAAACAGAAGTCTGCGTTCTCTCCATCAGATCTCTGAAGCTGTGCGTACGCCTCTTTCTGTTTTATAACAGGCTTCGTTTCACTTCTACAATTTCATGGATGTAAAAACACCCGTTTGCATATTGATGCTTGTGCAGTGAGACAAAGGTTTTCCAACAGCTACCATGACTACATGATGCCACTGTGACTCTGCTTATAATGCCAATCACCAATTCCTCACATGTAAACCATCATTGCAGTGATGATCTCCATCAGCAGCATTAAATGTCATAAGGATGATTAATCAAGAGCTCACATGGAAACAGATTTTACAAAGTGCTTTACAACAAATGAAAATATTATTATTTTAACTTATGGTGAAATCATCAAATGTATCACTATTTAATAATTTGGTTAATAAATATGATTCTTAGTGACATTTCACAGAACACAGCATAGGACTGAGCCTTTGTACCAACTGAGCTAACCAACACCCAGAAAATCTTTTATGCTTGGTGTGTGTATGTTGGTCTGAACCACTCACGGTATAAAGAATGGACAGGGGTGGACTCGGTGCTCAAACAAGTCATCTGTAACGGTACCTACCTTCAAAGTGTTCACGTTGTTAATCCTGCATAACTTTAAGTCTTAATATAATGTGAACAGGTGAGTCCTATATAAATTCACCCTCAGTACAGTTGTCATGAACGGGGAAATTAGCTACAGAGTAGGCCTGTGTTGAAAAAATCGATTTTCCGATTCTGAATCGATTTGCATATTAATTCTTTAAGATCGATTCGTACATCCAAAGATTGATTTAAGTAAATTAAAATTTTAATACATTTTCCCCCAGTGAACTTTAACCCCACTAGTTGCGTCATTGAATTGAAACAGGCGTGCACCATGTTTAAACTACGGCGTCTCACACACGCGAGGTGCGTTCAATGGCCGTCGGAATGACTATGATGAGTTCATGAACGTGGGAAAAAATGGAAATTCACCGGAAATATAATAAAACTACAGACAAAAGAACACTCAAGGAAAACTCTACAACGACCAGCCACTTCTGTACGTTCTCTTAAAATAACTGAGGCGATTGTGGGTTACATTTGCAAAGATATGCGCCCGTATTCCGTTGTTGAAAACGACGGCTTCAGGCGACCAAAAAAATTGTTTTAATAACACTAACCTGAATCGAGATCGGATCGGATTATGATAATCGATTCTCAGTCTTGAGAATCAGAATCAAATCGATTCTTGGAATTTGAATCGATACCCAGCCCTACTATAGAGACCAAAACTGTTTTTTGTACCAGGCTGTAAACATGTTTATGTCTGCTGTGAAGTTGGACATTTTGACATGGGGACTTATGGAGACTGACATCTTGTGTAGCCAGCCTCCTGAGGTTGTAAATACAGTTTATGTGTGGCATTTATATCGTTTGATTTGTTAAAATAAGAATCATTTGCTCGTACAAAATAGTGTTTACAGTGTTGATCTGTGCGAGCTTGTCACTTATTGGCCTTGACAGGGACAACACCCAGACACATAATCTCCCTGAGGGAAGTCTTGTCAGCCCTAATATTTGTTAATTAATCGGCAGCAAAGAAACATCACGCATTACTTTACTTTTGTTACTCTGCTGTCGTCTATGACAGGACACCGTTCCAGATCCTTCACAACCACACATTGTATATTTTTTATTCAACACATGTAAAATTAGAAAATGAGACGTGGTTTAAGAATCTGGCAGCGCTACAACTTGGACTGATTTACTGACCATCCAGCAGTTTGGCATCTGCAACTGTGCACAGCTCTCCAAAAGTCCCCACCTCACCTCACCCTGCTGCCATCTGGCAAGCAGTACAGAAGTATCCGCTGCCATACCACAGAGCAGCAGCTAACTACAGAGCAGCTTCTTTCCTCAGGCCGTAACACTGCTCAACTCTTCCTCTGCACAAGTTTGGACTGGTTGGACTGTTGGCGGAAACCGTGGAGATTAACCATTATTTCCTCCAGAACGGTTGGACTGTTGGCGGTTAATCTCGCATTTCGTTGTGCAACCCTGTGTTGCAGAGTGACAAACAAGCATGAATTCACAACAGCCGTGCCGACGTACGTGCATGCATCCACTCGTTCATGCATTCACGCTCAACCTCATGTTCCATCGACTTATGCACCTTTTTGTTTTAGGCAACTCTGTCAAACTTCCTTTTTGCCAGATTACATTTCAAGTTGATAGCTGTTCTTTAGCTCGTGATCAACCTTTTCAACCACTGTGTTTTGTGCAAGTTTGTGAATCCATGTAGACGTTATGCACCTTTTGGGGCCACTTTCATTGCCACACTTTATTTCAGTCAGTTTGCATGGAACACAAACACAGACACCTCATTTCCCAAAGTGTTTTTAAAGTTTTTTAAATTGCACATGACTGTCCTTTGCAGAACCTTAAACTCTTATCCCAGTATCCATGTTATCATAGGATTATGGTTGGTGTCTCCCAATGTCTATTGTCCAATGACTGACACTGTTCATGAAGAAACATCATGCTTCCTCTCCTTCTCTTTTTTGCAACCACCTCCAGCCATCAGCTTTTTGATAGAGACGGGGACCCTGCTGCACTTCCCCGACACCAGCCATGGGCTGTGCACCCTCTACTTCCTGTGTCCTGTATGGCTGTCAGAATGCCTGGAGAGGATCATGCACCTCAAGTCCTCTCGCTCTGTAGCCAGGAACGGAGTGATTCAAGCTGAAGACCTCAGGGTGAGCTTCCGTTTCAGAGGAAAAGTTTTATGTGCGACGATGACACTGACTTCCCGTGGTGATGTCTATGATGATGTCTGTTGTGCAGATGCTATTGGTGGGAACAGGATTCACCCAGCAGACGGAGGAACAATATTTCCAGTTTCTCGCCAAGTTTGAGATCGCTCTTCCTGTAGCCAACAACAGGTACAATACTGTCTATATACTTATTGGTAGTCAGTTGATACAAGTACTGATGATTTGCTTTCACCTTCTTGTAGCTATCTGCTGCCCCACCTTCTTCCCCACAAACCAGCCATGGACATCCATGGCTTCCGCCAGCAGTCCAACAACACCCTGCAGCGCCTTGTAAAGATGAGCTTTGTTCCTGCTGGATTTTGGGAGCGCTTCATTGCCAGGATGCTCATCAGCCTCACAGAAATGGACCTGCAGGTACTGGAACGAGCAGATTCTCATCATGCACACTTTTTAGAGTTTTATTGTTCGTGGCCTGAAATATTGTGTTGTGTTTTGCGCAGTCATTTGAACCCAAAAGAAACAACAGGAGCCAGCGCAGCAGGAACTCTGTGATCTACAGCTTTGCTGGAACTCAGCAGAGGAACCGTTGCAGCACCTTCAGGGTCCGACGCAGCCAAACCATCTACTGGAAGGAGGGGCTGCTGGTCACTTTTGACGGAGGTTACCTCAGGTCAGAGCTGGGGCTAGAAGGGTGTGGGTAGTAATTAAATGAGATAAATGCTCATCTGTGCTTCTGTTAGATTTACAGTATCAGAAAAGAGCCAGTTCTGAATCAGGATATGAATTTTTGAGTGTGTGGGAGCAAAAAGAGAGAGCTGGTGTTCAGCTTCAAGTGGGCACACTGGTTCACAGGAAGTGGGTAGTTTCATAACCTTCACAGTTCAACCTGGACATTCCAGAGGATTTCTGCCACTTCAAAAAGAGTTTGAACAAAAGGAACAAACACCAAACATTATACTGTCAATGTCTTTGGTCTGCTCATATTCAATATCTTACCTACATTTTCAAGCTACAGCGTTTTCATTTCATTGCTAATAATTCCCAATATTCAGTAATTTTGTTTTCAATATAAAGCCAAAGGTTTTGGTCAAAGGTTTGAACACACCATCTCATTCAGTGTTTATTTGTATTATTTCCCACATTGTAGACTCGCACTGAAGACATGAAAACTGGAATAACACATTATGTGATAAATTAAAAAGTGTAAAAAATGTTTTGTACTTTAAATACTTCAAAGTTTCCACCTTTTGCTTTGATGACTGCTTTGCGCACTCTTAGCATTCTCTCAACCGACTTCATGAGGTCGTCACCTGGAATGTTTTTTAATTAACTGATGTGTCCTGTCAAAAGTTATTTAATAATATTGCCTTCTTAATGTGTTTGAAACCATCAGTTGTGTTGTTCAGAGGTAGAGTTGGCAGACAGCGAATAAATTCAACTACCATAGTAATCCACCCAATTAAGTAAAGAGAAGCTGGGGTGGTTGGTAGTGTAGTGGGTTAAGCGGCCGCCCCGTGTGTAGAGGCTACAGTCCTCGCTGCAGTCGGCCCCGGCTCGAATCCCGCATCGGACCTCTCTCTGCCTCCTGCTTCCTGTCTCTCTTCATCTGTCCTATCCATTAAAGGCAAAAGCCCCCAAAAAAGTAAAGAGAAGCAGTAGTCCATCATTACTTGTAGGTCAGTCAATCCAAATATCTCAAGAACTTTGAATGTATCTTCAAGTGCAGAATGCAAAAACCATCAAACACGATAATGAAACTGGCTCTGGCCACCCCACAAAA
This sequence comes from Larimichthys crocea, assembly GCF_000972845.2. Taxonomy (NCBI): domain Eukaryota; kingdom Metazoa; phylum Chordata; class Actinopteri; family Sciaenidae; genus Larimichthys; species Larimichthys crocea. The sequence continues at coordinate 28,275,909 of NC_040018.1, read as the reverse complement.
GGAAGACCAAGAGTTACCTCTGCTGCAGAGAAGTTCATTACGGTTACCAGCCTCGGAAATCAATAAACTCCAAAGAAACCATGACTGAGGGAGACCGACAAGAAGAAGAGAACTGCTTGACTAAGAAACACAAAGAACAGACATTAGACCAGTGGAAACCTGTACTGCTCTGATGAGTCCAAATCTGAGATTTTTGGTTTCAACTTCTGTGTCTTTGTGAAAAAGAGAAGGTGAACAGCTAGTATCTGCATGTGTGGTTCCCATCGTGAATCATAGAGGAGGAAGTGTGATAGTGTGAGGTGCTTTGCTGGTGACACTGTTGACGCTGAAGGTCAGCATGGCTAACGGCCTTCTGCAGTGACATCCATCCCATCTGGTTTGAGCTTATTGGGGCCATCATTTGTTTTCAACAGGACAGTGACCCAAAACACACCTCCAGACTATGTAAGGACTATTTGACCAAATTATTTGGAGTGCTGTATCAATCACCTGTAAACCTGATTGAGATGTTTCGGGATGAGAGCCAACAAGTGCTCCATATATATGGAAACTCCTCCAAAGCTTTCATCAAAGCAAAAGGTGGCTACTCTGAAGAATCTGAAATATAAAACATATTTTGCTTTTTTGTTTACTACATAATTCCATATGTGTTGTTTCATAGGTTTGATGTATTCACTGTTAATCTACAATGTAGAAAATAATACAAATAAAGAAAAATGACAAAGAAGAGAAGAATGACAAAGTCCAAACTTTTGACTGCTACTGTAGGAGGATTAGGTTGTACTACGTAAACAAACATGTCCCACATCCATCGCAGCGCTCTGTAATTTATTACGAAGCATCGTGTACAAGATAAGAACATTCTGTAACACATTGAGGATAAAATATCCAAAAATCCAAAATAAGTGTAATCACTAACAGGGAAGATTTGTGTGTTTGTGTCTCTGCAGCGTGGAGTCGTCGGATGTCAACTGGAAGAGAAAGAAAAGCGGAGGCATAAAGATCATCTGCCAGTCGGAGATGAGAGATTTCTCTGCCATGGCCTTCATCACGGATCACGTCAACTCTCTGATCGAGCAGTGGTTCCCTGGTCAGTCAATCTGTTCCTGTGGATCAGTAATGCAGCCGCTGACTCAGTTCTTATTAGTCTTGTTTAATCTTTGTCTGTGATCAGATTTAAATCATAGTTTGCTCGTGTTATTTTTTTCTTGATTATCTAAGTGTTTCTAAAGCAGTTTGTCTTGAGATAACACTGCACACTGAAGTGTGACGCATTTATTAGATTAAAAAAAAAAAAAGGTTTGCCAAAAGCATACATATTTTGATCTCTGCTCCGAAAGTCAGTTATCGTATTTGCACCAATATTCAAATATATCAGACAGTCTCATGAACACTGTTAGAGACTCTACACAAAGACAAAAATTCTGGCATTTTCATGCCAGAATAACCAGTATAATAAGGGAGTAGCCAGACATCTTGACATCTTTTTTTAATATATATTTGGAGCTCACACTGGTTATTTTGGATAATTATGATGTTCTCATGAGTCAGCCCAAAGCCACATGACTTGACGGAGCAGGTTAGAGAAAAGCTGATCCATAAATAAACCACTGTTAGTCACACTTATGGAGAACGCAGATGTTGTTAAGGAACTGTTTATCATTTATGGTATCCTGACTTGTCCTTAAACATTTTTTTGCGGGTTGCTGTAGAGTCTCTGAGTCATTTTTGTAATACGAGACGAATACGAGTCGATGAGAACAATATCTAAAACTTTGGCCTGCTTCAGTTACATACAATCTCTACCTGATTGTGACTGACTGAGCCATTGTACGAACCTGGAACTTGCTGAGCTAAATGACAAATCATGACGCATCAATTTAGTCACTGGAGGGCAATCTAGCTTCTCTTTCATCAAACTCTAATCATTTCCTCTGACATTTGCAGAGGTGGACTTTATTTCAGGCACGGTGTCTCGGATCTACAATCTGAAAGACACTCTTGCACTTTTTTTTTTTAACTCCACCAACTCCATGCTGGTGTATCTATCAGAGCTGTTTTAGCTCCCTGCTGCTGCTGCTTAATGAGAGCCATAGCAGTGAGATTGGAGGCTGTAACAGCAAAACAATGACCTGAGAGATGCCAAAAAAGCTCTGAAGAGCTTGAAGGAACTGCACAGCTGGTGATAATTCTCTGCATGTCCCTTCCTTCCAGCAACACCTTTCACATTACACAGCTCCATTGTTCCATTGTTGATTAAAATAAATGGGCTTAGCGCAGCTCCAGCAGCAGCATGACTCCAAGTTTAAATGGACATACAGACAGACAGGCACTGCTGGCTGTATACACATGTATTTATTCATCAGCTCCAAAGCTGCTGGAGTTGCAGCAGACCGGCCATGCATAGCCGCTTTCTATCAGATATTCAATATCAACATTGAACAGGGGAAAAAAACAACAGTTACTGTCTGCCATTACATCCAGCAGTTCAGTCTGATGCTTTTAAAAGTGACAATTAAAGTGCCAATAAGGTAATCATGTAGCACCTCTTACAGCAGTTTTCACCTCTTGGGTGTAAAGCTGTAGAACTAACAGAGCTCAATCGAGCATAAAGTCTTTGTCAGGCTCTAATCCTCAACAGAATGTGCAAGGCCACATGCAGGCGCATGCTCTTAATAACAGGCTCAGGTCGTTCTCAGTAGATGTGTTGAACTGCCGTGACCTCAAAAAGAAAAAAAAAAAGTTCTGTATAGACAAAAACACTCCACCAGTGGGCAGTAACAGAACACGAATGTCCTTTTTATGCTATTTTAGTTTAGTGTCATGCACAGAAACAAACGCTGTATTTCGTACTCCATACACGTATGAAGTCGATCATGAGATTGTGAATGAAATGTCGTATTTTACAAATAAATTCGTAATTAATCCAGAAATATGGAGCTTGCAGGTCTAAGGGGCAAAGCTAATGGGCCACACATCACTAAACGAACACGGTAGCTTTGTAAACACGATGGGCGCAGATGAGAAAATGTTGTTCGGCCCAGCGAACGGGCCAAACATACTTTTAAAGTATAGCTGCAAGCAGTGATGGCAGAGCCTAGCAGCATAACATCATAGCAGGCGAGCCTATGCCTGCTCAGGAAGGCGTCATGAGTCCGTACACCAAGTTTCGTGTCGATACATCATGGCATTGCGGAGATATTGGCCCACTTCCTGTTTGGCGGGTTCGCGGCCGATTTGGATTGGCTGTTTTGGCAAAAGAGTTTAGAGTTTAGACATGAAACTTCAACCATGAGCCAGCCATGGTCTGAAGACCATATCCATTAAGTTTCATGTAAATCGGACAAAGTGTGTGCCACTCTGTAATCATAAGCGTGTTTGGCCGCCAAATCTTTATGCACGTATTACACAGTCCTTTAGCAAATGTACTGGGATGTCTGAGAGTGTCAGTCAACACTAGAATCAAGCTTAAAGTCCAAAGTGGCACATTGTACCCTCAGTACAGTTGTCATGAACGGGGAAATGATCTATAGCAGGGGTCTCCAAACTACAGCCAGCGGGCCACATCCGGCCCGCCTAAACAATTGGAGTGGCCCACTTAACGATCCCAAACAATCCCTCTAAACATGGCCTATTTTTCAAAATTGCATTTTCCTATTATAAAATATCCACACTTAATGATTAAGCTTGGCATTCTAATTAAAATCTACCTTATTTACGAACTATTTCCAGTACTAGCTAATTTTCCCCTCACACAATGGTATATTCCAACGTGACTTTGCTCGTGATCAACTTCCGCGCAGTCTGCCCGGGGGATTCAACTCCCGGGGCCGTGGACTTAGTGCTCACTGCGCCCTCTCCGCGACTGTCGAATCGCAATTTATCGCAACTTTCACTTTCTCCCGCAACAAAAATGTAAAAAGCACCACAATTTTCACCGCAATTTTTTTGAAAACCTCATGCAACATCAGGGATTTTAGGCCGCAACTATTTCAAAAAAGTCCCGCGAAATCCTGGTGGGACTGATATCATTTCAGTTATAGACTGACCCCGGCCCTCCATCACTGAAAGGCAAGTTGATGTGGCCCACACCGAAAAAAGTTTGGGGACCACTGGTCTTCAGAGACCAAAACACTTTTTTGTACCAGGCTGTAAACATGTTTATTTCTGCTGTGAAGTTGGACATTTGGACATGGGGACTTATGGAGACTGACTCACTTCTGGAGCCAGCTTTAAGTTGACGTTTGAGGTTTACACTTGGCTCCAACAGTGTTTCTGCTTGGATCTCTAAAAAAGCTGTGCAGCACTTTATTTTATAGCGGCCTGCTGTCGTATACACAGTTCTTCCGTTAATCACACAGAGGATGTGTCCTGCCGTCAGACAGCTGCGTTTGATGTAAAGGATTCAGCAGTAGGAGTGTTTTACCAACATTCCTGCTCTAATCACATTGAATTATTATTTGTCTAGCAGTTGCAAATTAGTTTCATATTATTGCAGTCACTTTATTTTGGAGTTGCTCCATATTTTCTGCCAAGTACTCTTGTTGACAGAATCATCGCTTTAAGAGGCTCTGCATTAAAAACAGATGTGTGTGTGATGTGTACATTCTGTTCTCTGCATGCAAATGGAAAATTCAAAAAGCGCATTGAATGCAGAGTATGCAAACTTCATTACTGCCCTGTTTATTTCACAACCACCAACTTCATTTCACAATGTCAGACCCTCGTTCAGTGCTCAAACTGTAGGTTCAGCAACTGTTTGTTGAGTTTAAATGTAGGAATAAATATCTGTACATAGGTATGTGCTCTCCAATGAGTCTAGTTTTCATCATGTACATGTCTTTTGTCTTTGTCCTCTGTTGTAGCTCTGACAGCCAGTGAGAGTGACGGCAGCCTCCTCATAGAGCAGTACGCTCCCTGTCCCCTCTGCGCTTCACTGGGCCAAGTGAAGCAGGCCGACCACCGAGCTAGCAGGCCAAGCCACTTCAGTGTAAGAGGAGGACGTGGAGAAGATGATGGAGGTGGGGGAGGAGGTGAGGCGGTTCATTACTTTAACATGGAGGACTGCGTGCTGGCCGCTGTGGAGAAGGAGCACATCATCTGTCCTCAGCACCCCGAGCAGCCAGTCAGCCTCCAGGAGCTGGTCCCAGAGCTCTTCATGACAGACTTCCCTGCACGGTAAACTCTCATCATGTGATGGCTAAATTTTACAGGCTAAAACTTGTGGAGGGGTTTGATGTTGGAGACACGTGGGCCTGACTGGAAAGTGTCTCTTGATATCAGAGGACGTTGAATATAGAGGGTAGGCAGGATCGCCTAACTATCACTCTAGTAGGACAAGGGTGTCAAACTCACATCACCCAGTGGGCCATAATAGAAGACTGGGACTACGTCATGGGCTGTGGGGGGGACATTAGCACATCATACTACGGACACATACTGCTGGTGTAGACGAGCTGTCGGCTCAGCAGCTGGTTCGTGTATCTGAATCATTGTGTTGAAAAATGAGTGTTAGACTCGTTTGATCATTTTTAGATAACTGTGAAAATTATATTAGCATTATCAGATGATGAGAGAGAGTGGTCCTAGTAGAGAACCTTGTGGGACTCCGTGACTTTGGTATGCATGGAGGATTCATCACTGTGAACAAACTGAGATCGATCTAAGAAATATGACTTAAACCAGCTTAGGGCGGTTCTTTTGATGCCCATTTGATGTTCCAGTCTCTGTAAAAGAATTTGATGGTCAGTGGTGTCAAATGCGGCACTAATGGGGTGAAAAACAGTTTATATATATCAGGTTTTACAGCTGTTTCCAAACTTGCTGTATCAGAATGCAGATAAGTTCCTGTTGAGGACAAGAGGTGATGGATTTTGTCTCTAATAGTTATAATCTTATCATTAAAGAAGCTCATGAAGTCATTACTGCTTAGACCTAAAGGAATAGAGGGCTCAGTAGAGCTGTGATTCTCTGTTAGCCTGGCTACAGTGCTGAAGAGAAACCTGGGGTTGTTCTTATTCTCCTCAATTAAAGAAGAGTAATAGGCTGCTCTGGCATTACGGAGAGCCTTCCTGTATGTTTTGAGATTATCTTGCCAGACTAGATGAGATTCTTCCAGTTTAGTGGCACGCCATTTGCGTTCAGATTTACGTGCCTCTTGCTTTAAGTTACGAGTCTGCTGGCTATACCATGGTGTTAACTTCCTTTGTTTAATTGTCTTCTTTTTTAGAGGTGTAATAGAGTCTAGAGTTGTCCGTAATGGGCCTGTAGTACTATCAACAAGATGATCTATTTGTGAGGGGCTAAAGCAGACAAGTCCTCTGTTACAGTTAGACATGGCATTGAATTCAATGCTGAAGGAACCACTTCCTTAAATTTGGCTACAGCACTATCAGATAAACATCTGCTGTAGAAGCTTCTACACAAAGGCTTATAGTCCGGTAGTATGAACTCAAAGGTTATTAAAAAATGGTCAGACAGAAGAGGATTCTGTGGAAAGACTATTATATTATCAATTTCAATGCCATATAAAAGAACAAGATCAAGAGTGTGGTTCAGACAATGAGTCGGTTTATTTACACTCTGACAGAAGCCGGATCTAATAAAGAGATAAACGCAGTACTAAGGCTGTCATTCTGGTTGTCCACATGAATGTTAAAATCACCTACAATAATTACTTTATCTGTTTTAAGGATCAAGCCTGATGCAAATTCAGATAAAAATTCAGAATAAGGACCTGGAGCTCGATATACGGTAACAAACAGAGTTGGCTGTAATGTTTTCCAGGTTGGGGGACTGAGGCTAAGAACAAGACTTTCAAATGAATTATAATTTAGTTTAGGTTTAGGATTTAGTAATAGACTTGAGTCAAATATTGTTTCAACTCCACCACCTCGACCAGTACTTCGAGGAATATGAGTATTACAGTGACTGGGAGAAGTGGATGGATTCATTAATTCATTCAACATATTCATCCTCCTGCAGCCAGGTTTCAGTGAGACAAAATAAATCAATATCATAATCAGATATTAATTAATTGACTAAAACAACTTTAGAGGACAACAACCTGATGTGTTGACCTACTGTTAAATAATGTAGGTGGACGGGGGACAGACACAGCACAGAGAAGCGTGTAAGACTGCAGCTCTGCTTCCTGGTCTCAACTCTGGGTTGTCGACATGATTTTGGTCAGCTAATAAACTTGGCCATATTTCTAGATATGAGAGCTGCTCCATCCAAAGTGGGATGGATGCCGTCTCTCCTAATCAGACCAGGTTTTCCCCAGAAAGGTGTCCAATTGTCTATGAAGCCCACATCGTTTGCTGGACACCACCTCGACAGCCAGCGGTGGAATGACGACATGCGGCTAAACATGTCATCACTGGTCACATTGGGGAGGGGACCAGAGAAAACTACAGAGTCCGACATCGTTTTGGCGTATTCACACACCGATGAAACATTAATTTTAGTGACCTCCGATTGGCGTAACCGGGTGTCATTACCGCCGACGTGAATAACAATCTTACTGTATTTACGCTTATCCTTAGCCAGCAGTTTCAAAAAAGACTCGATGTCGCCCGCTCTGGCCCCCGGGATGCATTTAACTATGGCCCCCGGTGTCGCTAACTTCACGTTTCGGACTATGGAGCTGCCAATGACCAGAGTTGGCCTCTCAGCGGGTGTGTCGCTGAGCGGGGAAAATCTGTTTGAAACGTGGAGCGGTTGGTGGTGTACCGTGGGCTTCAGTTTGGGGCTATGCCTCCTTCGAACAGTCACCCAGCCTCCCGGCTGCTCGGGAACTACCGGGGGATGGCTAGCTGAAGCTACCTGTGGCTGTACCGCACCGGCTACAGGGGACTGGCTAACTATAGCAGCTACTGACTGTTCGGTGGTGCGGTACCGTGCCTCTAACTCACTGACCCTCGCCTCCAAAGCTACAAATAAACTACATTTATTACAAGTACCGTTATCACTAAAGGAGGACGAGGAGTAACTGAACATGTGGCACACAGGACAGGAGAGAGCAGGAGAGGAGAGAGGAGGAGAGGAGAGAGGAGGAGAGGAGAGAGACGCCATTGCTATAGCTAGGCTAGTTAGTGTGGCTAACAGAAACTGGAGAAACTATCAGATTGTAGTTACTAGAGTTCAGAGAGCTGTTTATGCACAGACAGAACAAGTCAAAGAGTAGTGCAGAGATAAGTAGATAGTCGCTGATGTGAGAAATATACGGAAATCTGTTCAGGTGAGCAGAGCAAAGAGCACCGTGGCAACAACACCGATACCGGAAGTGACACAATACGTTACCGTAAAGCACGAAGAGGAGGAGTCAGCGAGCATCACCGGTCACAGTTTGATCGTTGTGTAACGCCATCTAAAGAGGGAGAATACCTGGGGATTAACAGTCCTTTGGAAGAAATACCTGCAGTAGGTTGTTATGCAGTAAGGTTTTACTGTAGTGCACGCTTTAGGCCAGGTAAACCATACAAACACCTCATTAGCATTCTCATTGCTCAACGTTTTGTTTGCACTTGATGGGCTTTTTCTTCTCCCAGTGTCACAAATCACAGAGTGGAAAACGCAGCTGGTTTGAGTACTGTATACTATACAGTAGCCTTGTGATTTGAGTGTGCTCATGAACATGAATGACTCTTTTTCATTTTCGTCCATTCTATAGGCTAAATGGCGTAAAGCATAAATGGAAAGAGAAAAAGAAAGAATTACAGGTGAATCAAGTATGAAATAAGTCAAGTATATTTGGTTTTAATAAAGTTTGCAGTATATATGTTATGTTTTTATTCTACATGGACACCACTATTTATTTTCCACTATGCCCCCCTTCATTATTAATAATACACCGCACAACTTTTGAAAGTCCAGAGATAAGTCTGTTGCAAAATTCCACGGTGACTCTTGTTTGCCAAAACGTCTGTATGGCCTCGACGAGCTCCTGTTTTGTGCCTGGCTTAGCCTCCTTGCGAATAAAGTCTTTCATGGAATGCCAGACAAGCTCAATGGGATTCAAGTCCGGTGACTCTGGTGGAGTTTTTACCCAGTTGATCCCCTCGGACGCCATGTATGTTCCAGCAGCTGTGTGATTTGGATCATTGTCCTGGAAGAAGCGATGGTCAGACCCAAAGTATGTCCTTATGTATGGTGCAGCGTGTTCTTTAATGATGGCCTCTTCAAAGTATTGTCAGTCCATTATTCCCTCGAAGGTTACCATTGGACCTGCACCTTGTCGGGAAATCATTCCCCAAACATGCAGCTTCAGTGGATATTTTGGCTGAGGTTTGGCAACGAAGTGGTCCTTCCTGTGAAAACTCTGTCTGGCGCAATGCTCCAATGAAACTGTTGTCTCATCCGTAAAAAGAACATTATGCCAGGTCTCCCCGGAGTTGTTCCACAGAGACGCCTGTTGCAGCCTCGCCTCTCTGTTGCGCTCTTTTATCATACTTCTGTGAGCACTGTGGATACTTGTCAGACTCACACGAACTCCAAAATCAGACTGGATTTTGAGCTGTACTGCCCCGGCTGTCATCTCATCGTTTGCCTTTGTCATCTCATCAATGGCAATCAGAATAGCACTCTGAAAAGAAGGAAAAATTAGACAAATCCAAAAACATTACAATTGCCATACAGAATGTGAATTCTATACATTGTTATCGGTCTTTGTTTGTTTTACATTTATCCATTGATGTGAAACTTACTTGTGCATTTTTCTCGGATGTGAGCAGCGGGGTTGTGGCTCCTGGTAGTGCTTTCTTATCGCTCTTTCTGAAACTTTGATGCCCCATGCTGCTAATATTTTCTGAATCTCTCGCGTTGATTGTCCATTAGCTTGCATGTGACGCACTTGCTGGGAACTCTCTTTGTTGATGCGTGTCATCTCGACAGTTTGAGGCTCTGCGTCTGACAGTGTCTATATATGCATATGTAAATATGCATATGTAAATGATGTGTTGCGAACGGACACGCCTACACCAAAGAATAGCCGTTAAGGCAAAGTATAAACTTTTACACCACAGCAGCCAAGAGACCAAGACGTGTCTTATCAAAGGTAAGTTTTGCCACTGTTGCTTTTCTTCAGCCTGAACAAATGAACCTGAGTGAAATACCTTCTTTGATGAACGCAGCAAATTAATCTGATTCTTTCCCACTAGACAAAGCAGCCCTCACCGCTCACGAGGCCACGGACATCAACAACCACACCAAGAGCAAGAGCAAACGTGCGGCTTGTTAAGTTATATCTATTGAATTGACCCCGATTTATTCAGACAGAGTGACCTTGGGAGTGTAGAGAAGAGGCTGAATTTATAATCTTGTCCTCTCCTTTTCTTGTTCAGGCTACCACTGTCAACTCTGTGGCAGGAAGCTACGCCGGTTCGGTCCAGGGGTTACTGAGGCCGAGATCCGGGCCCTCAAAAGCCGGGTAGCCGCAGTGGAAGCTACGAGGGTCACTGATGGCATCCCCGACAGCCTCACCGAGAGACTGGTCATCCCCCACCACCAACACCAGACAGCCCAGGTGCCAGATGTCGGCTGACGTTTGGAGACACACCAGGGGACCCCACTCTCCTGGCTCCAGATCCCGTGGCTGCAGCTCCATGTGCTGTCACGCCGGACGTGGCAGTCAGAGCCCTACCTGCCGAATGGGAGGAGGAATTTTTTAGAGTGTGCCAGACTCGACCAGACACATATGCTGCCGGTGTGTTCATGGCACTAAATCCATTTGAAGTTTATAAGTGTTGGGGGAAGACCGTGAACTGGATTGGCACCATTGGCGACCAAGGTACTTTTTATTATTCTGTTTCTGAACATAATGGACACAAGCTGAAACCAGAAACGAGTCGTTTTTTCATTTTTTCGTTTTTGACAAAAAACAAAAAACGAAAATTCGGCTCAATTTCTCGTTTTCTGTCCCAATCACCAAAAACAACATTTCCACTTCCATATTCCGTTTTAGTGGTGGGCGGGGCTCGTACGCTTCTTTGCCCGGTACTCTTCAAAATAAAAGTTCTTCCGTTTGACAAAGTTATTTCTTTATGAAAGGGTGACCAAACGTACTCTTTTGGCCGGACATTTTTACGTCCTGTCTGGAGCTCCTGAGGATTTTTTTTCTTTATAAGTTCGTGAAAATGTCCGGTTTTCAATTGACTGGCGCTTTGCACAGGCTGTCCTGTATGTGGACCTGCGGCGCGCACACTGGCTCAATTCGTGGCATCTAAAGGCACATGCCGCGGCAGATGCCACTATCTGAGGCATTGATTAATCTCTCAACTGCTGCCGCTGTGTGTGTGCGCGCGCGCGCGCGCGCCACGACAGTTGCTGCTGTTATGGGCATTTGTTTTTATTTTATAAAACAGTCATTGTTGTATTGCACTCGATGGAAGTAACAATTCTTTTACGTGAGTTCCGCATTAATTTGCGAGGTTTTCTTAAATAATCTCTCAATCACTGCCACTGTGTGGCGCAGCTGCCACTGACCTGCCGCCGCAGCTGCCGGTACCTGAGACTATTAAATGTCCCAAGGGCTACTCCGACTGACAAGTAGGTGGGCAGTCACCCCCTTTCGGTGTCTGAGTTGACAGGTATGGTAGCTAATTTATTTAAATATCCGATCTTAAAATCAACCTAAAATGTTCCAGCATAAAAGGTAATGTTATAACAGTTAAAGCATTCGGTTCATACCACTTATGTCATAAAGTGTCATATCCTATGACAGGTGTTGTTTCTCAACACTTTTGATGGTCATTTTTAGTTTTTATAGATGAATTAAGTGAAAACAAATGACCCCGCAAGCAACACAAATAATTGCACTTTTGAATGAACTTTTTATTTCGGGGTAAGCATTCCATTCTCCAAAGTGTCAGCAAAAACACAAATCTAGCAACCATTCAAATATTTATTCTTTAAATTAACAATGTGTTTCACACTTTATTTAGTTGCCTACCTCACACACATACACACGCACAGCGGCAGGTCAGTGGCAGCTGCGCCACACAGTGGTTAAGAGATTATTTAAGAACCTCCCAAATTAATGCGGAACTCACGTAAAAGAAATGTTACTTCCATCGAGTGTAATACAACAATGACTGTTTTATAAAATAAAAACAAATGACCATAACAGCAGCAACTGCCGTGGCGCACGCACGCGCGCGCGCACACACACAGCGGCAGCAGTTGAGAGATTAATCAATGCCTCAGATAGTGGCATCTAGTAGTGGCCGTTGCCACGAATTGAGCCAGTGTGCGCGTCGCAGGTCCACACACAGCCTGTGCAAAGCGCCAGTCAATTGAAAACCGGACATTTTCATGAACTTATAAAGAAAAAAATCCTCAGGAGCCCCAGACAAAAAATGTCCGGCCAAAAGAGGACGTTTGGTCTCCCTTTAATAAAGTAATATTTTTGTCAAACGGAAGAACTTTTATTTTGAAGAGTGCCGGGCAAAGAAGCGTACGAGCCCCGCCCACCACTAAAACGGAAAGTGGAAGTGGAAATTTTGTTTTTGGTGATTGGAACAGAAAACGAGAAATTGAGCCGAATTTTCGTTTTTTCGTTTTTTGTCAAAAACGAAAAAACGAAAAAACGGCTCGTTTCTGGTTTCAGCTTGTGTCCATTATGCCCAGAAAACAGAATAATAAAAAGTACCTTGGTCATTGGCAAGCAGCCACTGCCGGACAATTTGAAAGACCGTGTACACCAGTGCGTTGCGCACATCAACAAGCCCTCCCCTCCAAATAAACTAATTACTAGTTAATTATTCATTCAGGAATTCAGGAAAAAAAACGTGTTGCTTCAAGAAGTTCCATTTATCCATAACAATATCCACAAAGCTGCCAGTAAAACACAGTAAAGACGTCATCCTCTAGGTATTCCTGACCCATTGAGAGTTTATGAGCTCACACACGTCAGCACAAAATGAGTGAATGAGTGAACGTCAGATTAAACACAATTACAAAATACAAGAACGACTGATTGGGTTTTTGTTTTGTAAATAACCTTGTTTGCGTTAAAACCACAGGTCTCTCAGTCCGTGACTTTTCCTAAATATATGTGTTTGATGGTTTTGTAAGCTTATACTGCAAACTATATTAAAACCAAACATACTTGACTTATTTCATACTTGATTCACCCGTAATTCTTTCCATTTACGCTTTACGCCATTTAGCCTATGGTCACTGTTTACCAAATCACATCTAGGCTATTCTGTCCTGACCAAGGTACTTTTTATTATTCTGTTTCTGGACATAATGGACACAAGCTGAAACCAGAAACGAGTCGTTTTTTCGTTTTTGACAAAAAACGAAAAAAACGAAAATTCGGCTCAATTTCTCGTTTTCTGTTCCAATCACCAAAAACGAAATTTCCACTTCCACTTTCCGTTTTAGTGGTGGGCGGGGCTAGTACGCTTCTTTGCCCGGTACTCTTCAAAATAAAAGTTCTTCCGTTTGACAAAGTTATTTCTTTATCAAAGGGTGACCAAACGTCCTCTTTTGGCCGGACATTTTTACGTCCTGTCTGGGGCTCCTGAGGATTCTTTTCTTTATAAGTTCGTGAAAATGTCCGGTTTTCAATTGACTGGCGCCTTGCACAGGCTGTCCTGTGTGTGGACCGGCGACGCGCGCGCGCGCACACACACACACACACACGGGGGGTGTTGGACCAGGCAGCAGAGACAGACATCGGTTTCGACCCAGTAGCAGAGTTTTTTCCTTAGTCGCTGTGAGGGTTTAAGGGCACAAGCACAAGTTCGATGTGAGGGTGAAAGTGTGTTAAGCTCTTTGAAATAAACTTTGTAAAACCAGGCTATGCAAATAAAATTGCCTTGCCCAACCTGCTTCATAGTCAACTTCAATTCATAGTCACTCTACAAGTTTTCATTGATTGATTTCATGAATAGTTGCACTTATAATTCCTCAAATCACAGAGTGTATATGTGTGTGTGTTTAGGTCATTTAGAAGATCTAGTTATCATTAAAAGTAATTTCCAAATGCATTAAAAGAAGCAAATAGAGATTTTCCAGCAGTAGCACACTTTTATTTCGACTTTGCTTGACTATGCCTGCAAAATACAGCCTGCAAAAACAATAATGGTTGACAGAGCTATTGCGATCCGACATGTCAGGTCTGCCTACACATATCTTCTCACAATATCGATGAGGTTCTTAATTCCATTTTGAAAACGGGTTGGCTCATTGTTTACAGCAGTGTCAAAGAGTTCAGACATGTTGGAGTACTGCTGTGCAAACTCATGTTCAGCTGCTGTCTGGTGGTCAACTGTGGAGAATGGGTTTCTCCCAAACAGTGACACTTGTGTCAGAGAGGACCCCACTTCCTGATGGTATGCATGTGCAGCTCCTGCAGCGTCTGGCAAACAATCTGCTGGAATTTTTTTTTTTGGGCATCCACCCAGAGCCAGTTGATTTGGGACACCCTTGCCTAAAATAAACAAATCAAAACACAAATAATCAGAGGCTACAGTATGGGTAATTAACATATTATCATCACGCATATCAATCCACCTCAGTGTGTAACCCTTGGAAGTCCTGTGAAAAACATTTATTCATGTGAGATAGATAAATACAACCATTGTCACAAAGTAGTGTGGCAAAACATCAGGAGGGATAAGAGATCACAGGTTGAGAGGCAAGCAACCATGTACTTGTACTTTGTAAATGTAAATGTACTTTATTTATACAGCCCTTTACAACAGTCCTTTCGGTGTACCAAAGTGCTTTACAGTAGATAATAAATACGAGACCAATAGGTGAAAAAAACAAATAAAAACAATAAAAACAATAAATGCACAAAATCGAATAAGAAATAATAAAAGTGTCATCATACTACTGGGTGTTAAAAGCCATCCAAATAAGTGGGTTTTTAGCTTGGATTAAAAAGGCCCAGGTCAGAAAGGAGACGCATCTCGACGGGGAGCTTTTTCCAGAGCCTGGGGGCGGCAACGGAAAACGCTCGGCTCACCCAGTGTTTATTTTTTGACCTGGGCACTTCCAGCGACAGTTGATCTTTGGACCTCAGTGCTCTAGCAGGATTGTGGACAGTTAAAAGCTCAGAAAGTATGAAGGGGCGAGGCCGTTAAGAGCTTTAAAAACAAATGTAAAAGTTTAAAATCAATTCTATAAAGGACAGGAAGCCAATGAAGGGATTTAAGAACAGGAGTGATGTGCGCACGTTTGCTGGTGTCAGTTAAAAGACGGGCAGCAGCGTTTTGCACGACTTGAAGTCGACTGAGGGATGACGGGGAGACGCCAACATAAGTGCATTGCAATAATCTAACCTAGAGCTTATTAAAGCATGTATGGCTTTCTCTAGGTCGTGACGGCTTAAAAACATTTTTACTTTGGCCAGGAGACGCAACGAAAGAAACTAGTCCTAACAACGTTGTTGATATGTTTGTCAAACTGAGGTGACTGCGAAGGTCACTCCCAGGTTTCTGACGGTTGAATTCAGCTTAGAGGACAGGGTGCCGAGGCCAGCCGTCGCAATATTCCCAAATACAATACACTCAGTTTGTCATCGTTTAAATGAAGAAAGTTTTGAGCCAACCACGTGCTTAATATCGGCAAACAAGCACACAAAGAACATGACATTGCTGTTTGGCTTCACTGGCAGATAGATTTTTATGTCGTCGGCGTAACAGTGAAAAGAAGGTTGTGCCTGGCTATAATTGACCCAAGTGGTAACATGTACAAGGAGAATAGTAGGGCCAAGAATAGATCCTTGTGGAACCCACAGGAGAGAGGGGCAATGGAGGAGGACAGGTCACCAACCATAACAGAGAAGGTTCTACCGGATAAGTATGATGTAAACCACTGTAAAACAGTGCATGGATGCCAACATAATTACTAAGACGTGACAGGAGGACGGCATGGTCCACCGTGTCAAAGGCTGCTGTGAGGTCGAGAAGCACTAGTACAGCAGGCACTTGGCACCACGGACAGAGCGATGTCGTTGTGCACCTTTAACAGGGCGGACTCGGTGCTGTGACGAAATCTAAACCCAGATGGAATTTCTCAAGAACAGAGTTATCCTCAAGAAAGGACTGTAATTGAATAAAAACAACTTTTTCTAAAACCTTAGAAAGAAAAGCAGATTAGAGACAGGTAAAAATTAGATAAAACTGAGGGGTCAAGGTTAGGCTTTTTAAGAAGAGGCCTGACCACAGCATGTTTAAAAGCAGCTGGGACAGTTCCTAATCTAAGGCAGGAGTTGATAAAAAACAGGAGACTGGGCCCCAAAGTGTTAAGAACCATTTTCAGCAATTGGGCAGGAACAATATCAATGGGCAAGTTGTAGATTTCAGAGATTTCATTGTGTCGCAGAGAGAAGAGAGGGAAACAAGCCAAACTGATCAAACACGGTAGGACGAGCGCTGTAGCAACAGACAGATCCTTGTACCCGTAACATTAGTGGACGTAATGACACCACATTAGTGTCTTTTCTGACAGAATCCACTTTGTTATAAAAATAATGAAGAAAATTCTCCACAAGTGGCTATTGGATACATCAGTCACAGCAAAGTGCATGGGTTCACAACAGCATTAATTGTAGCAAATAACACCTTGGGACAATGACTGCTGCTAGAGATGAATATTCGAGAGATACTGGCATTTCGCATCACGTACGGCTCTCTGATAATCAGATAGACAGTCCCTTAATATTTCCAGAGACACATGCAGTTTGTCCTTCTTCAATCTGCGTTCCGCTGCCTGCAACGTTGCCTGATAGCACGGGTGGTATCGTTCAACCAGGGGTCCGATCTTGGCTTGGCAGATTTTTGCCTAAAAGGGGCAATAGAGTCCAGAATCCTGGCACAGGTAGAGTGGAAGGAGGAAAGAAAATGATCAGGACAAAGAGAGGAGCCAAGCCATTCAAGGGAAAAGACTGTGAGTCATTAAAGGCAGCAGTGAATCGGCCGTGGAGGGGGTGATGATACGCCGCTGACAGGATGGAGCATGAGGTTTACTGACTGGTCGGGGGGCTAACACTTCGAACACAATGGGGAGATGATCTGAAATTGCAGTCTCAGAAATCTCTTTAATGGAAACTGAGAGCCCAAAGGAAAACGAGGTCCAATGTGTGCCCAAGATGGTGTTGGTTTATCAACGGATTGAATCAGATTAAAAGATGCCAACAGGCTTTGAAGTCAGTGGCGAATTGGTCAGATGGGCAACAGACGTGAACATTGAAATCCCCACATATCAGGATCTGGTCATATTGTGGGAAAATGTCAGCCAGAAATTCAGTGAACTCATGAAAAAGCCCTTATTATATTTGGGAGGGCTAAGACAACACACACAAAACACGGACTTGGGAACTCCACGGCAAACACCTGCAGTTCAAACGAGGAGTATGTACCTGTGGGAAGAAGCCGACATTTAAAAGTCATTGAACACAGCAGCGAGTCCCCACTCCGCCCGACACTCGCGGGGAGCTGAAGAAAGAACAGTTGGGTGGGAGGAGCTCAGAAAACGCGCTGATTTCACCGGTTTCAGCCAGGTTTCAGTCAGCAGGAGGAAATCCAAAGAATGCGAAGTAAAAAAGTCGTTTAGGATAAAAGTCTATTTACGACGGATCTGGTGTTGATGAGAGCCATGAACCAGATGCCGGTCCTCTGTTGGGGGAGCCCGGTTAACCGGACGAAGATTCTCCAGCGCGCGGCCCCGTCTAGGGGCAGGGAGGTGGGCACCCGGCCTCCGGTACGGCTGGCAGCAGCCATCGGTAGGAGTAGTCCACGAGCCTCGGATGTCGTATCCGGCGTAATCACTGGAGAGACCAAACAGCGGATGGCGAGCATGTACGTGGAGGACGAGGCCAGGTGAGCTTTCAGCCGGCATATCACTCCACTCTCTTTCCTCGTCTTCTGCGACGGCTGTTGCGTGGCAACCGACCAGGAAGACGCCATAAGTGAGAGCGTACGGACCGCAGAACAGGTGGCGGTGGCTTGGTCTGATCATTAAAGTCCTGGATCGATAATTTGTCGACGGAATCACAGATTTTTAAGAGGATCAGGCGATCATACACCAGTAGAGGTGACACTTTAAGCATAAAAAGCGATAAAAACAGGATAATAAACAGAAAAGGTAGCAGAGGTAGACGGCCAGCCACACACAAAGGCGCCATCTTGCTGCCATCTCAAAGAAACATGAAAGAACTGTATATCATCACCAGGAAATGTCTGGGACACATTGACAAAGTAATAAACGAAAGGTAGGAGCCAGATTGGTCATTTCTGTGTGTTCATGAGTGTGTACACATTTGTGCCAGTAGGTGGCAGTACCTAATAGGCTATTGTTTGAGTCTAATAGGTAGGTGGTTAATCAGGGTAGGGGCGCACGCTGGGGAATCTATACAGTTTTTGACTGTGCCATGGCGTGTAACGCCGCAGGTCAGAAGTGTATTATTGTGGAAAGTGAGTACTTTTGAGATGGCCTAAAAAAACTTGCAACATAATGAGTAATGCTTGGACACTGGCTGTGTTAAGCATTGACACCTGCATGCACCTACACCTACACTGGCACGCGTACAAGCCCTTTAAACCACCAGCATGCGCAGATAGTGACAAAGGGCCACTATACGAATCATAGACAAGAGTAGCCAACTGCTTTCAACCCCAGAAGAGCAGCTTGATAGATGAGCATTTCAAGGAGGTTCTGAACAGACTGCCACCTGCTGAGAAATGTCACATCCCAAAGACCAAGATCAATGGTGATACACCAACAAAAACTGAAAGACAGCATGCACGGACAGGCAGAGACCGCATTCACAGACAGCATGCATGACAAGACAGACAGACAGACAGACAGACAGACAGACAGACAGACAGACAGAGACAAGCAGCTGCAGGCGGCGAGCAGCGGGGTCCAGTTCCTCTGTTGGATGTTGGTCCAGTTACTCTGTCCAGGTATTGTGTTGATCGCCTGCCTACTCTTACTGCCACCTGTGAGGGGGGACAGAAAGGCATGCAGACATAGGGAGAGAGAGAGAGACAGACACATGTAGAGAGGGAGACAGAGAGAGAGAGGGGAAGAGAGACAAAAAGAGGGAGAGAGAGAGAGACAGGGAAAGGTAGATAGAGCATTGAAGAGAGAGAGAGAGAAACTGGAGGGAGAACCCTGGTGCAGACGTCATCTCCTTCTCCTGGTCTTGTTGCACCTTGGGATTAGCAGCCTGTCGCTGAACAAGCTTCTTTATTCTAGTATCATATCGACAGCAATATGATAATATACACCACAGCCTTGTAAATTCACACAATAATCTGGCATCAATCTGAGCATACAGCATTTAACTTTTCAATCTACCCTGTGTTGAAAAAAAGGGTATAGAATTAGCAACAGAATATATTCACAACAAAAATCATATAGTGTCTATAGAGGTACATAGTGGGCCTAAAGGGACATTTAAAAAGTGCTATGCAAACCTTGGATCCTGTGTGCATTCCAGGACTGAACCATCTGGTCAAGTCCAATCTGAGCTACCTGACAGGTCAGCGTGGACACACAATACCGTGTCAAGTTGTCCTCCATGTCAAGCACCTCTGATCTGCAAGGTGGGTGAGTGCCCTTTTCAGTGGGTAGTTTACCCTGTTGTTGACCTCTGGCCACATCCTTTCAATGATATGATTCATCATTTCAAAAGAGTAAAAACAAAATGAATTCCAATACTGACAATTACTATGTGTGATAGTAATCACTGAATAAAAATACATTTTCTGTTACAACAAAGATCAAGAACCCAATTACTTTAATTTTCCATGCATGGGAAGTAGGATTTCCACAGAAGAAGAAGAAGAAGAAGAACAAGAACAAGAACAACAACAACAACAACAGGAGATAACATAGAGGTCCTGGCAACTTATACTGCCTGGACCCTAATAATCAATAACCATTACAAATTAGTCATTTTCTTCCTGAAATTTGGCTTTGATTTTTATATCTATTGTTGTATGAGCTTGACAAATAATGTATGTCTTTGACTGGTGAGGAAATAGCTATCAGTCTTCCAGGGAAGAACAGTTTACTTGAGTTTTTGGATCTCCATTGGCAGCAACAATGAAGCTATTCTTACTGGGGTCTGACCATACCATAGTGCTATGACAGAGACATCAGTATTATCAGCTAGCAGCTCAGTGATTAATGGAAAGAAGACAATAAGCCAACCCACCTGTGTTGATGATGTTTGCAGGTATGGCTGCCTTTCTGTGTTGTTTCTGTAGCCTGCTAATTTCTCCTGCATGAAAAGAGTCAAGAAAAACTCTCTTCCATGGTCTACGCGGATTTGGTCCCACATTCCGTACTGTAGGACAGCACTTCTGCAAAACAGGAAGACACAAGTGTTATAGTTAACACCATTTCATATTTTCACTTACATCAGTATTGCTGAAGTCAATTCAGTCTTGGAATATTGGTGATTTGGTTAATCAATTACTTTTAAATGGTTATGAACCAGTTTCTGTTTAATGCTGATACTTATGTATAACGTGCACCAGCAAACAAGCGTCCGTGAAAAGATCAGTTATTTCTGCATAGTTAAGGTAAAGCGCCATAGAGATTGAACTGAACACGGATGAGCGTGGGATCAGAGACCAAGAGATACAATGATCTAAATATTTTCTGATGATTTCATGTTCTAAATAAACAAGTCCAAAGTATTGCACAGTCCTGTGGGAAGCTGATGCAGTGAATGCAGTCCAACATTTAACAGCATGCAGCAGCAGTACTTAAACAATATCTACTGTTTGCAACTATATATTGGAACAATGAGCACAAGTTACCTGTAGACCTCTTGATATATTGTCAGGTTGTTTTTCACAGGCATAGTGGAATGGCTGATAATTTTACTGGAGAAACTATCAACGGAAAGAACATGGGTCACCCCGAACATCACCAGTTTCTTGTTCTGGTCTATGTGAAGTTTGTGGCCCATGTACTCGGCACTGTATGGCACTGGATTTAAGTTCCTTAATCTCTGAGTAATTAAGTAATTAAGATGCGCCAAATGCTGAAGGACCAGGTGGAAGAACTGCTCGATGCATCTCAAGGGCTGGATGAAGTAACCAATAAGATTACTAATCTGGTGACCGTCAGCCGTGATATGTCAGTAGTTTGGCCTGAATTCAAACAGGCATTCGTCTGTTTGATTTGCAGAGGTACTGTTCCCATTCTGCATGTTTGAATATTGCACAGTGAAACACAGAAATAATCAATGTAAAATGAATTCAAAAATGAAATGAAACTGAACAATAAATTTTTACTTTTACTAAATTGGCCAATTCTTTTTCTGAAGTTCCAATCAAAGTCAATATCAATATTAAATATGCTTCTTTTATTTTTTTAGCTACAATGACGCAGCCGATGTTCTCATCCTGCTGTCGGACCCTGGTGGGGTGTAAAGTGTGCGTGGAGGAATGGCAGAACACATCGGATCACTGCCTCAAGTGTAGAGATCACATGGTAATATATACTGAATAGCTGGACTCCTGTCAGCACTGGCCTGCTTGAGGTCCCTTCCATAAACTCAGCTGTATAAAGAGGTGCTGCATATGGTTAGGCAGCCTGGTTTTCATTGTTTTCAAAGCTGTATTCCATAGTGATTCTTTTGTTTATGCCCCTTATTGTTTTTTTCAACACAGCACTGTTTATCTGTTTCTGTGGCTGTCCAGCTTGTGCTCTATATTCATGTTTTTGTTGTAGAAAACTGTGTAAAGATGTTGAATACAAAAAAGTCAAAATAAAAGTTTGTTACTGCTGCAAAATCTCTTTGATTTTTCTTTTCTTGAATGCGTTTGGAAATTACTTCTAATGATAACTAGATGACAAACACAAAATTCTTTAATTGGTAAATATGCTTATGACTTGAGAAATCTCTGGGCAACTACGCATGTAGTCAATCATGATCACTTGTAGAATGACAGTTAGAGTCAAAGCAGGTTAGGCAAGGCAATTTTTCGCATAGCCTGATTTTAAAAAGTTGTTTCAAAGGACGGAGGAAAACCCCAGGAAGACCTGTATAATGGAAGAGAAAACCTCAGGGTGGGACAACAGATTCAGGCAGACGTGCAAAGCTCCTTTATATATGCAACGTGTAATGTCTTCTTTTGTTTTTTATCATGTCTTTCAGGGAAACAAAGACGTTAAGTGAAGTGGAAGCCCTTTGCAACATGGTAGATAGTAACCACTGTGTTGGACTGGAAACAGACGTTTATATTGTTGAAAACAGTTATCACATCAATTTGAATTGAACTCTCTCTCATTACTGCATGTCACTAACTAAACTTCTGTGCTAAAGTTTCTGTGCTCTCTCGTCCAGCAGGTTCTCGTGGATCGTGGCTGCTGCTGTGGTCCTGCATGACGTCAATACACATATTATTATACTGTCATTACGCTACCATATCTCCATTACAGTTTATAGTTAGTTGATGATTGGCTGCTGCTGTGCATCTGTGTTTCTCTACTCTATCACAGGTTCACTGCTACTGTAATCATTTTATCATTCATTGTGATTCACATGTGTTTTGTGAATTTGGTCTATACAAATAAAATTTGATTTGACTAATTTGGATTAAAATGAAATTGTATAAAGCATGACATGAATATAGAAGATATTTCAACCTAGATAACTTATCCTTTTAACCATATTGTGTGTGGTGTGTGTGTTGTTTTCTTTTCCTGACAGTGGCAAAAGTGTGGGATGACACATGGGAACCTGTGCAAGCTTATCTGTAAAACAGCCCACCATAGGTTGCAGAGTTGTACCACAAGTTCAAAGTTCAACATGTTGAAATTCACACATAGAAATAAAGTTAAAGTTCTCATAAAAGTTCAGAATAAATATTGAATACACATTCAGTCAGTGGTCAGTCGTGTTCACGCTATAACTGGCCTTAAGTCATAAAACATCTATGAACCAATAGACAATAATATCTCACGTAATGTGTTCACAGCTCTCAATATCTCACATTTGTGGTCTACTTCTCATTACACACATACACACACCGGAAAAAAATTAATAGTATCAAAATAGGACAATTAAATATTTGGCTGTGTAAGTAACACAGTAATAAGAGGGTAGTAAAATATCAGTTTAGAAGTCTATTGATCAAATTTTGAGGCAGAGGGTCCTCGTTTGTCCAATCAGGTTGTAGCTCGCAAATCGTCGGTCGTCGAGCATTCTGGGTAGGTGTAGGCCTTTCCGCTATCCAAAACATACGATAAAGTTGTTTTCTCAGGCCAGAAAGGAGAAAAAAAACATACTGAGGGCCGCAACATAAGCTATTTATTGTTGAATTATCAGTGACACTTTGGCGTGTTTGTGCTGAGAAAGTTGATGATAATTTAAAAGAAATCTTTACCATAGTGAGAACAACAGTTCCGGGCAGAGGGTCTCGGTTTGTCAATCAGATTGAGCTGTGCCAGCGTCATGTATCGCTGGGGTCGGGTTATTATGGAGTGAATGGACGGCTGGAGCTCTGCTTGAGCGTCTCTTACCAGCGCAAACGGAGTATTATACTGGAGTCAATTGACAACCCCAGAGTGTTTCATACAGAAGCGGAAGGGTACCTTTTAACGTCAGTATCAAGACGTCAAGGGGCTGACAAAGCGTCGGTATTTAAACGCGTTTGGGATGAGAACGGGTTGAGTGTGTGGACCCAAGATGGACAGAAAAACACAATAAATACACCCAGGCGCAAGAAGTAATTTTCAGTACACACAACAGTGAAACCTCTTGCCCTTGGATGTGATCTAGTCTGGCATGAAAATGGTGTGTTCAATGGGAATAATGTATGTTCTGACAGATGCTGTGTAAACTGAACTTGAGTAGGTTTAAATTTGTAATGAAATTCAAATAAATTATACACTATAACGGTTTTGGAAAATATGGCTACTGGGTCGAAACCGATGCCTGATCCCCCGTGTGTGTGTGTGTGTGTGTGGTGTGTGTGCATGCGTGTGTGTGCGCGCGCGCGCGCGCGTCCGCGGTCCACACACAGGACAGCCTGTGCAAGGCGCCAGTCAATTGAAAACCGGACATTTTCACGAACTTATAAAGAAAAAATCCTCAGGAGCCCCAGACAGGACGTAAAAATGTCCGGCCAAAGAGGACGTTTGGTCACCCTTGATAAAAGAATAACTTTGTCAAACGGAAGAACTTTTTATTTGAAGAGTACCGGCAAAGAAGCGACGAGCCCCGCCCACCACTAAAACGGAATATGGAAGTGGAAATTTGTTTTTGGTGATTGGAACGAAAACGAGAAATTGAGCCGAATTTTTCGTTTTTTTTTCGTTTTATTATTCTGTTTCTGGGCATAATGGACACAACTGAAACCAGAAACGAGCCGTTTTTTCATTTTTTTCGTTTTTGACAAAAACGAATGAAAAAATTCGGCTCAATTTCTCGTTTTCGGTTTCAATCACCAAAAACAAAATTTCCACCTCCGGTGTTCGTTTTAGTGGTGGGCGGGGCTAGTACGCTCTTTGCCCGATCTCTCAAAATAAAGAGTCGACACATATTATTGGTCGGTTTGTCACTGTCATCAATCAGGGGCTGACAGGCTCAGAGAGCCCTGACAAGTGCTGTCAATCCACGACACAAACCAGGGTGGCGGGACCTCATGGATGGGCCGGAGTGGCGGGAACGGGCTGCCGCTGAGGTTTAAAATGGATAAGCGCAAGATACGCGCGGGTGGCGCTGAAAAACTGCGGTAAAAAAGCTAAGTCTCTTGAGGTGGAAGCTGCTAAATGTATCAAAACTGACAGACCTATTTGGTGCCGGGGTCACCACCCAGCAGGTGGCTGCGGCGCCGAGAGAGCGAGTGGAGCGCGAACATGGTCATACGTTAGCCTGGGGCGGATAGGCTACATTTGGAGACGTGTCCCAAACAAGTAGAAAAGGTTTTACATTGAATGTGATGTGACCTAATTAACTGCAGATTTTTGACAACATATTAGCCCAAGTTGAAGGGCGTGACAAAATCAACCACGTAGTTGTGGTTATTTTGTTTAAATATGCCCAATTGTGATATAATGGATTATTATTAAGATGATTGCTAAGCTAGTTTTTACAGCTGCAACGTCAGCAGTCTCTTGTTTCCATAGCAAACACAAACATTGGACATGGACTATGAGCGGTGAATAAAGAAGCAGAATCAAACACATCACACATTATGGATGGAAATCATTATTTGTCATTTTATTGATCTTTTAGAAGTTGTATGGTGCTTATGTGTTTGCTTATTTTTCAGAATTAAAATATGTATCCATGTCTCTCCAGGCTGACCACTTGACATTGGAGAGCCTGAGGAGTTGTTCCCCGTCTGTCCATGTCCGAGGACTTGCCTCTTACTGCCTTCCACTTTCACCACCTTGTGCCTACTGAGACGTCTCTGCATTTGTTGAGTATTTCATTGTCTTTATATGTTCTATGAATTCATACTTGATTTGTGATGATGACTTAATAATGTAATAAACATACTATAGTGTGAATAAATAGACAATTGGTATCATAATGTTCTCTTTATATTCTCTGCTACCACATCTCCTGTCAAACAGGTTTTCCTGACCTGCTAGAAGTTCTTCCATGATGAAGAGAAGACAGAAGAGAGAGAGA
This sequence comes from Larimichthys crocea, assembly GCF_000972845.2. NCBI lineage: Eukaryota > Metazoa > Chordata > Actinopteri > Sciaenidae > Larimichthys > Larimichthys crocea. The sequence goes on along the minus strand of NC_040018.1, from coordinate 28,250,285 downwards.
GACAGGTTTTTAACAATGCTCGGCTTACCCAAAAGATTTTTCACAGTCACAGATTAAAAACTGAAAGGGTAGCATGAGGGTTTCTTCCCCCGTTAGTCTGCATCCATCCCACCCGTCTCGTCATGATATAACTTCTGTTGTGATTTGATTATGAATAAAGACTGATTGATTGATTGCTATAGCTGTCAGTTTTAGTCCTTGAGTTCATAGTTTGTGCTTTATTTGTTAACTGCTATCAAGGAATAGGACTCCTCCTTTGTAGTATGCAGGAAGGCCGGGGAGATTTGTGGACTTCTACTGTATGTAGGGTCTGCTGATAATGTAGTGGGCTGGTCTGGACAGAAAATTCCAGGGCTGAATTTTTGTCCCAGTCCACCCCTGACCGGGACCCAGTCTTTTTACACTCTTTGTACTGTTCAACGAACAGCTGGGACAACACACAACGGTCACAACAGCCATCCTTCTATGTTCGACAGCTTCATCACTGCTTTGGATTTTCTTGTTTGCCCATGAAAAAAACCTCCGAAACCACTTGTGTTGTTTGTCCACAGCGCCTCTCCACCTGGAGGAGAGGAGCAATGAGCAGCAGTCCACAAGCAGTCAATGAAACAGCACCTTTAGTAAACTCACAGGTGTTTCTGTCAGTGATTCACTGAACTTCATCCAGAGGAGAAAAACTTGAAAAAAAAATGATGTCACACTGTCTCACAGCTATTGTTCTTGTTGTCAGTAACACCTGAGGTTTTCCTTGACAAGTGAAAATGTGAAAGAAAAAGTCACTAAAAGATTAATGAGTCTCATTTTACAAAAAGGTTTTCAGGTCTGCACAAAGAAATAGAAATAAATTAGTTATTCATTATAGGGGTTCTTCTACAAAAATAATGAATCGGGATCTGCCTCTCAAAATAATGTGGTTTCCTTCCCATTCAGCATGACTGCTATGACATCTTGAAGGAGTACAGCTTCTCCAGATGGGGACCATACTTGTCAAAAGGAGATGAATACAATTGATTTCTATTGATTTTATATTGCATAAAACACATACAGTCCAAGGTCAGATTTAACTTGTCCGGAGTCAAAGAAGAGATTTACTACTGCTGCCTTAATGGTCCACCTCCTCCTACCTCATTCATGCTTACTTGCTGCCTCCATGTTCATATACAGCACACAGCAGACCTTACATAGTAGCTTCATTGTTTTTCCCTCACATCAGGACCCAACAAGGACTCCTGGATGAAAACATCTGGCTCCAGGTTTTCAGTCTGTCAGTTAGATTTGGCAACCCACCTGCAGACTCCCCCCACCCCACCTATGAGACATACTAATAGTTACACTATTATTAAATAACAATAATAATAATAATATTATTATTACATATTTTTTTAATTTTCCATGATCATTCAGATACACGTTAAAATAAAAGTCTTTATTACAGACATTTAAGAAGACACATTTGAAAACAAAATAGACAATATATATTATTCAAACATTCTATGGTTGCTATGTTTTGTCTCAGTGGCATCGTTTTAAATAGATCATAACTAGGGAAAGATCATAACTTGAACATAAACAAAAACCGAACGGTCACGAAAATGTTTGTTCCTGTTTCACCGAATATTAACCGAAAATTAACCCTTCAACTGCGGATTTTTTACATCCACTCGACGATTAAAAGCACACAGAGTGAAGAAGCCGACCCAGAAACTTGCATAATGGAAATGTGAGATTTGATTACTTTTTGAAATGTTTTATTCGATTTTAATACCGGACTGTACCGGATTATCATTGAAAACAGGCCAAACAGCGCATGAAATGATGACTTATGAAAAATATTAAGATTTAAATGTGCAAACGAAGTATTATCTAAAGAAATGCGTTAATTTCCATACATCCCCAAAACATTAATGTGAACGCTGGATAAAAATCAGGTTGACATATCATATCAAGTCAAAGGTTTTCAGAGGGGATTTTTGTAATCTCTTTTTTTACTCTGAATAAACCAGAAAATACTGTCAACAGAAAAAGAAAAAATTAGGAATTAAATATGAACAAACACCTCGTGTATTGTAAAATGACATATATTTAACAAGACTGCAGGTGAAGAGGGTCAAAAATATGAACAAATCCATATCACCATCAAACTTCCCCAGTTGATTAGATACATTAAGATAATTATTTTTGGTATTCTTCCTGACATTTTATGTTAAATTATGTAAATGAGCTTTTTTTGTAAATTGAGGGAGAAATCTACAGACACAATAAACAAAAATTTTACATACATTATTTTTCTTGTAACAACTGTGTTTTTTTAAGCATCATCTTTACTCTTTTCTGACGAAGACTTTTATGGAGGCAAAATAGAGTCCAAAATCATAAAATTGACCAGTTTTATAGTCTGCAGTCCAGCCGAAAATATACTATCTAATAAATAATTTATGTCAACAATTTAAATAAACAAACGTGATCGTTGTCTGAGGGGAGGCCCCAAAGTCTTTGACTTTGAAAGCCTGCACTAGAGGTGTTCCCTCGTAGATAAATGTGTCTGTGTTAACGAGGAAAGAACGAAACTCTATGGGTTGAAAGGACTCAGACATTTATGTTGCGCAAATAATTATCTAAGAGAAGTTCATTTTTTTGCAGGAAATGTGAAATGACATTATTCTGCTGTTTGTTGAATATCATGTCTTGTAAAGCCTCATTCTAAGTGTGTGTTATCCTTTCAGTGCAATGTGGCAAACCAAGACATAACTACAGCAGTAAAAGACAAATTCTGTACGTCGGTCAGAGAGGACAAAGAAGCCTGCAGCTCACAGGCAGTGTCCATGCGCAGGACAACAGGTTAGAAATCTGGGTTTTATTTTTAACATATTTATTTTTTTTAAATGTTTATGTCCCCAAATTGTTCAAAATGTCATTCTCCAGAAGAGAAGAATTAGACTGCTTGACAAAAATGTAGAATCATGACAGAATCTATTTTCAACACTGATGTGTTTTGAGACATCGTACAGGCAGAATGCACTGTATATAGCAGTCATTTACATTTACTGAGTGTAATAAGCAGTGCATTTCATCTAATCTTTGACAAATTTAAAACTTTGGCTCTGTGAAATCTTCACTTTTCAATTTCAATTTGTTTAGTAAGTAAGATTTACTGGAGCCTGACATCCTCTTTCTTAATTCTCCAAAGTACCAGCACTCTGCTACACATACTATTGCCTGCCCCAGAAGAGGAAGCGGACTCTGTAAGCCCGTCCTTCCCAGCCTTCTCCTGGGCATCCAGGGCTGCTGAGTCAAGCTTCCACTGCTTCTCTACCAGCTCGTTGGACTTGGTCCCCAAGTTGCCAACATGATTTGTTGAGGTATGATTTAGACAAAATCTCTTTTCAATGCAACACGTGACATTTTCCATGATAATAGATCATAATTTTTCATTTCTGTTTCTCTGCGTCCTCACAGGTACAAGAATGGACACCCGCGTCCATACACTTTAGAGCTGGGACGTCGGATCAAAACCGAGCTGTGGGAGCGACTGGGTCGTCCTAGCTTCACACAGAATCAGTCAGTAAAGATGGACTGGTGACTATCCGACCAGCGTTTTGGGGGTCGGAGTCCATCCTCCTCATATCAATGTGGAATTTCTGGTGAAACCAAAAGCATGGCAAGCCAAAACAGAAGAGAGCCAGAAGTAGGAATTGGATGCTCCATTCCATCCTCCACCTACAACCTCCTACCTCATCAACCAACAAACCTATCATCCACCTTAAGACTCAAACTAACAAAGACAACCAAAGACAACAGCATCCACCTGAAGCCTCCTTTAAACTTTGCCCTGCAGCCTCCTTCACCGGCCAGACTCTGACCACCACCCTGTAAACACAAGCCTCTGCTACCAACACCTCAGCCAACAAGATTGATTAGATTAGATAAGAATTAATCTTTATTTATCCAAACGGGAAAATATCACCTTGTTTACGAGCAAAAAATAGAATCAAAGAGGGAAAAACACAAGTGTAACATATTTAAAAGTACGTAAAGTAGAATGTGCAGATTAAGAATGTGCAGATTTACAAAACAAGTAACTTAGTAGAACTAAACTAAAAAAAAACAAAAACCAAAACAAACAAAACAAAAAAAATAGCAATGGGACATGGAACAGGAGTCGAACACATTATCAGGTGCAGGTGTTGTAAAGTTCTCACAGCAGCAGAGGTGAAGGACCTGCGGAACCCTCCTTCTACACCGTGGTGTAGCAAGTCTGCTGCTGAAGGAGCTGCTCAGAGCCCCCACAGTGTCATGTGAGGGGGTGAGAGGGGTTGTCCATGATGGAGTGTCAGCTTAGCTAACAGTCCCCGCACTCACCCACTTCTCTGTGGAGAGTCCCAGAGGACAGTCCAGACAGAGCTCACCTTCTAAGTAATTCTAATTGAGTTGCTCCTGTCCCCTGTCCGTGCGCCCCACTCTCCAGCAAGACCACAGCATAAAGATGGCTGAGTCATAAAAAGTCCGGAGGATGAGCCTGCATACTCCGAAGGACCTCAGCCCTCCTCAGGCAGGTGGAAGACTCTGGCCCTTCTTGTAGAGAGCATGGGGTGTTGGCAGTTCCAGTCCAGTTTTAGATTTGAGGGAAACACCCTTAGTCTGTCAGCTCTGCCCACCTCTATGTCCGCTTCCTTAATTTTCAACGGTGTGAAGTGGGATACTTTCCTTTCCTCTGGAAGTTTATGATCAACGTCCTTTGTCTTGCTGGTGTTGAGCTGAAGCTGGTTTTAGCTCAACGTCAATCTGACAAAGTCCTGAATGAGGTCCGGTATTCCAGATCGTCCCCCCCTCTAAAACACATCCAACGACGGCTGTGTCAGTCGGAGAACTTCTGGATGTGGCGCAGTGGGCGGTGTTGTGTGGTGAAGTCGAGGTGTAGAGGGTGAAGAGGAGGGGAGAGCCCGTAAACCGCTGAGGGGCACCTGTGCTGCAGAGCACACGTCAGACCACAGTGCTGGAACATTCACAAACTGTGGTCTGGTTGGTGAGGTAGTACCTGTTTGTCCACGCAGCCAGGTGTTGGTCCACTCCCACACTTTCCATCTTCCTCTGCGAGGCAGTGAAGGCTGGATGTGTTAAAAGCACTGGAGAAGTCAAAAAACATGACCCCACAGCGCTCCTCCTGCTGTGTGGCATCCACCCCAGATCCCAGGCTGGTAAGCAAACTGCAGGGGGTCCAGCGGGTGCCCACCATGTGCCTTAAGTGTCTCAGGATAGATCCTCTCCATAGTCCCCTTCATAGGTGAGAAGTCAGGGCAACAGACCTATAAGCTGAATAGAGCTTCTCCTCACCTGCAGACTATGGAAAACAGCTACTTCCTGGCACTCCACTAACCAGCTACAGCCTACATCATCGAAGCCCTCCTCCCACCAGCAAATTCTGAATACCACCTGTACCAAAGGCTCTTGCCTGCCGCTGTTTGCCAGGGACTGCAGGCTCCTCCAGCTCCTTTATGACATTCTGGACAGCAGGTGTACCCTGACCCCATCTACCCGGCCTCTGCCACAAGCATGCAGCCGCCTCCAACTGCAGACGTCTGGCTGCAGCGCGACCTTGCCCCTCAAAACCTGCCCTGCACCACTCGTAGGCCGCCTCCACCATGCAGACGTGGGCAAGCAGCTGTACCCTGGCCCTCCAGCTTAAGGCTGCTCACCTCAGACTGTGGCAAACAGCTGTACCCTGAAAATCCACCACCTGCCTTTGCCACAGCCTGCAGCACGCCCAGCTGCAGACTGTGGCTGAGAAGCTTTAAGTGACCCTCCACCTAACAGCCCTACTCCAGCCTGCAGGCCCGCCTCTACCTCGACCTGGCAAGCTTGTACCCGGACCCTCCACCTGCCAGCCTTTCCACCAGCCTGCACCGCACGCCCCACCTGCAGACTGTGGAAAGTAGCTTTATAACTGACCACCAAACCTACCAGCCTCTGCCACCGCCTACAGTCCACCTCCAACGGCAGACTCTGGCATGCAGCTCGACCCTGACGACCTCCCACCTGACAGCCTCTTCCACCAAGCCTACGAGTCCACCTCCCACCTGCAAGACTGTGGCAAGAAGCTTGTGAATAACCATCCATCACTAGCCTCTAGATCCAGCCATTCATGGCCGCTCGCACTGCAAACGATAGCAGGCAGTTTTGGACTGACCCTCCACCTACCTGCCTGTGCCAACCAGCTTGCCTGTGGCAGGCATGCTGTACCAAACCTGGACAAGCAACCGTAAGGCTCTTCCACTCAGACCGCTGTCTGTCCACATCCACCGCATACTGTGGATAGCAGCTTAGACTGACCTCTCACCAACCAGCCTCTGCCCAGCCTTCTCAGTCCACCTGCCACCTCAGACTGTGGCAAGCAGCTCAAGCCTGATCCCCACCCTCCTGCCAGCCTCTTGCCACCACCTGAAGCATCTCCACCTACTCAGCTTGGCAAGCAGCTTTTGACATGACCCTCCACGTACCTGCCTCTGCACCCAGCCTGCAGGCCGCCTCCCCTGGGCAAACGGCGGCAAGGAGCCTGTACTCACCCTGACCCTCCACCATACCTTCCTCTCCTTTCTGCTCCATTCTTCAGCGCCGCCCTCCACTGGAGACTATGAACAAGTAAACTCGAGCCTGAACCCTCCACCTGCCAGCCTGCTTGCTGCGCCACCTGCAGACTCTGGCAAGCAGCTTTGACTGAACCTGACTCCACCTGCCAGCCTGCTTGCGTCCTTCCACTGCAGACCTGGCAAGCAGCTGTTGACTGACACTCCCACCTGCAGTCGATGCCACACGCCTGCAGGCCAAACCTCCCACCTCAGACTGTGGCACCACCTGCTGTCCCCTTCCAGCCTTCAGGTGCACTCATCCACCTGTAGAGTATGGCAACAGCTGGAGCCTGACATCCACTACCATGCCACCAAGCGGCCTGGCAGGCGTTGGCATCGGCCTGGCAAGTGGAGGGTCGGGTAGCAGCTGCTTGCCACAAGTCTGCAGGTGGAGGGCGGCCTGCAGGCGTGGGCAGAGCAGGTAGGTGGAGGGTCAGGGTAACAGCTGCTCTCGCCCAGTCCTACAGTGGAGGTGGCTTGCACGTAGGTAGTCAAGCTGGTAGGTGGTAGTGTCTGTCCAAGATGCTTGCCAGAGTCTGCGGTAGCAGTGCTTTTGACAGGCTACATCACCTGCGGTGTAAGCAGCTGCAGGTTGGTAGCCTGTAGTTGGTATGTAGTTGTTTCGTCGTGTAGCTAGTTCTAAAATGTGAAGTTACCAAACTCCACCTTCTGCTTGTCTGACAGGTCTGTCTCTGTTTTGTGTGGTTGCTGGATGTGGACCTCCAGTCCTCCCTCCAACCTGACGTCAGCGTCACCAACCTGCGCTCATCATCCAGTCACTTCATAAGAGGACTGATTCCACCTTCCAGACGTCCAGAAGTTTGTTTTGTTGAATCCTGTGTAACCTTACTTCCCGGGGGCTGGACACCCCCCCCCCCCCCCCCCCCCCCCCCCCCCCCCCCCCCCCCCCCAGGAAATCCTGCCATCCATCCAACCCAGTTCAGGTTCGTATCTAGACACCCTACTCCTGAAGTTTTGCTGCCACACCCCAGCTTGCACTGTTCTGGAGTCTCCTACCTTTAAGATCGCATCCAGTCACCATGCTCCTAAGTTGACTATTATTTGGTTGAATAAACTGTTAACTGTAGTCTCTTCTGTGGTTGTGTTTCAGTTGGGTTCCTCTACTGTTCAATATAATAGTCTGTGATATAGCATCCATACTTGTAACAAAGCAAAGTGCAATAGTAGCTTGCTGAGCCTCCTATCAAGGCCGTTGTTCCCCATTATCTCTGGGCATGTGTGCAATATTCCTGGGCTGGAATACATCGTCAGGTTGCTGTGTGATAATTGATCAAAAAACACAAAAATAAGTTCTGTAACATAAATCATCTGAGCACAGCTGTCATATCAGTCTAAAACTGGATTTTTAACAATAAAGAACACCGATCAAGACTGAGGAGCACATCCACACATCCGACAGAGGCCTAATTAGACAACAAGTGGAACGAGCCTTTGTGGGTGAACCAGCTTTACTTAATAAATCACAGGCCAAATATGCAACAATATTAATAAGAAACCGAAAAGTTTGACATCATACACATACACTTTAAAACCCCTTATATGTATTTTACAGGACACAATCAGGTCATCACTGCCTTTTTTTTCTTCACTTCTCGTCAGAAACCAGTTGTGTTTGGTTAGTGTTAGGTTTGGTCCTGGGACACATGGAGGAGAGGAAGGCAGTCAATGAAATGGCACAGATACGCTACCTTAAAATGCTGGGTTCAAAATAACCCAATTTGGGTTATTTGGGGAACCCAACGCTGGTCTAAGTTGGACCTGGCCAACGCTGGGTTGTTTTTGGGCATTAATTAATAACATTAACCTTAGTATTATACAATGAAAGTTTTATAAACATGAAATTATTCACAAAACAAGTACTAAAATAAAATAATATTTTATTGGGACATTGTCAAGTTCACATAAACACAGTGGAATACATTTTTAAACAGTGCTGCAATAATAAACAATAATGCAGTCCATCATATCAATTTTGTGCTAAACATACATACAAATAACCTAAATATTAAAAAGAAAAGGAAAAAAACACAAAGTTCAATAGGTTTTTGGACTCTTCAAATGTTCAGAGTCCACATATTTGGGAAATTACATCAGTAAAAACTAGAACAATACAGATACAGTTCCAGTTTAAAACTGGAATAAATGTAAACATACAGTTTTTTTGGTACCTGAACTTAACGGGAGTGAGAGCTGGGTGGTTGATGACTCCATCGCACAAGTTGAGACCTGATCACCCATACCACTGCA
>NC_040018.1:28214569-28241384 GCF_000972845.2 Larimichthys crocea | reverse complement strand
CAAGAGGTGATGGATTTGTCTCTAATAGTTATAATCTTATCATTAAAGAACTCATGAAGTCATTACTGCTTAGACCTAAAGGAATAGATGGTTCAGTAGAGCTGTGATTCTCTGTTAGCCTGGCTTCAGTGCTGAAGAGAAACCTGGGGTTGTTCTTATTCTCCTCAATTAAAGAAGAGTAATAGGCTGCTCTGGCATTACGGAGAGCCTTCCTGTAGGTTTTGAGATTATCTTGCCAGACTAGATGAGATTCTTCCAGTTTAGTGGCACGCCATTTGCGTTCAGATTTACGTACCTCTTGCTTTAAGTTACGAGTCTGCTGGCTATACCATGGTGCTAACCTCCTTTGTTTAATTATCTTCTTTTTCAGAGGTGCAATAGAGTCTAGAGTTGTCCGTAATGAGCCTGTAGTACTATCAACAAGATGGTCTATTTGTGAGGGGCTAAAGGAAGCAGACAAGTCCTCTGTTACAGTTAGACATGGCATTGAATTCAATGCTGAAGGAATCACTTCCTTAAATTTGGCTACAGCACTATCAGATAAACATCTGCTGTAGGAGTTTCTACACAAAGGTAGTATGAACTCAAAGGTTATTAAAAAATGGTCAGACAGAAGAGGATTCTGTGGAAAGACTATTAGATGATCAATTTCAATGCCATATGAGGAAACAAGATCAAGAGTGTGGTTCAGACAATGAGTCGGTTTATTTACACTCTGACAGAAGCCGATTGAGTCTAAGACTATCATTCTGGTTGTCCACATGAATATTAAAATCACCTACAATAATTACTTTATCTGTTCAAGCCTGATGCAAATTCAGATAAAAATTCAGAGTAAGGACCAGGAGCTCGATATACTGTAACAAACAGAGTTGGCTGTGATGTTTTCCGGGTTGGGGGACTGAGGCTAAGAACAAGACTTTCAAATGAATTATAATTTAGTTTAGGTTTAGGATTTATTAACAGACTTGAGTCAAATATGGCTCCAACTCCACCACCTCGACCAGTACTTCGAGGAATATGAGTATTATAATGACTCGGAGGAGTGGATTCATTTAAGCTTAACATATTCATCCTTCTGGAGCCAGGTTTCAGTGAGACAAAATAAATCAATATCATAATCAGCTTTAGAGGACAAGGACCCGATATTCAGGAGTCCACATTTAATTCTCTTATTTTGGACTGTTGGAGATGTTGATTTATTTTTTATTAAGTTTTTATGATGAACTCTTCTGTTTGACACAGCACAGAGAAGTGTGTAAGACTGCAGCTCTGTTTCCTGGTCTCAACTCTGGGTTGTCACGGTTTTGGTCGACTAATAAACTTGGCCATGTTTCTAGACATGAGAGCTGCTCCATCCAAAGTGGGATGGATGCCGTCTCTCCTAATCAGACCAGGTTTTCCCCCAGAAAGGTGTCCAATTATCTCTGAAGCCCACATCGTTTGCTGGACACCACCTCGACAGCCAGCGGTGGAATGACAGCTATACATGACCGGGTGTCATTACCGCCAACGTGAATAACAATCTTACTGTATCTATGTTTATCTTTAGCCAGCAGTTTTAAATTAGACTCGATGTCGCCCGCTCTGGCCCCCAGGATGCATTTAACTTTGGCCCCCGGTGTCGCAAACTTCATGTTTCGTAAAATGGAGCTGCCAATGACCAGAGTTGGCCTCTCAGTGGGTGTGTCGCTGAAACGTAGAGCGCTTGTGTACCGTGGGCTTCAGTTTGGGGCTATGCCTCCTTCGGACAGTCACCTTGCACATTGCAAAATCCGTCATAATCATATTTAAAACTATGGAATGTAGATGAAGAACACACAGCAGTCCATAAAAACTTTATGAAGCTTTTGGTAATGACACATTTTAAAAAGTTCTCGATCCATCATTACACAGAGTCACAACAGAAGAATTAACAGTAACCAATAACACACACTATCTCTTTCTACCAGTGTCTCCCTCTCTCTCCCACACATAGACCAACACAAGCCAAGATCCAGCACACACGAAGGGAAGCTGCTGTACGTCTCCTGCTCTGTGTATTAACCACAGCAGGGTAAAACATTCCAAATGTAAAATACAATCAAACTCTGCACGTTGACCTCCCTCTGCTGTGATCTGAATTTTTACATTCTCTAAGGATTTAGGGTTAAACACACTGGTTTGGCGTCCGGCAGGGTTAAACTGACAGCTCTCAGGGTTTGACAGAGACAAACAGAGACACAGCGTGGTCGTGAGAAAAACAATGATTGGCGGCGTTGCTACATCTGTAAACATCCTGCTCAATCAGTACGGCACATGTGCCGATTATCAACAGAGATGGGAATAAGAGCGAGATGGATCACTCCCTCAGCTGCTTCCGTGTAGTTTACTTATGTTCTATTAGAAATTGGGATGTGGCCCACAGACTGCCAGTTGGATGAGCTGTGTGTTCAGTATGTCTGACTTGAATCTTCCACAGACCTTCTGCAGCACCTGTGCAGACCGTTAGGGGTCTGTAGAATCATGTTTTGTATTTTAAAGATGATGAAATGCTCGTGTACCTTTTCTTTAGTTTTGTCCTTTAACGGCTGATGTGACACTCAATGTCGTCAGTCTGTGGAGGGCTGTCACAGCCGCTGATTGGACTTCACTGGTTCATCCTTCCACGCCACACATTCCACAGGGGATGGGTAATTCACGCAGTGCATACTATATAACTTCAACACACACACACACATCGACAGTCCGCGGTTCCCCAGGGGTTTGGCTGTATAATGAGTTTCATCTGATTTGTTGCCAGTGACAGCATGTGTTGATGTATTGTCAGGGCTCAAGGGTAACCGCCACTCCTCCGACTGTTGGAATAAATATTCAGTCTGTCTCTGCGTCCTCCACATACGCACATAAACACACAAAAACACAGGCCATAAGGTACTGTGTATGTGTGTGTGTGTGTGTGTGTGTGGGGGCGGTCAGTTACGCAAGCATGTCTCTGTCTCTGTAAAAAAAGGAATTGTTTGCCGAAACAGTTAAACAGCCCCTCCAAATATTAGTACAACAGCAAATGTTTCATACACGAGCTCGTAAAGAATCTAAGATGGATGTTGGTGTAAACACGAGCGCCACCAACTAATGTCATCCACTTTTTTACAGATGGACGCCAGTAAAAGTGTGCGCACGTGACAAACAGGACTCGAGTTGTGACCAATCATTTGACGGACGCTTTACTTACTTGACAGATTTCCATTCATTGGTACAGACACGGTTCTGTCAGTTCTAATTATTGCAGCGTTTGATCTGAGTGCAAAACATGCAAAGATCACATACAATAGTGGTCTTGTTAAAATATGGTTCGATTGTCTGAAACTGCTCTGAAGATCTGCTGGTGACGTCCCTCCTCTAGGATGAATCGGATAATTAAAAAGATTTAGTAATTAAAAGCACATGTCGGCTCAAGTTGTGGCAGTAATGTTCTTGCAGATGCACATCCAGATGTTTCGCCCCTTTGAGGAAACCGTCTCCAGAGTGAAGACTGTGTCACCATCGTTCAGACCGGAGGGCTTGAGCAAAATCTAAGCGGCCTTCATCTTGATTGGTTTCTGTTGTCTCTGTGGTCGAAGCAGCACATCAAAGGCCTGTGAGCTGAGGGTGACGGAGGGATGTGCACAGAACGCAGCGCTGATGGAAGGCTTTGTTTCTCAGACGTGACCAATGAGACAACACGGTTGATGTTGAGGTTAGGATTCTGGGTAATCTGAATCTTTGTGGTGCTTGTGTTGGCCGATGTAAAGATTTGGACAGATGTGTTCATCACAGTGACTTTGTTTGTCCAGCCTGGTTTTTATCTTATGCTAATGTTTTTTGGAGTACAGCTGATGATAGCATAACATTTTCCTTTTGTACATTATATTGGTGGAAATACATAAACAGTCGGTTCAGAGGTTCAGAGGACACAAACAATCCATTTTCCCAGTGTTTAAAGAATTTATGGATTTCTCTCCATGTGAGCCTCCATTAGTCACAATAGATATCCTGTTGGTCTTTGTTGGAGGTTCAATCAGTAACCATTTTCATGCTGCTAATTAGTAACTGATAGATATTTGCCTTGCACCAATAAACCAACTGAAATGTTCCTCATTGCTTGTATTACCTCCTGCCTGCATGACCGGACGGCTGTGAAAGTCATCCGCCCACTGTTCTACACATTTCCTCCGTCTTTCCATTTGACCTGCCGGTATACATTTAAACTTTGGCTTTACAAAAGTATCTAATCAAGTTCTGTCAGCAGAACTCTCTCTCTGAAGACCTGAGCTGGTGGAGGTAGACTGTACAGAGCTCATATTCAGTCCTGATCCTTTCATTGAGTGTTTCTTTATGGATTGAATACTTGGATTTAAGGTTCAGACAAAGGCCGTCAAGATCAGAAAAGCTTTTTGACTTGATTTAAAGTAACTAACTTCCAGTTCTGTTTGGTGCAAAGTAACTAAATCCATGTTTAGTGTGGTCATATGGTTAAAGTAGTAATAGCAGTAATACCTCAAACTCTATGGCACTGTGACACTGGAGTGATCAGAGACCCGAGGACTGCAGTGATGTGTTCACTTTTCTCTGTTTTGTTCAGGACTGACCGTTTTTGGGGGGATGGAGCTGGTTGTACAAAAACAAACCAAAAAGTTTATTCACTGAACCGCTGTATCCAACACGTAAAGACATCTGAAAGGCTGATGTTCCCTCATGGTACACAGCACTGTGCACACAGCTGCAGTGAGTACAGTGGGTCAAAGTTGAAACAGGAAATGGGTCAATAAACTGTGATGGATGCTTACAAGAAGCGTTCTTCTAGTTGAACTTCGATAACCTCTAAGTGAGTTTCTAGTTCAATCTTCTGACAAAATAAAGTCCAAGGAACATTTGGACCCAAAGTCAGTTGATCAGTTTAGTCACTGTGTGTCCAGGACAGAGATGGCTCTGGGACATGTAAAGCCTGACCTCACAATCTGTTGTGTAACCGCAACGTCATGTTTCATTGTCTGAAATAAAACAACGTATTTATTTATTTATTTGTTTTCCCCGCTTCCATTCTTTGCTATCCTCGGCTAAACATGTCCTCGACCTGTCTCTGTACTGGACCCACGTGAAACTGATATCTCCTCACCTGACAGCAAACAAGCAGGTTTCCTAAGATGTCAGTGTTTGAGGTCTGGAAAAAAAAACAAGTGTGTGTTTTTGTGTTTTTGTGTGTTAGGCTCTTTCTGGAGAGGGACCAGCTGGAATACTCTGAGGAGGAGAGTAACATTCTCGGCCAGGGCGGCAGCGGGACCGTCATCTACCGAGCCCGATATCGTGAGCAGCCTGTGGCCATCAAACGCTTCCACTTCAAGAAGTGTCGACAGCAGAACATCTGCAGTGACACAGGTACAGAGGCATGTTCCTCGATTTGATCACATGACTGATTTTCAATCAAATCATTGTGAAGGCCAGCTGATGGACATTTGGTGTGAATACTAATACGACCTGTAATGATAATATTTCAACTTCAACTTTATTTATTTCTATAGCACCTTTCATACTGAATTGTAGCCCAACGTGCTTCACAGAACAGAGTAAAAACAGAAATAGACAATAAAACATAAAACTACAACAATAAAACAAATAAGAAAAGAACCTATAGGATAAAAAGCATAATTTAAGAACAGTTGCTGTAAAAGTAGATATGACCTGCACAGTAAATAAGCACCAGAGATAAAAGTAACAGGGAGTGATCAGGACATAAAAACTCAGCAGTGAATGGCACCTGAGAAGGTAAAAGCCAGACTAAAGAGGTACGTCTGAAGTTGTTTTTTAAAAATGTCTACAGAGGTGCAGTCCCTCAGATCCACAGGCAGGCTGTAGCAGCTAAAAGCGGCCTCACCAAACTTCTTTGTGGAGGTTCTGGGGACAACTAGGAGTCCAGATGCCGAGGATCTGAGGGACCTGCTTGGTACATACCTCTGTAGCATGTCACAAAGGTAGGTCGGTGCCAGGCCATTGTGATTTTAAAAAAACAATAAGAGAATCTTAAAATCAATTCTAAAACTAACGGGTAACCAGTGCAAGGCTTTTAAAATGGGGGCTATGTGTGCCCTCTGTCTGGTCTTTGTCAGTACTCGGGCTGCAGAGTTCTGTATCAGTTGTAAGCGGCCTAGACAGAAGGGCATTACAGTAATCAAGTCTTGAGGTGATAATATTTAGTAGGGATGTTTTATTGCTTCAATTGTGGGAAATGATTGGATATGAATGAAAGACTAAATTAATATGATAGTTGATTTCTGGTCTGTGTTTAGGTTAAACAGACTCACTGCAATACACTCAGCTCTGTCTGCAGCTCTGAGCAGACAGTGTTGCAGAGTTCGTAGTGTAGTCACAGTAAGTTTATCAAATACATTGCTGGAAAATTAATAAACCGTGAGTCCATCTAATACAACACTCCAGTCTAATATAACCCAGATGTGACTCATCTCGCTCAAAACACCTCAGCACTGTGGCTGCTGGAGACTGTCTATGTGTTTATAGCTGTGTAAAGGTGTGGAAGACATGCTCACTAAATCATCTCCATCACTATTAGCATTAAGTTGCAGTAACACACACACAGAGGCTCTGTGCAGTATAAACACATGCGCTCCCTCAGCCTCGTGTTGGTCCATATAAGGGGTCATGTTGGTGTGTTGTTACACAGCCCTCTGATACATGACACCTGCAATTTGAATCCCAGATTGTTCTATTCTGATCTGTTGAATGAATGAATGTTGATAATGTGCAAAGACAAGCTCACACAGAATGTAAAAAACTCCCTTCAGGTGCTCGACTTTGTACCGCAGAAGATGGATCGTCATTAAAACGACTGATCTGACGACTAGTTTTGTCTGTAGCTGCACGAAAAACATTCAGAATTGAAATGAATCAAATCAAAGTGTTGAATTCTCACTGCAGGAAGGTCACAGGAAGTTCATTGATTTATGTGACTAAGTAAACCTATCACATGACCTCAGTCCTGTGTTAATAGATGATGGTATGAGGGGGATGGAGCTTTCTTCAAAGGTGCTCGTTTGTCAGATTTACACAGAAACCAACAGACCGCTCAGTCACAGACAAACATGTGACTCAACTCATTTAGTCCGAGTCTCAGGCAAGTCCTCGTTCAAAAGGTGTGACAGTGATGTATGACATTATTTAATTAAAAATCCAAACAGTGACTCCAGTCCACATGTCTGGTTATAGATAGCAAAAGGATGAAGCAGATGGAGTGGAGGTGAAATTACATTCTCTGTTTATTATCATTGCACAGGTTATGAGACACACTGAATCTAGTCTAGCATAGACCTGTGAAAATTCATAAAGTGCAGAGTAATGTACGTATACTGTAGTGTGAATAAAATAAACAGTAAGTGATATATACAATATAGAAATGTGCAACACTTACAGTCGGCAAGATATATAATGCAAGTATGAAGCATGTATATCGTCACTGTCACTTAGAATCTTATTGACCAACTAGAACATTTCTAAAGAAATTTTGGCCCCGTCGCCCCCATACATTATTACTGACACTGCTCAGAAAATTCAGTACTAGAAAATTCCTGCACACCTCAAACAGTCATTTTTAACATGTTTATTTAGACACAGGAGCAGCTAGCGCTTACACGCTAGCAATTAACATTAGCATGATAACATTAGCATTTTAGCATTAGCATGTTAACGCTGATGCGCTTGTAATTAACATTAGCATATTAGCATGTTGGCATTAGCATTTTATCATTAGCATGTTAACATTAGCATGTATTTAATTCTTAGTGGCTAATGTTAATTAACATTAGCATGTTAACATTAGCGTGTTAGCGCTGATGGACTACCAATTAACATTAGCATGTTAACATTAGCGTGTTAACATTAGCATGTATTTAATTCTTAGTGGCTAATGTTAATTAACATTAGCATGTTAACATTAGCGTGTTAGCGCTGATGGACTACCAATTAACATTAGCATGTTAACATTAGCGTGTTAACATTAGCATGTATTTAATTTTTAGTGGCTAATGTTAATTAACATTAGCATGTTAACATTAGCGTGTTAGCGCTGATGGACTACCAATTAACATTAGCATGTTAACATTAGCGTGTTAACATTAGCATGTATTTAATTCTTAGTGGCTAATGTTAATTAACATTAGCATGTTAACATTAGCGTGTTAGCGCTGATGGACTACCAATTAACATTAGCATGTTAACATTAGCGTGTTAACATTAGCATGTATTTAATTCTTAGTGGCTAATGTTAATTAACATTAGCATGTTAACATTAGCGTGTTAGCGCTGATGGACTACCAATTAACATTAGCATGTTAACATTAGCGTGTTAACATTAGCATGTATTTAATTCTTAGTGGCTAATGTTAATTAACATTAGCATGTTAACATTAGCGTGTTAGCGCTGATGGACTACCAATTAACATTAGCATGTTAACATTAGCGTGTTAACATTAGCATTTATTTAATTTTTAGTGGCTAATGTTAATTAACATTAGCATGTTAACATTAGCATGTTAACATTAGCATGTTAACGCTGACATGCTAGCTATTAACATTAGCATGTTAGCGCTGATGTGCTGACGTGCTAGCACTTAACATTAGCATGTTAACGTTAGCATGTTATCATTAGAATGTTAGCATTAGCATGTTAGCGCTGATGGACTACCAATTAACATTAGCATGTTAGCATTAGCGTGTTAACATTAGCATTTATTTAATTTTTAGTGGCTAATGTTAATTAACATTAGCATGTTAGCATTAGCATGTTAACATTAGCATGTTAGCGCTGACACGCTAGCTATTAACATTAGCATGTTAGCGCTGATGCGCTGACGTGCTAGCAATTAACATTAGCATGTTATCATTAACGTGTTAACATTAGCATTTATTTAATTCTTAGTGGCTAATGCTAATTAACATTAGCATGTTAACATTAGAATGTTAGCATTAGCGTTTTAGCGTGTTAGCGTGTTAGCATTAGTGCGTTAGCACAAAAACTCTGCGAGGAGTAGAAAAAAACATGGAAGAAACGGAAGACGAATAAGCCTGAGAGGTCTTAAAGAGTGTGCTTTGTTACATCATGTATGTATAGAGGGAGAAGAGCTTTGGATAAATAAGTGTTACAGTAGATGAGCATTAGCATGGATTCTGCTGATAATAAAATAGCTTTGATTAGGTCGATGTGGAAACATGGAGGACAGCCTCGCTGTTTTTACCCACTGAGGTGGACAGAAAGCTAAAAAATGATTGTTTTCATCTGACAGTGACGATATCCACAGCATGTACAGCTGATGTATGCACAGTACAGTGTGGCATTAGTAAAGAACGTTGAAGTATGAGGAGGTTTGTGCCAGTATCCGTTCTTCTGGACACAGGTCGTGTTAACGCTTCGTGTTAACACTGTGCTCGTCTCTCTCCTTGTTCCCCTCCTCAGACACCATGGTGAAACACTTACGCTCTGCAGATGCTTGTCGGAGCTTCTCCGAATTTCGCCAGGAGGCCAGTATGTTGCACTCTCTGCAGCATCCCTGCATCGTCTCTTTGGTCGGCATCAGCATCCACCCGCTGTGCTTCGCCCTGCAATTGGCCCCGCTGGGCAGCCTCAACACCGTCCTGGAGGAGAGGCACAAAGGCAAAGGTAGAGAGAGATGTTCAACGTGTTCATTGTGTGTTCTTTTTCCCACCTGATTCTGGTCTGAAAGTCTTGTTGTTTATGCCAGCAGAACATGAGGTTGTGTTTTGTCTTGATAGGCTCCAGGTACATGCCCCTTGGTCACATGCTAACCTTCAGAGTGGCCTATCAGATTGCAGCAGGACTGGCGTACCTTCACAGGAAGAACATCATCTTCTGTGACCTCAAATCTGACAACATTCTGGTGTGGTCTCTGGAGGTCTGTATATGAATTATCACAGGAAGCATACATTTATTTCACATGACACTAACAAAAAAAACAGACAGACTCACTGTTTTCAGTTTAGACCGGCTCACCTGTGTGTCTTCCTCCAGGTGCAGGATCCAGTCAACATCAAACTGTCCGACTACGGCATTTCTCGACAGTCCTTCCATGAGGGGGCGTTGGGGGTGGAAGGCACACCGGGTTACCAGGCTCCTGAGATCCGACCAGGCATCGTGTATGATGAGAAAGTACGGACCGCCTCTTCCTAATCTACATTATGTGACGTGTGTGTGGCGTTTTTTTTATGAATCTGGTGTCATACAGTGGGGGAGCATTGTCAGATTGGTGATGTCACTTTGCTGGTGCATACAAGACACATGTCATCACACTGAAGGGTTCAGATGTTTTGAAGTTGGATGTACTCCTTACTGATCCTCAGTGACAATAGTAGTTTGCACTGCGTGGTCACATTGTGGCTGCCTTGGTTGAAATTTGGCAGGGAGCACTATCAAGCCATTTTAACCACCCATGTGAAAGACGCACATCACGTCTAAATGTTTGTCTCTACTGACGTGTGCTGCATTTTAGAGGAGTTTCTCACATCTGTAGCCCCTCATCATTTACCCTCTGGGATTATTAAAGTATTTCTGATTCTGATTACGACGAACTGAACACAATGTTCCACAAACATCATCGAGACCTTCAGGCTTTGGTAACTCAGTTTGAGGTTGATGTGCTTAATATGCATAAAACAAAATGCACTGAAGTTACAACAACTTCCTGTTTCATGGTGAAACATGTCAGTTCTCTTCATTCGACCACTAAATTTCAAATAGCTGGGGCGGCCGCCCCGTGTGTGGAGGCTATAGTCCTTGCTGCAGCTGGCCCCGGTTCGAATCCCGCATCGGACGGCTAATTTACTGCGTGTCACTCCCCCTCTCTCTGCCCCCTGCTTCCTGTCTATCTTCAGCTGTACTATCAATAAAAGGCCAAAAAAATAATCTTTTGTCCATATGAGATCACCTCTAATGACATAGGCCAGTGTTTCATGACTTTCCAGCACCTTTAGCCCTTAAATTAAACCATAAATAACGAGTAATCAACTAAATAAAAATATCACCGTAATGGACAGTTTACCAAGAAATCTACGTAACGCATTCATGCCTCCCAGAGGTTGAACCTTCACTGTTTTGGATGCTTCGTGAGTTTTCCTCCAGGATGTAATCACAGAGATATAATTCACTGCAGGCTTTAAATCTTCTCATATTTACTGGAGCTTTAATAATGTTCCTCTCCTCCATGAGATTATGGATTTAGAGAATTATTTAGTTTATGTTCGTGCCTCTCATGGTCTGCATTCCAAACCGAAGGCAGAAGGATTATCTCAAAGCAAATTTAGCTTGTGTTTATTCCAAAGGGGATTTCTCGTCAGCGCCACCACATCCTCCATCCTCCATCCTCCATCCACTCTACCTTCCACGTGATCCATTTTTCCTTCTCCTCCAGCACGTATGAACGTCTTTTATAGAAGCACTTGATCCTAACATGTTGAATTAATAACAGCGCGACCATTTAAGTGCTTGAATTAGCTTCTGGATGAGCTGAAGGTGGGCTTCCTCTGCCTCAGTATTTATTTGACTTGTCACTCCGGAGGGTTTACACTTAGGCAGCTGATTGTTTTGACTGGCTACTTCCTCTCTGCAGCATGTTGCCTTAATGTCTGACTAGTACCATATGTTTGCTTTAATGGCTTTAAAGGAGAAAGAGGAGCCATAGATACGTGCTGGTTTTACCGTGGCTGTAGAGTGACCAAGACAAAAAGCAGTCTATAACGAATCACTACAGATACTAAAACAATGACAATCCAAATGTCTCGACTGTTAAACGCTGTCTAAAGACAAACAGCTGTACAAAATAAATATTCCATAAAAAAAGCTCCAAAATCAACAAACTATTTTTCAAATGAACACTGAATGTGCAGATTGTTCTTCGTTTCCTGCCAGCACAACACTTTTTAATACAAACACATTCCAGACAGACACAACTGTTAAAGTGCTTAAACAAGGTTTGATATACGATCCAGTGTGGTGAAGGGCCCAGAACCATGACTGCAATTAACAATTACTTATCGATAAATCTATAAAGAGATACAGAATGGTGACACAGGATCCAACCGACTGTCCAGAATCCAAAGAGATGTCCAGTTGACGTTGACATAGAACAACAAACGCTCACGTTGGAGAGAACCAGAGAATATTAGTCATATTTTTAAGAGCTCCCTAAAAAAAAAAATCAACATTTGGTTCATTATTATTTCATGATTTGAGTTATTTAACGTGTCACTTGTGGGTCCAATTGTGGGAGTAGTGTTTCATCATACAGTTTGGTAGCATAATTAAGGAAATGGTCACATTGTGCATATGGACTATAAGACGGCTCATTGATCTTCCTGCTCTGGCCTGTTTGACAGAGGATTGGAGCGTGTTTTAATAAATGTTAGTTGAATTCAGTCAGTACGTGTTCTCTCTGCTGACAGATCGCAGCAGTGTGTTGATGTGATGTGACTGGGCCAAGTCTGCTCTGAGCTCCTCCTCTCCCCGGGGGAGGCTAGCTTTACTGGGGCTTACTGTTTTACTGGCCCCTGGCCCCGTGGAGGAGCAGGGAAAAAAAAAATCTTTAAGCCTCCACCTTCATTCATCAGCCTCTCTCCCACAGAGTCCGCTGACCTCAGCGAATCAAACCACTCTTCTCTTCTCCTGGGCATTTAATTTCACCTTTTGATGTGGTTGAACTATTCTAATGAGATGCAGACGAGGCAGAAGTGGAGGGTAAATGATGGAGCGAGCAGGAACGGGCTGAGGAAAATAAATGATAATGGCTGTGTTTAACGTGTTTGCCAGCTGTGAGTATCTTGGCAAGAAGTGGAACATGTATTTTTCAGGAGAGGATCTGGACAATACACAGTAACACCACGCTGTTTGTTTATAGGCTTTAGCTGATGTCAACACTGCTGAGTGACGATTAGGAATCTGAACCACGTTTTGTTTATCGTAGCTCAGATGTAATGAATAGATGAAGAGTGCGGCCTATGAATGTGTAACAGTGATCGTACTGATTTTGTCTGTTAGGTGAAAAGATTTCATGAGGTTGCATTCATCAACACAGTCTGCACCGCCTATTACGAGCCACCACGGCCCATTCTTCAAAGATCTGGTTCAACTAATTCAGACTGACAGAATAATCAGTTTGACTCTCTCCTGTCAGGTTTAATATGTTAATGCCATATGAAGTTATGTCTGTTTTATCAACCACAGTTTGCTCTCATTGTGATATAAAGACAACAGTCTCATTGGCTGAGTGCTGATCATGTGATTGTACGAAACATAGACTGTATATAAAGATGGATGACGCCATATTGTTCCACTGTGCAAAGAAAATGAAGTCCAAATATCCCAGTGGAGCCTCACTACCACACATCTGGTCGACTCATTCGTTAAGATGGGCTCAGCTGTCAATCAGGATGTGAAACCTCCCTTTTAATAGCATCAAATAACTCATTAAAACCAAATTTAAACTCAACTCTAGAACAAACAGATGTGTGGTAAGAACTACCCACATTTACAGAAACTATCTTTGAGAAAACCTTTCTCATTCTTGATGTGTAACCTTTTTTAGTTTGGCTCATGTCCCATCCTCTAACATGGAGGAGACGGGGGTTTATTATCTGTACTGCAGCCAAGATGTTGTGTTGTCCTTCTTTATATACAGTCAGTGGTTCGACAAGTCCAAAAAATTTGGACCTGATCTGAAACAAAAATCGAGAAAATCCTTCCAGAAACAGACCTGCATACGTTAAATGTCAAGTCCCAAACTTCTTGGTCTTGGTTAGTAGAAGAGGTATCAAATGCCTCATGAAAATCCAGTCACGATGAATTAAAGACGTGACTGCGTCTGCTCTCGTGGGTTAAACCCATCGGCATTGATCTTCAGCTCTGTGTTCATTAAAGATAACGAGTAATAACTGGCTGGAGGACTGTGGGGTCTTTATGTGTTTTCAGCAGCACTGTGTGAGATTATTATTTTTTATTTCTGATGTCATCCTGTTGGAGAAGAGGGAAAGAAGGTTCCAGACGTGTTTTTAGAATTCATTAGGGTGGTGGTGGTGGTGGTTATTTGACGAGTTTTCCTGGTTTGAGTGGTGCGTTCGATTCGTTGGCCATCTTTGGGCAGTTGGGTCGTACTGTGAAGACCATTTTCATTTAGTGAGCACTGCACATGTATTTATCGTCTCCTCTGTTCAGCTCTTTCCTTTAATTTGTCACTTGATTGTGTATTAACTCACAAGCTTACCACATAAGAAAATATGGAAACCGACTCTGTAGCTGTCTTATCAAGGGTTCAGATAGCACAGTTCAACAAGCGAGAGGACGGAGCCTCTTCGTCTTTGTAGGAAGGATAAAACAGTCAAAGTGAGGTCTGGAGGACTTCCTTATATGCATGTGCCATAGTTTTCCATAGCCCCAGTGATGCCATAACATACCACAGTCCTCGAGGATATCTGGAGTCACTACCAAGTGATGTTAGCACAGAAGTAGTTGAGTGCTTTTGGCACTGCATGACTGTTTACCTCTACAGTTATTCTGGGAAGCCCTGAAGGGGCTGAGCCCCCCCCAGGCGCTGTCAGAGACAAGAATCCACTCGAGTATTTTGGTCTTCAGATATGAGTTCCAAGGACGAGACGAAGGAAACAAAACTGGAGCTGCTTTTAAAAAACCAGTAAACGTTGTTTGCTTTTGAAATCACACTTGATGAACAAAGGTGCTCTTGGGGAGTGGAGTGGCTGTGATGATTGCAAACAAGAGGAAGAAACCCAAGGCAATCAGAGACCTGAAGACGAATGAGCTTTAGAAGATAAGAGGAGACCAGGATAGTATCTGCCAATCAGTGTCTCCATTATCATCAGTGAAAGTCAAGCGATCACTGTCATCCACCTCCCCCTCGCTCCCCTGCTGATAAGTGTGGGACAACATTTAACCTTCATCTTTCCTCTCATACATTATGTATATGTTCTCCACCTGCCTGACTATGACTGTGTGTCATATGTATGTGTGGTTTTCTCAGTGTTTCATTGTCTTAATGACCTCCAAGGATGTAACTCTGACCTTGATGTTTTCCATGTTTTGTTCTCTCATCACCTCCGCCCAAAGGTGGACATGTTCTCCTATGGTATGGTGCTCTATGAGCTGCTGTCTGGGCGGAGGCCATCGCTGGGACAGCACCAGCTTCAGATAGCAAAGAAGCTCTCCAAAGGCGTCCGGCCAGTCCTCGGCAGTCCAGAGGAAGTTCAGTTCTGCTGCCTGCACAGCATGCTGATTGAATGCTGGGACACCAAGCCCGAGAAGGTGAGAGGGGTCGTGCCCTTGTCGTATTAAATACACCCTCCAAAGTTTAGTTCTTCTATCCAGTGATATCAGTTCTGATCTTAAGAAACAAATGTGTGTGCGCAGAGGCCGATGGCCATGCAGTGTGTGAGGCAGATGCAGGAGCCCAGCTTCCCCTGCCTCAGGTATGTTTTGTCCTGTGACAGCCATTCGCAGCTCTTCCTGTCCCAGCTGCAGGGACACAGCGCCGTGTTCTGGAGCGGAGACAAAGACGACAGGTTGGTTTTCTTCTCTTCAGTCTGCTAATAACTTTTTAACATTTTACCGTAATGCAGGACAAAGATTGATCTATGAATAATCTGCCAAACATTTGATCTACAGTACATGCTTCTGCATACACGTGTTAACAGCATTTGTTTTGGGTCATGTATAGGATCACATATAGTCAATGTAACACGAACCATAACTACGTTTTCTAAAAGATAATGGCCTGAGGTTATAGTGTTAATTGTTGTGTAGTGTTAATGGTGTTTTCAAGAGAGCAGTGTTGTTGTCGTTGTCGATCGAACTCTCCTACCGAAGACTGAATATGCAGTATTAACTTTGCGGGCCGGATGGCTTGACAGGAGGTTGAAGATGAAGACCAGGGATGGAGATAGTCAGTGCGGCTACAAGCGGATGGTCCGTAAAACCCATCTGTCTCTGGTAAAAGTTTTTGAAACTGTCCACTGCAAAATGAGCATTGCAGAGGTGGTTGCTGGTGGTGTTTTTCAGGTCTCCATTGCTATGCTTCTTCACAAACTCAATCCAGTTCTTCTTCATCACTTCGTTTTTTTGGAAATTTAAATAAAGTGATCGAGCTGATGTGAACATTTTGGCATCCAGGGAAGACGCATTTTCGGGATTTTGAAAGCATAACTAGCTAGCAAAGACAGTGATAACTGAGTATGTATATGTGTTGCAATTAAAAAACGAGCAGTTGAACTATCGTTAAGGTACTGTTTAAGTCTTCTATACTGTGCTAGGGGGGCGGGGTTTATGTAAGTTTTATGTTAATTGTGACCGTGTGATGTCACTAGGTCTCCTTTTAGGACCGCCCACAAAATCCTGGACTGAAAACTGGTGAAAAACTGTTTGAACCTCTAACTCCACATTTCAGTAATATATCGTTCAAAGTCTTTTCATGTGTTTTCAGAAACTATTGTCCAACATATTTATTGTGTTCTGAAAAAAACATTGAATTGCCTTTACACGGACTTTGAAGTGTGCTTGGTGTCACTGAAAACAGACAGAGAGAGAAAAGATATGCTTTGATTGGTCTCAGATTGTGATCTAACCTGACTGCATGTGATGGTTTGTCACTCGGAAACAACCTGGAAAAGTCGTTGTTGGAAACAGTTTGAAAAAGGGCAGGCACTTTCAAAAAATACAGATCAGGTGATTGGACGAAGCATCTGTCCATCGTGGCTAAAAAAACCCAATAAAAACACATCTCCATCCAGAAAATGTCATTTTGCTCTTCTTTTAGCGAAGAAACACTCCTTATCTCCGCTGCCCTCTTTAGCAGCCTAGTTCCTCTGATTGGTCTGAACAGCTGAGGTTTGGACATGACCACATAGCTTGAAGCCTGGAAAGATGGAGTCCGGCGTGATTTCACGATCTCAGGAGTGCAGCTGCTGATGGTGTCGTTTGATTAATGCATATTTACTGAATGAACTGTTTTAAAAAACTACAACAACAGGGGCGGTCGGTAGCGTAGTGGGTTAAGCGGCCGCCCCGTGTGTAGAGGCTATAGTCCTTGCTGCAGCTGGCCCCGGTTCGAATCCCGCATCAGACGGCCAATTTACTGCGTGTCACTCCCCCTCTCTCTGCTTTCTGTCTATCTTCAGCTGTACTATCAATAAAAGGCCAAAAAAATAATCAAAAACTACAACAACAATGAGCGGGAATGTTTCAGACCAAGTTATTCTTATAATAATAATGTATAATAGAACAAAAACAGAGGGGATCTACAGACCATGTGATTGTAATAAATAGAAAATGCCTTTCATGGCTTGAAGACACCACAAAGGTGCAGCATGAATCTTACGGCACAGCAAACACTCACACACTGCTGGCTGAGAGGGCTCCCAGGTGTGTCTGCTGTAATAGCTCTATTGTTTCGTGTACGGCAGCAGGATTCCAGGTCAATCTCCTTCAATAAAAGCAGCTTTCATCTCGTCATACAGGTGGTGCTAATGACCGCTGCTGACTCTTGTAAGACTTCCTCCCGCCGTTAACCTCTCCACCGTGTCAAGAGCCCGTTACCACCCCCTCCCCCTGACTCTCCCACTGCCCTTCATTAGACCTCAGGACATGGGAACTGACTGTGGGAAGCAGTGACTCAGTTATTTCAACAATGTCCATCCTAACTAGGCCTGTGTTGAAAAAAATCGATTTTCCGATTCTGAATCGATTTGCATATTAATTCCTTAAGATCGATTCGTACATCCAAAGATCGATTTAATTAAATTATAATTTTAATACATTTTCCCCCGGTGAACTTTAACCCCACTAGTCGCGTCATTGAATTGAAACAGGCGTGCACCGTGTTTAAACTACACCACGGCGTCTCACACATGCGAGGTGCGTTCAAAGGCCGTCGGAATGACTATGATGCGTTCATCAACGTGGGAAAAAATGGAAATTCACCAGAAATATAATAAAACTACAGACAACAGAACACTCAAGGAAAACTCTACAACTACCAGCCACTTCTGTACGTTCTCTTAAAATAACTGAGGCGATTGCGGGTTACATTTGCAAAGATATGCGCCCGTATTCCGTTGTTGAAAACGAGGGCTTCAGGCGACCAAAAAAATGGTTTTAATAACTCTAACCTGAATCGAGATCGGATCGGATTGGATCGGATTATGATAATCGATTCTCAGTCTTGAGAATCGGATCGAATCGATTCTTGGAATTTGAATCGATACCCAGCCCTACGCGTTACTCTGTTCTCCTGGTTGTAGCTGCTGGCTGTAGCCACGGTAGCAGGTTAATCGCATGTCGCAATAGAAGAAGTCTTGCAGTGATTGGCCGCGAGCAAAATCATACAAATTGTCTGATCAATTTCTAGATTGAATGAAGTATTGTTGGATT
Organism: Larimichthys crocea; assembly: GCF_000972845.2. Classification (NCBI taxonomy): domain Eukaryota; kingdom Metazoa; phylum Chordata; class Actinopteri; family Sciaenidae; genus Larimichthys; species Larimichthys crocea. The sequence goes on along the minus strand of NC_040018.1, from coordinate 28,222,918 downwards.
TGGAGAAGGTTCAACACACACACCGAGACTGTAACAAAAAAAAAAGTCAGTTTACAGTGCGACTGTCATGTGACCATATTCAACAGTATTTATTCAAAGCAGCTGGGGTAAAAATGTGTGTGTGTGATCATCTGTGTGTGTTGCTGTGTGTGTTGCGCAGGAACTACAGTGTGGTGAATGTGGAGAAGGGTCAGGTGGAGGTGAAGAGGATGTCCTGTGAAGGCAGTCGGATCAGCTGTCAGATGAAGATGGGTAACACTCTGTGGATGGCCACTGAGGTACACACCACCCTCAGATTACATTTACATTTCCTTTTTTTTTACCTAGCCCTGGTTCAGTTTGCAGCTCATGTCAGGTGACCTCTCGTACACCTGGAATACCTGGATATGTTTTCAATGCAGCTCCTGGAAAACAATTGAACTTGTTTAATAAAGTGTCAAAACATTCCAACGCCTTGGCCGCAGTTTGTAACGTAGTAAACACAGTGGAGCAGTGAGCGCTGTGGAACGCAGCCTGTTTGTTATCTGATGGATTTTTTTCTTTTATGAGGTTTCCCCCTCGTAGCTGTCAGCTTTGATGAAAAACATTTGAGGGAGAAGGGAACAGAGAAAAGAGCTCAGACTGTTTCTATAGTTCAAACCAAGTGTTTGGTTGAAGGGCCTCGAATCAAATCACGTAATGGGCACACTCACTGTTGGCATCAATTAAAGAAAGAGTTCAACATCGTTCTCTCTGAATCTTCACACAGAATAATCAAACAAACACACTGTAGTGAGTTCTTTATGCTGTGTGTGTGTGTGTGTGTGTGTGTGTGTGTGTGTGTGTGTGTGTGCGCACTATAGGAGCAGGAGGTGTTCGTCTACAGTCTGAAGGACATGTGTCCACTCAGTCAACCCCAGAAACACTTCTCCTGTCCAGCTGTCATCACCTGCCTGTTTCCAGTTCCAGCAAGAGAACAGGTCAGGTTTCAACACACACACATACACAAACACGCATGCACACACACGCACACACACACACACACTCAGTTGTTTTAATATCCATAATAAGATTTATTTGTGGTTAAAAGTACCAGAATTCACCTCAGTATAGTCTTACATCTCCTCTCTGGTGCTTCTCTCTGGAGCTCGAGCTGAACAAAGTGTTTTATGTTGCAGCGTCAGAACAACAAGTTTAAGATCTCTGAGTGTGAACGCAGGCAGAGAGAGCGTGGAGCTGATGGGCGAGTCCACACGGACGTAGTCTGAGAGTTAGCTGTAGCAACAAGTCTGTCTGTCGTCATGTTAACTGGATGAAATGAGAGAATATTCACGCGGCGGTCGTTTTCATTCAGGTTTCTCTGTCAAGGAAAGACGTCTAAGCTCTGCTCTGCTGTGTGACGCCCATGTTCTATAACAGGATATTTTATATTGACGGGAAGCAGTCGTGTTCGAGGATCAGGTGTCACAGCGATCCTGGAACTTAAGTCCATGTTGTGTAGAAGGACTGCTTCAGCAGATCGATCACTTTACACACATGAATTAGCACTGTCACTATATTTCTTTGGCTTTGAATACAGGCTGTATGTCAAACCTCCTTTTAGAAGACATTCAAAACATGCCTGTAATATATTCATGTCATTTATAGGGATGGGAATTGATAAGATTTTTACGATTCAGATTCCATTATCGATTCTGCTTAACGATTCGATTCTTTATCGATTCTCTTATTGATTCTCATTTAGGAAAAAAGGAGAACAAACAGTTTGATCAGCATCATCTAGAGGAGGTAGTGAACTGGAGCGAGTACTAGTACAGCTGCAGCCTCTGAGCCAGCCAGACTCTCTCTCTCGTCATGGTCATCTTCTAAATGTAATGCAGAAGGCATTCGTTTAATGTGAACTGTTATAGCATGTTTTACAAAGAAGCACATGGCGCTAACATGGTAGGCAGTGTGTTATTTACCTTCTGTAGTAACCACAGAGGTGTTCATAGCCTGGCTGCTGCTGCTGCTGCTAGGTTGAGATTCATCTCCAGTCCGAAGCGTGTCAAAAACACGACATTCATTTAAAAATATTGCATGTTGTGTGCGCAAATGTTTCTGCATGTTCGTCGTGTTCCCTCCCGACGCTGTTATCTCCACTTTGCAACGATTGCAAGTCGCCCTGTTGCCGTCTGTTTTGGTGAAATGCAGCCAAACTTTGGAGCGTTTGAACCGAGTGGGTGCCATTGTTTACTACTGATTGCACTGCACGTGCCAAACTTGCGTAAGTTACGTGGCGTAATTAGTCGTGCTTGCTAGAATCGATAAGAGAATCGTTAGATAAACTGCCAAACGAATTCATGGAATTGAAACACACGGAACCGGTTCTCAACAAGAACCGGTTCTCGATTCCCATCCCTAGTCATTTAATGATCATCCCTAATGCAGAAATCAGTTCATTAAAACAGAAAACACTGAGACACTTTAAAGTTTTTCATGTCAGATCAATCTGGGCCACCTCATTACCTCGTGTATCTATATTAATAATCAGATCAGCACTCTCCCCGTAGATTTTCACTTTTCATTTATGCCAACTACACATCCAACAAAATGTTTCACATACAGCATGTGAGCGAACAAGATCCAACTAAACATCGAGTGCGATGTCCAAGAAAAGAAAAATACAGGCAAGCCTGTGAAAGTGTCTTCTACACTGACGCTGCACCTCCTGTCAGGTCTGACACCAACAAAGTCACATATTCCATGTCGAAACATCCAGTGTTGGCATGGAGACACTGACAGGTGGGATGTCCACCTGACTAACACAAAACATCTCACTGTCAGACAGCAAACATGGATATGTTGGGAAAGCTCATAAGGCTGCATAAAACCCTGTGTCAGCAGAGGTCGAGGAGCCGAACAACAACAAATCAAAAACTAATCCAGCAACATTCAACCAAAAATGTCACACCGTATGTTACAGTGTAAAAAGTTGTCTCTTGTTTCCTGTTCAGAGTCTGGCCAGAGTGTTTGCTGGGATGTCTGACGGTCTGGTGGCAGCGTACAGCTTGGTGGACGACCTTCCTCTGGAGGGTGAGGACTTCCTGTGCTCACACACCCTCAATAAGACGGTGTTTGGTCTGAAGGACTCGGATCCCAGACAGAAACCTTACCCAGTCAGGAGCATGGCTCTGGTCAGCAGCGGTTCTCAGGTGAGTCAGAAAAGTCGTGTTGGAGTCACTCAGCTTGTTTCCATGACGTGGTTAACACTCCTTCCTGTCTGTGTGTTCATCAGCTTTGGTTCTCCAATGGTCCGGGTGTGCTAGTCATCGACTGTCTGAGTCTTCAGGCGGTTCAAAGGTTGGAGCCGTACGAGCCGCCGTCCTCCATCATATCCATGACAACCAGTTTCAGTCTGTGGGGGGAGGAGGCAGTCTGGACCCTGGACGACCACATCAACACCCTGCTGCTTTACCATGCTGGCTCTTACCAGCTCTGTGCCAAGTACTGGTGAGTGAAGGGCTGCCACATGGGGACTGTGAGCATCAGCTGGATTTAGGAGAGTCAATCAGTCAAACTTTATCTGTGCAGCACTTTTTAACACAAAGTGCTTCACTTTACTTGGTCGATCCGATCATAAGTGGACAGCTCTATAAAGAGGCGTGTCACAACGCATTCAGATCCGATCACTCAGAGGTATTCTGGGCGACCTGACCTTTTAGGAGTGTGTACACGGACTGCAACTCAGCTGACCTGTCCTGTAAGCTCCTGTCCTGTCCGTCAAACACAGTCAATCTCTGATTGGACATATTTGGGCTTTCTTACCTGCCAAGATAAGCAACAGATATTTGTGAACACACTGTGTTTAGTCACCACAATATCCCCAGACTTTGTTTATTGAATTTTCAAACACATAAATGACCGCTATAAGAAAGCAAGTATCAAGTTTCTCATTATCATTATCACAAAACTCAGATAAAAACAAATAATGTACAAGACACTTGTGTATAAATATATGAACAAACAATAATAAAAAAACAAGCAAATAAAAAAAATAATAAATAAAAAAAAAGGCAGGTCACCTATACAGAATGAAGAGTTAGACAGCTACATAGATGGCAGTTGTTAAAGGCACATTATAGAGAACAATCACACACAGCTGTACGAAGCATGACATTAAAAACAGATCAGACAATGTACAAGAGATTGTTTGTCAGTTCGGGATGTTCGGAAAAGTCAATTTATTCGCATACTCAAAAAATGGTCCCCATGTTCTCCTGAAAGAAGCCGACGATCCTCTCAGTGTGCAGCGAATTTTCTCCATATTGATAAAGTAAAAAATGTCCTTCATCCACATTTGACAGGTTGGTGGAGTCGGGGATTTCCACTTTATAAGAATGAGACGTCTAAGTCCAAACAGGGCAGTAACCGCCGATGGTGTGAAAGAAACAGAGGTGACCTGTGAAATAGTATTAAAAATCTCCAACCAAAAGGTATCCAGCCAAGGGCACGCCCAAAACATATGGAAATGAGTAGCCGGGTACTGGCGGCATCTGTCACAAATGGGATCAACATCACCAAATATTGTCGACAGTCTGACCTTAGTTAACAGACTCTTTAAAATTGAGACACGGCTCCACAAATTAACCTTCTTGTAAATTCTGCATTGAATGCGACACATTAAGTTGTTTCTTTTCTTTGCAGAAAACATTGTTTCGCTTTTGTTGTGTCAGATCACGCAATTTTGAGAACGGTTGAGAAACTTTGCAAGAAAAATAGTTTGGGCCTTCTTGTAAATTCGTCAAATGTTAAACGTGAAGTTATGTTTTTTCTCTGTCTGCTGTACTGTGTGACATTTCCTGGAGGACAGTGAGTCAGTCAGTATTTGTGATTCAAGCCTGATATTGGCACATTACAGATACCAGAGTGTACTGACAACGTTGTTTATACGTTCCAAATTGTTTGGTTGAATTAAATCTGGTCTAACTGATAAGCAGCTTCCGGCTGAAGCTTCATATTTGTGTGTACGGACAAGAAAGAAACATTCATCTTCTCATCCAACGCTCAACATGAAACAGAATAAGTGTATTTCTTTTAAAGATTTGATTTGACTTAATGTGGCAGCAAACAGTTTTCTATGTGAGTTTAACACACTCCCTCTGTGTGTGTGTGTGTGTGTGTGTGTGTGTGTGTGTGTGTGTGTGTGTGTGTGTGTGTGTGTGTTGTAATCGGAGCTTCTCTCCTCTTTGTTTTGGTAGCCGGTCTGGCCATGCAGGCATGTAAGTGCATGCCAGTCCAGCCTATCAGTGTCCAAACATTCAGCTGAGAGCGTCAGACCAAAAACTTACAGTAAAGAATGTTTTACTCGTTAGCAGGGGAGCTAACAAGGTAATAATTACTTAACGTGGACTTAGAAATAAGCAAACTGAACACATTACTAATGTAACTAAAATAACCACAGTATGTGTGCACGGTGCTCTGTAACGCTGCGTGATACTGACTGGATAAACAAAGCTGACAGTGAGTGATGTTAAATTCAGCTGCTGAGCAGAGAGAGACGCTCTGTGACTCTCCTTCCTTTTGATTATTTAAACATCGTACCTTTGTTATCTCAGTTGGTTCTCAACCTGAGGGGTCAGGACCCCCAACGGTGTCGGTAGATCATTTCCGGGGGGGGGACACCGAATGGTTGAGGAGAACGGCAAACAGAGACAGGAAAGAGTTCTCAGCGAGGGCTATGTAAAATGTTTAGTAGTATATTTAGGGCCCAAGCACGCTGGGCGAGGCCCTATTAGATTTCTAACGCTGAACGACGTTTGAAAGTAAATTGCATTTCCGACGGCCCATATCCCCTCAAAAACTCATGAAAATTTGCCTACCCCCCCAAAGTCGGGTGTAACATTACGTATTTTGGGGGTGTCGCACATGGACGTACGCATATGGCTCGACAGCGCCACCTAGATGTGTGTTTTCGGAAGGGCCCCTTGCCACGGTTTCATCCACGTGTACGAAATTTGGAGGGAGTATGTAACATGCTGAGACACACAAAAAAGTCTCTTGGGGACCCGGGCTACAGTGAAGCGTACGGCGTCCAATTTGGACTTTCATGTTTTTTGGGTCATTTCCAGGGGTCGCATTTGAACAAACTCCTCCTAGGGATTTTATTCGATGCGTTTGAAACTTGGTGTGTGTGTGTTCTCAAGGCCTCGACAATGCAAAGATATTAAAATCACAACTTTTCTTTAGAGGGCGTGGCCGTTTTCTTTGGAACAGTTTTGGACACAGAGTTATGAAACCTCAGCCAAATTGCAGAACATGGTAAGACCTACAAAAAACTGTGTGGGCGTGGCGATCTATGCACATTTCGACATCTGTTATTATCAGTTTAACTGTTTTCTACAGGAAAGTCTGAACTGTTTCGAGCTGAATTATTGTTGGTTTCTATATATTCCTGACACTTCCATTGGCAGCACTGCATATGGACGAAGAACAATTGATTAACAAAGTTAAAAATAAAGAGTCATCAGTGCGATATCTTCTCATTTAACCACACCAAACTACATTAGGTTGCAGCTGGCTGGAGGGAGCTTATCAGGGAACACACCATCACATCCTGCTGATTTTATGCCATTTCCAACAGACTTCTTAAAAAGAACAGACGAAGGAAGCACAGAGGTTCTGGTCTCGTCTCCACTAGCTACGTGGTTTGTTTCTATGACAACAGAGGGGTGGGTAGCAAGAATCCGATATAACCAGATGTGATAATGGGATGCTCGCGTTCATTTAGGACACGTGTTCGGCCTAAAGAATCCAAACGTTGAGTCGGCTGTGTGAGTTTTGTAGCTTTCATGTGTCTCAGACACAGATGGAGGAGTGGATGGAGGTCTGTGAACACCAACCTGAACATTCTCGGGGTCGTGACTCTAAAAGTTTGAGAAGCTGATGCTAATGAGCGCCGCACACCGACAGCGATGATGTAACACTCTTGTTTCCTGCTGCAATCCGCTCAGCTGTGAGACGAGTCTGTTTTTTAAATCCTGTTCATGTTCTCAGCTGCAGAGACCCCAACCCTCTGCGGGACGTCTTCACCGTGCGGCGTCCTGCAGCGGTTACCACGGTGACGACTGCTGACCTCAAGACCACAGACCAAGAGGAGAAGCTGGAGTGGAACAACGGGGAGGTGACGGTGATCTACAGCGAGGAGGCGGGCACTCAGATCATCCAGCACCAGGATTCGCTGACGGACTACTGCTCCATATCGTCCAGCTGCTCCGCGGAGCCGCTCGGGTCAGACTGTTCCAGCACCGCAGGCCTCGGATCATTAGCCAGCTACAGCAGCGCACCGCTCCCTGCAGACCAGGAGGAGACGGGCAGAGACCAGCACCAGGACCAGCAGTCTGATCTGGACTCTGCTGGGGCCGTGGACTCCACACTGCCTCAGCTGCAGGCCTTCACTGTGCTGCCAGTGAACGGGACTCTGTGGATCCCCAGGTACAAAACACTGCACACGCTCACAGTGGACACATGAATATGATGCCGTGATATAACCTGCTTCATAAATCAGTATACGATCATGGAGCCGTACATGAATTCTGATGGGTGTGTGAAATATAATTATGATTTCGTCATACACATCATGTTTGTATAATTATATGTGCTGTAAAACATTGTAACATGTACCATACCAATAATATTTCTAAGGTTTTAAAGACCTTTATTGTGTTGTTGCTAGGAAACGTTTGCACTGTAGCACCATGAGGGTCAAACCTCAGCTGAGGCCTTCATGTGCGGAGTTTGCATGTTCTTCCCGTGTCTGCTCCCACAGTCCAAAGACATCCAATCCAATCCACTTTATTTATATAGCACGATTTTAGCAAACACAGGGTTTCCAAAGTGCTGCACAATACGATAGAACACAATGAATAACAATATAGAAACACAACAAAACATCAAGTAGATAAAAGAAGTTAGAAAACAATAAAAATAAAATGAATAAAAGGCACTAGATAAAATAAATAAAAACAGACAAAAATATATACGTAAATAACAAAATGCATGTATGCACATAAAATCAACCATCTACATGGTGTTAAAAGCCAAAGAGAAGAGGTGGGTTTTAAGAAGGGTTTTAAAATGAGACAGAGAAGAGGCCTGTCTCACGTGCAGCGGAAATTTGTTCCAGAGCTCCGGGGCTGCAACGGCAAATGCTCGATCCCCTCTGAGCTTAAGTCGAGCTTTAGGGACAGTCAAGAGCAGCTGGTCAGCTGACCTGAGAGAACGGCTAGGCATGTAGGGGTGCAGCAGCTCAGAGAGGTAGGGTGGGGCAAGGCCATTCAAGGCCTTAAAAGCAAATAAGAGAACTTTAAAATGAATCCTAAAATGGACAGG
>NC_040018.1:28134532-28214559 GCF_000972845.2 Larimichthys crocea | reverse complement strand
GAAGAGGCCTGTCTCACGTGCAGCGGCAATTTGTTCCATAGCTTCGGGGCCGCAACGGCAAATGCTCGATCCCCTCTGAGCTTAAGTCTAGCTTTAGGGACAGTCAGGAGCAGCTGGTCAGCTGACCTGAGAGAACGGCTAGGCATGTAGGGGAGCAGCAGCTCAGAGAGGTAGAGAACTTTAAAATGAATCCTAAAATGGACAGGCAGCCAGTGGAGTGAAGCTAAAATCGGTGAAATGTGCTCAAATTTGCTTGTGCCGGTTAAAAGACGTGCAGCAGCATTTTGGACCAGCTGAAGACAACTAATGCAGGACCCACTAACCCCCAAATAAAGTGCATTGCAATAATCAAGCCGAGTGGTCACAAAGGCGTGGACTGTCTCAAAGTGACATGATCTTTGAACAGGTTAACTCTAAATGAACTGTAGCAGTAGCACGATGCCCACATCTTGCAAAGATGTTGGTTAATAGATGTTATTGTTGACATGCAGTGTGAGGTTATCTCCACAGTGTCCGGTCAGCTCCGTGTCATCAGGCTCTATGTTAGTTGGTCGAGTCTGCTGCAGTTCCACCGTCAGTTAGTCGGTGTAGATACTTAGTAACAGTATATACGTGTGTGTGTGTGTGTGTGTGTGTGTGTGTGTGTGTGTTTGGCAGGCGCGGAGGAGATGTGATGGTCATCGAGATGCAGCCGCACGGCGATCAGCTGAGGGGGCGTGTCACCGCCGTCCTCAGTCCGCCTGGACGTTCGTCTCTGGGGTGAGCTCGCTTCCCGTGACGAGCTGCTGATGATTTAAAGCTGCTGAAGCGACTTCTCTCTCTTTGCTTCTTTTTCCACTGAATTTATTATTTTTTCTCATCCTTCAGAACCGTTTTTCCATTCAGCATTTTCAGGGCTTCGCTATGTTTAGTCTTGAATACACTTAATCTTATTTTTGCATGTCGTCTGGCCTCGCGGTGCATTCTTTCTAACATTAAAGGCTCTCAGCGAGTTCTGAAGCGGGCTTTCATCCACCTGCACGGGAGCCGCTCACCACAGACGAAAAAGCCAACAAGCTATATATTAATTTACTGATGCAGCCTCAATAAAAGCCTAGCAGGATCCTTCATCGTGTACTTACGGTCCGTCGCTGAGTCTGTAATTATTTCTGTAAAGAAGCCAGCAGCTGGTCCTCTGCAGAAAGAACTTCTGTGTGAGCTTCCGCAAAGGAGGGGGGGGGAGCTCGCCTTTTAGCAACAGGCAATAAAAGGGCCACCCAAAACAGGGTCCTTTTTAATAAGCAGTTATTACATGGTGCACCTGTAACGTAGGTGACCCATCGGGAGGTCAGGGCTCGGGTCAAGGGAGGGGGCCGTCAGGCCCGCAGGGCTTCATTTATGTCGCGTTCTTACGATGTAATGATCGGCGGTAAAAACGCTGGCCCCGCCCACTCCGAACGGACGCTTTCACACCTCGCGGTGAGTTCAGGGCCGCGGCCTCACCTGTGCTCGCGGTCACAAGGGCTGTATATCACACACAACGCGGACCAACATCAGGGGAGGATAATGACACACCTCGCAGAGATGAAACGACAATGGAAGAAGATAATTCAGGGTTGTTAAGGAGATGATACATGGGTCACCAGAAGCCCTCCTTCCCTCCCAGAGTGCTTTGTGTCACAGCCGTCGTAAATTACGACAGAGCGTAAAAGTAGATTGCTTCGTTTCCTTTGATCCGTTAACGGGAGAAAGGGCTGTCAACGTTTCAGAGCGGAGACGTGGAGGAATTTTGTGTCTTTTACCAGGTGCTTAGATAAATACTAACTTGTGTGTTAACAGAGCATCCAGTGTCCTCGGTGGCTTTCCAGGGAACCGCTTCCTAGAACAGCCCTCAGCTTCTAGGAAGAGCTAATTACAGTGCTCAGAGATGTTGCCACCAACTTTAGCTCCTCTCCCCGCACTGCATCCCTCTTGATCGATCTCTTTTCTTACCTTCCTCACTCTCTCTCTCTTCTCTCAGGATCCTGGAGGAGGCAGCACTAGTGGCAAAGGACACAGTTGTATGTGGCTTTCGTAAGGAAAACATGGAGTGGTGCCTGTGTGTCTGGAGGGGCTGGGGCTGCAACGAGCTGGAAGTCTTCTACCAGTCCTACGAGGAGCTGGGCCGCTTGGAGACCCGCATGAGGAAAAGAAGGTAGCCGTTGTGCTGGCGACGGCGAAGGTGCAGAATCGCGGCACTGTATGGAGGCCGAGCCGAGGGGGGAATACACACCGACAGACTGCCCCAGTGTTCAGAGCACGAGGGGGGCTGCAGAACGCTCGCATCGGGGCAACGCAGGCAGGGGTGGTGGGGGGTGGAGGTCTGCCTTGAGGTCTGAGCCTCAAGCTGTGCTCACCGGTTATGTCCCCTCACCACATACTTGAGTACCAATAATAAGTTAAGACCTGAAAAGCCCTGAAGCCGAGTCACAGATCAAGGTTGCCAGAACAGAACTTGGAAGCTTCAGTCAGTGATTCTGCACAGACGGTGTAGTATTTAGTGCTATATGTCATCCGGGCCTGGCTGCAGTCTGTCAGCTGGTTTGGTAAGACTGAGTGTTCCGGGATTCGGGTCAAGATGGTGGACTGTTTGTGTCTGACTCCAGCTGCTGCAATCCATTGTTTATACTCTGTCCGTCTATTTCTGTTTCCCTCATTTAACTATTCCAATCTGCAGCTTCATGCCCTCTGGAGGTGACACGGGCGGGACAGTCTTCAGGACACTGGGCGTCTTTTTTTTTTTTTTTTAATGAACTGGTTTCTTTCTCAGAGTTAAGCTGGTGCTGCTGGGAAACAGCTGTGTCCTGAAAACAAACAGCAGTTTGTAAATGGATGGATGTCAGTGACACCTTCACACACTCAGAACACAGTGTTCCTCTTTCTCATCCAGCACATTTTAGGCCTAAAACTGTGTGTCATGAATGTGCATGGCCTCGCTGTTAGCAGAGCTGCAAACTTAACATCTGTGTTCTGTGCGGCGTTATGCAACAGACAGAGCAGTGCTTCCCACATTTTGCCACCAGGTTCTCACAGATAAAAGACTTTTTATTTTTTATTTTTAATGACGCTTCATTCTGTTCCACGAGCATCTGGACCTCCAAAGAATAGAACATGTAAAGGGGGCAAACATGTTGTCGGGGTTTTACTCGGGCTTCACAGCTTTGGGTCGAGTGTTCATGCTTTTACAACTTTAAATCATTTGAGCGTTCCATTCCAATCATTTTATGAACGTCCGTCTGATTTCTGATTTCTACAGCGGCCAGTAAAGAAGTGTATATTTTCCATAACAGCCTTGTTGTAAGTAAGGCAGATGTTATTTATTTATCAGAATGTATAATGAAGGTTTTTATTTGCAATAGAAGCTGTCGTGTACATAATCACTGTACAATATGGCACCCAATAAAGTTCTTATGATAACTCTGCGTGACGCTGCCTTCATGGTCGACACAAATGTCCTTCCTGACAGACGGACGCCTGCTCTGATGGAGTGATGATGACAGTCGGGAGGGGGGAAGCTGATAAAAAGGCTTGTGCATGATATTATGGACATAAGAGGCTCTCTGCTCAAACATTTGGCAGGATTGGAAAAAATCCCTTGTCTGACCTGTTTCTGCCTGTACACTCAGTTTATCAGTTGAAGTTATTAAAGTGCTAATCCAATGATTTATTATTTCACTTCCATAATGCCGGTTGACTTAAAGAGACGGTGAGAAATGAATGTGACGCAGCTACAGACTGAGATATCCCACGGTCTGTTTCTGTCCCAGGTCAGGCTCAATCTCAAAAAACAGTGGACCCCCTACTATTCCCATAATGCAACATGTTAGACCAGTGGTTCTTAACCTTGTTGGAGGTACCGAACCCCACCAGTTTCATATGCTCATTCACCGAACCCTTCTTTAGTAAAAAATAAAATATGATTTTTTTTACTGGTGCACAACATGAACCGTGCATTAACATCACCTTGTTCAAATAACAAAACCAACACAGTCCATGAACTCACAACAACTTACCTCAGTGTGACTTCTGATGTTGCCTTTGAGAGACCAGTTCAGATATGCGTGGCTTCACCTTGGCAAGTGCCAGTCTCATGTCATTTTCACAGCAAAGTCTGTTCCTTTTCTTAGTTTTTATGTCCAGCATCGTCGAAAACGATTTCACAAAGATATGTTGTAACAAATGGTATAAAAAATACCAGGGCGGAGGCTCCACCGAACCCCTGAGACCGACTCACCGAACCCCTAGGGTTCGATCGAACCCAGGTTAAGAACCACTGTGTTAGACCCTCCATGCTGGCAAGAAGTCCTCCAAAACAAAACAACAAAAAATTGTCATTAGTTCAAGTTCCAAAGTTCATCACGCTGGAATCATACGAGCGTCTTCCGCCGTCGGTCAGGCAGAAGTGATGAGCACTTCTTCCTCGCTGTGGTTTGACGCCTGACATGCTCGGTGGTGATGTGACGACGACGCGCCTTGTTCATATTTTATCACTACAGGTCTTTGTCAGGTGAATGTAAGCGAACATGTGAACAAAGCCTAAAGTTAACCCTGATGACCTGGTTAGGGGCTAAGCCTCAGTCCTGACAGGAAGCACAGTACTGCTGTGGATGTAGTTTAGTAGGTCAGGAATCCAATTACCAATCAATTACATGTAAACATTGCTAATTAGAATGTTTTGCTGCCTTCATAAATGTATGCAAAACATTTTCTTATCACCGATTAGAAGAATTGATCACTGAGCTGCACCTCTGCGATCGTTTTTACCCTGAATGATCCAGAATCCTGAAAAGACAAGAAGCTACAGAGATTTTCTTGGAAGTACCTGCGGGCTCTCCTGTAAGGATGACAGGGTCAGTGCCAGGAGTTTACTCAGCAGCCAACACGGTGGCACTGCAAATATCATGAATGATGCTCTTGTCATTTAAAAAGACTTGGCCTTCTGTTGCACTGATATGAATAAATCATGCTCAGTCCTCGGGTGCTCTCATTTAACCTCCGCTCAGGCCAGAGTACCCGCAGCAGTCCTGGCTGGCCTCAGCTCCTCACACTGAAGCAGCTCTGCTCAGGATAACATTCATCCTTATCACTGCTTGGCCTGCTGGATTTCCAGACGAGATTTACTTATCTCTGCGGTTTGTTACCGAGCAAAAAGCCCCATTTTAAGCTTGTCCCACGGATTAATGGTTCAGTTATACTTAGGGGGGGTTTCTGAGACCATCAGACAGAAGAGGGCAGTAGAGAGAAGACTTGACAGCTAATCAGCTCTGACATGTTTATGCATTGATGTTGCCTTCCACCTCTCTTCTCTTTGCTAGTTTGACTTTCCCTGCAACCAGAATTCAATACGAATGGTTTGTCATCTTCAAACCCAAGTAGAGATAACCCTGATGACATCATCAGTAAACTGACCCTTTAAATCAATGGACTGTGCCTTTAAAAAGATCCAGCAAGTAACATTTAAAAGGATGTATCATCATAAGAATGTTTCCATTAGTGTATAATAATCATGTGTATAATAACATGTTTCTACAGTCGCCCAGAACAGACAAACAATGCACATAAAATACATTTCTCACTGCCATCCTACTTTCTTTGCAGCCATCAGTTGGTTAGATGTCACTAAATCGCACACACTGCTCCTTTACGTTAAAGCAGACTTGGAAATTTGAAACGTGTTCACGTAAAGCCTCTTTAAAATTCTCAATCCTTTCACGCTGACCATGCGTCGAGGGAGCGTTTTCTTAATTAACCCGCTGAACCAGAATTCTCAACATGCTGCTCACACTCAGACTGGATGATCGTCAGATCGGCAGTTCAGCTTCTCACTCTTTTATCTCCTTTTTAAGAAGACGTTCGAGCCAACCGACAGGAAGCCAAAAGATGTGATAACATGAGACTCGTCACTTTCTCTTCCTCCAATTCCGCCTTTTTACAGCGATAGCTCAGCAGCATGCGTCTACAAACTTTCATATAGTAGTATTATCACTTCTTATCTTGAAGTGGTAGGTTGCAGCCGCTGAGGCTGACAGGATATCTGCTTATTAAGTGTGTCTGGATGAAGTGTCTGAAGACTGAGCAAAGAGTGTAAGAAGATGACGCAGCACTGAGGGGGGGAAAGAGGCTGCAGCAGCAAAATGATAAATTGGAAACCGTGAGGACACAAATCTAATAAAACAAGTGGAAGAGAAGAAACAGATAAAAGTGAACAATAGAGCATATGTCCTGACCGTCTGATGACCTGCAACAAAGACTGTTGTAAATTTAAGAAGGTGCCCAGCGCCGCTCCACCTCATCGCCCTGTGTCTCCTCAGTCCACCCTTGTGTCCTTCAGCAGAGAATCCACCTCCTGCTCTGGAAATGACAGTTCGACCGCTTTCAGCGCCTTCCCATAAACCCACACTTCAACTGAGTTGAGCAACTATCTCCAACTGCTTCCGACTTCAGCAAGATACAGGTAGCTGAGCAGTAGCTGTCAGATGGAGAAAGACAGACAGACGGGAAGGAGGGAGGACAGACAGGCTTCTGTTTAAAGAAGTGATGAGGCAGCAGGGACGGAGCCAAACTGAGGGAGTAATGATGACATGCAGAGGTTGTAAACAGCAGCAGCCGTAGAACCAGACGAATCCAGACTGATTTACATCCCCTCCTGGATCTTGACGGGCCAATCACAATTGTTAATCTAATGTGTAAATGTTACGATATACATCATAATATGCATAATTATATTTACATTAATCACTTGAAAATTAGACTTTATATAAGAGTTTTGTTACCTTAGCATGAACCTTTTATATCAGGGGTCTCCAAACTACGGACCGGGGGCCACATCCGGCCCGCCTAAACAATTGGAGTGGCCCACTTAACGATCTTAAACAATCCCTCTAAACATGGCCTATTTTTCAAAATTGCATTTTCCTATTATAAAATATCCACACTTAATGATTAAGCTTGGCATTCTAATTAAAATCTACCTTATTTACGAACTATTTACAGTACTAGATAATTTTCATCCCCTCACACAACGGTATATTCCAACGTGACTTTGCACGTGATCATCTTCCGCACAGTCTGCCCGGGGGATTCAACTCGGCGGGTCAGGGACGGCCGCACGGTGCAGGAGGATCCCCTCGTGGGACCTCTCCCGGCGCTGGCTGGCCTCCGCGGGCACATTTCCTCCGCGGCGGTGTGCCGCGACCGGCTCTGGGTCGACTTGGAAAGGCTCGGGGGTGAAGGTGGCTCACGGCTCCGGCCGCGAGCTTTACAGCACCCTCTTCCCGGGACCGCGGACTTAGTGCTCGCTGTGCCCTCTCCGCGACTGTCGAATCGCAACTTATCGCAACTTTCACTTCCTCCCGCAACAAAATCACAACAAAAATGTAAAAAGCACCGCAACTTTAACCACAATTTTTTTGAAAACCTCATGCAACATCAGGGATTTTAGGCCGCAACTATTTCAAAAAAGGCCGTGAAATCCTGGTGGGACTGATATCATTTCAGTTATAGACTGACCCCGGCCCCCCATCACTGAAAGGCAAGTTGATGTGGCCCGCACCGAGAAAAGTTTGGGGACCCCTGTTTTATATCTACACAGGGAGCAGAGCTTCTTTATGTTGATGTGCCATGTTTCTACAGTAGCCCAGAACAGACAAACCAAACACTGACTTTTCACGCCCACAGTAGGCATTTGTAATTAGAAGTTGAGGTGAGGGATATTCAGTTGGTTGCAATCTGAAACCTCACTAGATGCCACTTACAGTGACTGGACAGAGAAGTGCGAGCTTATTGGCCGCTGAAGTATTTTTGCGAACAACCATTATATTGATCTTGAATATTGATCTATTGATCTGGTTTTCCCACATGCTGGTTCATCTTCAGAGTTCTACACAGGGGATTTCTATTCATATTAAATATGAGTTTGTTAGTTCATTGTTTATTGTCAGGACAGGAAAGCTGCAGAATGTGCCGTCTCACAGTCTAGGTGAAACTGAAACATGGTCAACGAGTGTCTGAGAAATTTGCAATTTGCCAAACTTTCTAATCTTTTCTAATCCCGTAAGTTTCTAATTTCCACTCAGCCTACTTTTCTCGGGCCATTCATTCAGACTATTGAGAGACTGTTACAGGACACCGAGGCACGATATATCCAAGAAGAAGAGATTTAGCGTCAGAAGTCTGACACGTTGGACTTTTAGTACAGACTGCACCACAGCAACAAAAAGTTAGGCTAGTTGGGAGCCCCCTTGTGGCCCAACTGATAGAGCGCTCCTCATTTACGAAATGTTGAGTCCTTGCTTGCAGCGACTCGGGTTCGACTCCGGCCGCTGGTCCTTTGCTGCATGGCGTCTGTCTGTCTTATCACAGAAAGGCAAGATACACATCCCAAGATACTGAGTGGTCTAAAACTTTTCTCTAAACTTTTTTCCTGTGAGATCCTTAAATAAAAGAACTCAACCCAATCTGAGGAAGGTTACGACATTGTTTTGATTTAGTCTCCTCAGTGACCACGGTCTCAGAGCTGGATGCGAATACAAGCCGGATTAACGTTTCATCTTTCTGGATGCTCATGTTCCTTGTGTGGTTTTGGACCTGAGCTTTTCTTTGGTTTTGGAAAAAAAAAATGTCTCCAAAACTAATTACCAAATTCGGATGGCATGTGCTGATTCCTGCTTCTCATGGGATAAATGCTCTGCTGTGTTAACACCAAAAAAGCCCCAATTTGTATGCTCTGTTTTTAACAACCGTCTCCTCGGCAGCGGATCAGTCTTCTGGACTGGTTGAGTTATTTAGAAGATTTTTTTCACCAGTTTAACCACCGACAGCAATGACGTTCAGGAGGCCACAGCAGTTTGTCTCACTGTTTTAAGGATGGAAATGATACGACAAATGTTTTCTCAACAACAAACAATGTTTTATTGCCATTACGTCATTTGAATTTTGAAATTTGATTTCAGTTTGAATACATGTGTGTTTATTTGATGCACTGGAGTTTTCTCAACTTAAATATTTGACTTAAATGAATGATGAATGCAGAACACTAAATAAGTCACTGTAACTTAAAAGGCCGAGTTGAATAGTTGGCCGAGAAGCTGGTTGTAGTGCAGACAGTAGAACTCATTTGTGTTTTAGTGTATTGAATTCATTCAAATCAAACGTACTTACAAATTAGCTTCTCCTACATTGATTACTCCCGTTTTTTAAGTAAACTCAACTTCCAGTGAGAGTGGAAACACGTCTGAAACTAAATGAGCACAGCAGATCTGTACATGTATTCGTTATTACATCTTTCACTTGCGTTTTATGTGCAGAATGTTGCAGTGAACGACTCCAATCTTGCAATCGGAGTTACAGTGCACTAAAGGGGATCAGAGGAGGGAGGATGGGCGACGCGGTGCGGGAAACTGGTTGGTTGGGTTATGAAATAAACAACACCCCCTCAGAGCAGGACAATGCCTCTGTTGTTTACCACAGTTGCTTCTAGTTCAATGTCTCAAGGAGATTTGGCTCGCTTTAAAGAAAAAGCTCTGGCACAACACTGATCACTTCCACACCTCAGCCTCAGTGTTTGTGTGTCGTCATGTGTGGCTGCTTTCCATCGTGATAATGTCTCGAAGACTCTGAGCAGTGACACAATCTGAAGAAGAACAGAAGATATTGTAGCTTCAGTTTAGATATTCTTTCTTATCTGACTCTGAAGAGTCTCAGTCTCAAGTCTCATTTTCTTTTCCGAAACCTTCCTGATTCTTTCTTATTTCAAGATAGACACTCATTTATCAATATGTGTTTCTTTTGGAAGTAGGTTGAAATATTTTCACTTCCCCCGGCAGATGTTTCCACTTGTTGAAGAAATTTGGGTTTTTAGGATTTAACTATGAACAGAACTGACTTGATAAGATTTTATTTTTTTTTATTTTTGGTGGTGGTGGTTTGTAGCTTACATAAATGTGTTTTGTAACACAGTGTAAGTATTGAATCATATCTGGCAATCACATGTGTGCTCCTGTTTCTGGTTAAGCAAAAGTAGCAATAACACATAATATAATGTCCTCTGTTCTCTCGCAAACTTTAGGAGCTCTGACAAATCTGACTACACATTTTTTAACAGGAAGTCTACAACACAAAGACCGTGTGTTCAACAATAGTCAGGTGCCCATTATGAGCGTTCAAACTGTTCTTCTTTCTGTCATCGTCCTCTCTGCTCGTACTCAACACATCTCTTCCAAATACCCCAAAGTGAAGGAAACTGAATCCACAGGCCTCGCTCTGTGAGAAAAGACATTCCAAAGCTTATCTGAAGTGGCTTCAACAGTCGAAGTCAATCAAATCAAGTGAGTATTTTTAGACCCAAATTTTCTTTTTGACTTTTTTTGTTCCACGTCAGCATGGAATCACACTGCCGATGAATGTGAACCTATCCCATCAAACCTGTTATTATGTACACAACTGCTCATCTCCTATTGAGACATTATGTCTATATATATATATATATTTTATCCTCATTCTGAACGTCACGCGCACGTTTCTGAAGAGCCGTTGTGAATGGTGACTCTGGCTGCTGCCATCTTGGTAGTCCTCCTCCCAGCTGTGTTGGGCAAGATACTCTAAAAAAAAAAGTTACTAGTTACAGTTACTTCTCCCAGAAAG
The DNA here is from genome assembly GCF_000972845.2 of Larimichthys crocea. Lineage (NCBI taxonomy): Eukaryota > Metazoa > Chordata > Actinopteri > Sciaenidae > Larimichthys > Larimichthys crocea. Next base: position 28,203,900 of record NC_040018.1, on the reverse strand, counting down.
TAACTAAAGTAGTTACTGAGTTACAAATTCGGAAAGTAACTATTCCATTACTTTCAAGTAATTTTTAAAAAGCTCAAACGTGTCAAAGAATTCGGAGCCCACCTCCATCCCTCTTTGACGGAACTTAAAATACATGTGCACGTTCGGTTATTTATGATATATAATATACTTCCATTTAAAGAAGGCTACTTTTGGCCTGTTCGGGCTCGTCATGCCTCATTCTCATTGACTTGCGTGAATGTCCTGTCGTCTTTGTGTGTCTGGCGATTTGTGTAAGCAACACCCGCCCAACTCCACCTCTGATTGGCTTACCATGGAATTTTACTCAACCTCAGCCAATGGTCATCATTTATGCGATTGTCTCGTGCCCCCCGGCCCTCACCAAAGAAGGAGAAACAAGAAAAATCTTTGCAGCTCGGCCTTGAGATCCAGTTGGTCTGATGAAAAACAGCTGCCTTCAGTCATAGCTGCGTTATAATGATGGGAAGAGTAATCAATTAGATTACTCGTTCCTGGAAAAAGTAACACCGTTACTAACGCCGTTATTTATAGCGCCGTTATTCCCATCACTGCCTCCCAGTGGGGAGGTCAGCGGTTTGTCTAATGGCATCTGTGATGGCACCCATCTGTCAATCACAGCATCAGTGCTGTTAATTCTGCATAACTTTAAGCCTTAATATAATGTGAACAGGTGAGTTGTATATAAATTCACCCTCAGTACAGTTGTCATGAACTGGGAAATTAGCTACAGAGACCAAAACTGTTTTTTGTACCAGGCTGTAAACATGTTTATTTCTGCTGTGAAGTTGGACATTTGAACATGGGGACTTATGGAGACTGACTCACTTCTGGAGCCAGCCTCAAGTGGACGTTTGAGTAACTGCAGTTTTTGACACTTCCACTTATATATGTTTGTGTGTGTAGTTTATTTACCTTATACAATTATTAACATATTTGGAAAGATGCTAGAAAGCTAGAACCAGTGTTTAATTTGTCTGAACATGGCGGTGCAACATGGAAGAGGTAAAAGGTTTTTATTTTCTAAGGTAATAAAAACAGAAATTCTTATATTCAGGTGATTAGACACTAATCAAAACCTATGTAGACTTTCTGCCAGTAGATCCCCTGAATCTTACACACTGGACCTTTAACTGAATAAATGAAATAAATATAAAAATACAAAAATAATTAAAGCTGCAAGCAGCGATGTACGGGCCCTCGCACGTGCGCACATCGGGAAATGGCCAAAAATGGCGCCAAAACGCAACTTCCACCCAAAATGGCCGACTTCCTGTGCATCTGGCACCATGGCGTCCATAAGCATTTTTGTGCATCTGGGTATGTACTGAATTTTGTCGTCCTACGCCAAAGTCCCCCCATTTATTTGCCGTTTTTGAAAATTTGTAGGGGGCGCTATAGAGCCATTTTGCGATGCCAATGCACACCACTGCCAAATTATAAAATTTTTTCGCAGGCATGATGCGCCGGCAAAAATCCGTGACTTTTCGCGAACGTTACGGGCACGTAATTCGGCCCCAGAAGACGGAGAAGAAGTGAAAGAATAATAATGCGGAAAAAATCCTTCAGTTCCGTCTCGGGCCCTAATAAAGAGTTTTCTTTCTTGGTGTCTTTCCAGTCAGGGAAGTCTGTATTTAATAAATCTTCATATTAAGAGCTGGTTTGGTCTATAAAAAAAATCATACTTTTATAAGTTCTTTAAATGTTTTTTCATGTAAAATCATAAGAAAAAAACTTCTCTCTAAAAGTGTCAAAAGGCGGAAACGCTCCAGTTGAGTTGACTTGAGTAACCGCTTGTTGCTTGTTTGTGGTGTCTCCTCCAGATGCTGTCACAATGAGTCATGCCCCTAGTTTGTTGGAGCAGGTCAACTAATCTGAGATCAGACCGTCTCTCAGACCCCTTCGTGCCAAAACCCTGTGATTCCCGGATGACAGGAGCACTTAAATGCTGAACCAGTAATAGGCTTTACTGGCAACATAGGTGATCAGCTACCCTCCTGTGCTCTTAGCGTGTACCGAAGAGTATGTGGAGGACATGTTCCAACAGATTGGTTCAAGATGAAGGTAACCTCTTCAGTGTGTGACAGACTCAAACACACCCAGAACCCAGCAGGAAGCCCCCAAATTGTTTTCAGCTCAGTTTGCCCCCGGGGAACGGGAGCATTACGGCTAATGAAAACAGTGTGTGGCTGGACAGGCTCGCACAGGAAAACTGGACTGCTCCATCTCCTCGTGGCTCCAGCAGCATTTTATCTGTCCCGGGAAAGAGCCCAGTGCCATGTTAATATGCACTGATTTCTGCGGCGACAGAAGAAATTTCTTTCTTCTGTGTGACAGATGTGGAGATGTGTTTGGCTGATTTTGAATTCAGTTTGCATCAGTCATTTTAGAGAGCCCTCAGATCAGGCAAAGCACTGAAGTCTATCCGCTGACAATGAAGGCTGCGGTGACTTCTCTCCCGATTCAATACGATCAGGATACTTGGGTTGCTGATTCAATATGTATTTGTTATTCTGCAAGTATTCAATATTCGGATTTATTCCAATTTCCTTTGCTCTGCTTTAGTTTTATTTCAGTAGCATCGTCATATGCCACGCTGCATAAAAGTGGCAAATAAAAAAGTAAACTACAAATCAAGCCAGTGTTTCAAGAATAATAAATAAAATACATACATATACGGTATATGTGCTGCATGCACTGTCTCACTTAGTGGCTGTATTTTTAAACCCAGTGGGAAATTTTGAGTTTGACTTTTGACCTTTTGAGGTTGCCGTAGCTGGTCAGTGTGGAGAGTCAAAGCCAGTTCATATGTAAAGTCAGCAGTCATTAGTCATTAGTTCATTTCCACACAGCAAAGGAAATATATGCATGTTAAGTACGAGCACACGTGTTTTATGTTAACGTGTGAAGTCAAATAGATCATTTGTTAAAGCGGCATCATGTAGAGCCGCTGTCGTAAATGAGGACAGCTGTTATGATGACATTACTCATGATCATAAACTAACGAGTCGACGTCGGCCAAGACTTCCTCTGCAGTCCAATTAGCAACTTGTTAAGGGAGAATGACGAGAGACACATTTCTGCTCATCTCTATAAACAGATATCAAAATATGAATGTAGAGCACTTATAATATAATGACTCAGCTTTTTTAAGAATAAAAAAGCAGAGTCATCAATTCAGATTTCTGCCAATGTGTTCCGTTGCTCTCAACACAGACTTGCAACCACAAAGCCTGCTCGAGTGTAATCGATCAATGCTGCGCAGACTACAAACTATGGGCTGAAAATATGCAGTGCTGGACAGCGCCATGTTGGGTATACTACTTCTTCTTCTGATCTAAATATCAGACCTGAGGCGGACTGAATAATGCCTGGGTATAAGCAAATAAGCCATCTGTAACAGTACTTATCTGTCAATCAAGGCAGTTATATAATTATACGCAACTTTAGGCCTTAATATCATTTGAACGGGTGAGTTTAAGTTGTCATGAACAGGGAAATGATCTATAGAGACCAAAACTGTTGTCTGATACGGAAGCCCTAAAAGGCCATACATACATACATTTTATTCCACCCGTTTTCTCCTGATAACGAGATAATTAATTCAAGATCTCGAGAAAACAAAATGATAGTCTAGTGCAGTTGGTTCCCAACCTTTATTTTCAGGGACCCATATTTTTACCATTGTAAGCTTTGGTGGGCCCCCCCCACACCACCACCACCACCAAGAATTCAACATAAATTGAACATCAGTGTGTACATTTTTCTTTTGATTTTATACATTGCCTGCTTAAAATACACAGACCAATAAGAGAAATACTTTACCCACCGTCTCTGGATGTTTTGTGGTCTGGTGTCGTTTTAGCTTCAAACTTTCGTTCGCCAGTTTGTCACGGCAAAAAATACATTCAGGTCGAACTTTATCCATTGCTTCTACGAACCCAAACTCTATAAAACTTTCTTGGTATCCTCTCTTTCTTTTTTTGACACATTCCTCCGCAGTCTCTCCAACCTGCGGCGTAGCCATCTTTCCCCTTAGCTCAGTAAGTTGCTAGGCAACGGCGCTGCACGAGAGGCAGTGACGGATATGGCGAAAAATTTTAGTGACTTTAGTTAGGCTACTTAAAACAGAATAAATGTTTAATGTTGTACTTCAATGTTGTTGCTTTTTCAATTAATGAAATGCTTTGTCATTTATTTATTATGGTTATTAAAAATGAAACCCCTCAAAATCAGGAGGGCTTCGCGACCCCACGTGGATCTTTGGCGACCCCATTATGCGGTCGCGACCCATAGGTTGGGAACCACTGGTCTGGTGTATTGAATCAAGTGCGCCCATATTACAGAATGTATGGCAAATGCATGTAGTCCATGATACGGAGCGAGCAAACCTATTACCACTGTAAAATCCCTTTGATCCATAATTTCTGACAAAGGTTGATACACTTGATCTCAGGACCATCCTGACTGTTCACTCACTCAGTATAAAGCATATTGACTGGATCATTTTGGAGCAATTCAGCCTCAAAGTTCATTATTTTGAATTGAAAAAGGGCATTATGTACAATATTTACTCTACTGTAAAATCCCTTTGATCTATAATTTCTGACAAAGGTTGATACACTTTGGCTAATCCTCACTCCAGTCCTGAGATCAAGTGTACAAACCTTTGTCAGAAACTATGGATCAAAGGGATTTTACAGTGGCGTAATAGGTTTGCTCGCTCCGTATCATGGACTACATGCATTTACCATACATTCTGTAATACAGGCGCACTTGATTTAATACACTAGACTATCGTTTTGTTTTCTCGAGATCTCAAATTAATTATCTTGTTATCAGGAGAAAACGGGTGGAATAAAATGTATGTATGGCCTTTTAGGGCTTCCGTAGTCTGAACCAAGCTGTAAACATGTTTATTTCTGCTGTTAAATTGGACATTTTAATAAGGGCGTCTATGGAGGTTGACTCACTTCTGTACCCTGTCTCAAGTGACCACTCGAGGAATTTCAGTTTTTAGCACTTCCACACTGGCTTCATTTCCCAGCATCGGAGGTTGCCGCTTGGCTGATACACATCAGAGTTTAGTGTTTTTTTACACTCCCACAACATTTTAGTAAATCTTCTTCTCTGTTACCTTTCCCTGAGTCAGATAAGAGGATTAATATCAGCTACAGACTTAGCACAAAGGCTGGAAGCTGGACAAAACCAGTTATCAGAATAAAAACAAAAACACACCTCCAAGAACTGCAAACATGTCTTTACCTGTGAACAAGAAAATTGTCTAAAATATCAGAATCTTCCTTTGGGGAACAACCTTGTCCAAAATGAAAGATGACCCAGCTATTCATGAATGATGGGAAATAGCCGCACATCTCGGTGCTTGTCACTGATACCGGCTGGCAGTGATGTGGTGGCACAGTGGGGAGCTTTAATGGAGCCCTCTGTGGTCTCATCTGGTTCCTATCAGTCCGATCAGAGATGACGATAAGGCCGAGTTTCTGTTTCCACCTCCACACCCTGCTGTGTTCTCTTCATGTGTCACCATTTATTAGTTTACAGTAAAAGGTGACATTAGATTATGATTTATCATTTATTTGGCTCAACAAACACAGAGAAAATTCCGAAACTGGGCTGGGACCCGCACTGCTGCCAAACATTTTCTTGAATGGTAGCTTTGCTGGCTTTGATGTTTGATCCTGTAACCGCAACCCAGTTCATATTTTTGAGACTTATCCAAGTCTGACGGCAGTTCAAAGCTTGTGTTGTTTGTTTCGTTTTTACTCGTCTCTAATTAGTCTAATGTCATATGAGCACAGCTGGAGGTCTGCGCTGCATCCAGGCTTCTGTCCGTCCCGTCATCCTCTTCCTACGACCATTCATAGTTTAAGTCGAGTGTTGTTTGTAGAGAAATGTTCATCTTTGTGGTGCAAAGTTATCATGTGTGACAATTTGAGATAGATAGGCTCTACAAAGCTGTCAATCAAAACAGGCCGGGCTGGGCTCGGGTCAAATTCTACCGGGCCCGGGCTGAGTAGGGCCTGACTTCTAAGGCCCGTTTCATGCTCTAGATTGCGCTGTCCATACGCTGTGTTTCTCCTGCATGCTGTTTGTTTCCAAGCCACAGGTGCGAGAGCAGCAAGAGGATCTCTAACGTGTGGCAGTGACATTGCTTCAGTAAAAGAAGTGCTGGCACAAACACGTGACAGCAGGACTGGACTTTCTAGACGAAAACAAGGAGGACGTTTTTGTTTATTTTTATTTCTTGCATGACATTTTCGTCTCGTTTTTATTCGTCAACAAAAACGCACATTGGCACATTTTTCGTCAGTGTTTTTAGAACATTGTATCGTCTCGTCATCGTCTCGTCTTCGTCAACGGAAAAAGGCTCGTCGACGAACATATTTAGTCTCGTCTCGTCTGACGAAATTAACACTGGTCAGGGTCACAGTAGACTGGAGCCGAGCATGAGGCGGGGTACACCCTGGATAAGTCAATAGCCTATCGCAGGACACATAGAGACAAACAACCATTCACACTCACAGGCAAATTAGAATCAACAATTCATGTCTTTGGACTGTGTGAGGAAGCTGGAGTACCCGGAGAGAACCCACACAGACACAGACACAAAGAGGCCCCAGCTGAGGTTTGAACCAGTGCTAACCACTGCACCACTGTGCTGCCCGCAATATATAATAATTATATTTAAATGATTATTTCAATAATATTCTAATTAAATTCATTTATTTATTTAATTGAGTGTGCCTGAAAGCGCACACTATATGTTATCCACTGCACTTCTTCCGCTTATTATTCTTACGCCGTTTTTTTGGCTTGCATCTCCTCCCAGAGTTTTTCACACACACACAAAACAGGTATCAAAACGTGCGGCTCGGCTCGGATCGGTGTGTTATGACTTTTCTAAGAGTTTCGGCAAACGGTTTTGCCAAAAATCACCAAAAACCACGCCGCAAATGTGAAGCTACAGAAATCATTTATAGCTGAAACATAGGAAAATTTGTCGTCTCACTCACGGCAAGGAAGGAAGGAAGGAAGGAAGGAAGGAAAAAAACGACAGAAGGAAGGAAAGAAAAAAACGACGAAAGGAAGGAAGGAAGGAAGAAAAAAAACGACGAAAGGAAGGAGGGAAGGAAGTAAGGAAGGAAGGAAATAAACGATGGAAGGAAGGAAAAAAACGATGAAAGAAAGGAAGGAAGGAAAACGACAAAAGGAAGGAAGGAAGGCAGGGAGGAAAAAAATGATGAAAGGAAGGAGGGAAGGAAGTAAGTAAGGAAGGAAAAAACGACGAAAGGAAGGAGGGAAGGAAGGAAGGAAGGAAGGAAGGAAGGAAAAAACGACAGAAGGAAGGAAGGAAAAAACAACGAAAGAAAGGAAGGAAGGAAGGAAAAAATGACGAAAGGAAGGAGGAAAAAAAACGATGAAAGGAAGGAAGGAAGGAAGGAAGGAAGGAGGAAAAAAATGATGAAAGGAAGGAAGGAAGGAAGGAAGGAAGGAAGGAAGGAAGGACGGAAGGAAGAAAGGAAGGAAAAAAACGACGAAAGGAAGGAAGGAAGGAAAAAAACAACGCTTGTTGTATTAATACTGAATTTTCTGAGCAGTGTCAGTAATAATGTATGGGGGGGCGACGGGGCCAGAGTCAGGCACACTCAGAATTTCTTTAGAAGTTTTCTAGTTTCAAATGTAACATTTGGTAAATTGGGTAAAGAACTCTCTGCATTCAGTCCCCAAAGAACCTTAAACAGCAAAACAGATTTCTTAAGGATGAAGAGGTTCTCTATCTAAAAACAGTTTTTGAGTCTCTTAAATCTCATGTTCTAAAACCTGTATGATATATTCAAAGTAAGAAAAAGAAGTGTGGGATGAAGCCATTGTTACGATAGTCCCCCAGGAATCCTGCTCTACACTAAGCACACGCTGTTTTTAGCCAAGCTGTAACTGTTAAAGAACCCATAATGCACAATCCGGGCTGTGATATGTTGGTTTTGCTGACGAAGATGACGAGAAAAGCAAACGGACCTTTTGAGTGGAGATTATTTTGTCACACATTAAAGACTTATGATGATTCTATCATCTATTTATCTATCGTTCATCATTGTCAGAGTATGAGCTTTCTTTTCAACACTGTCTTTAGCTGTTCATGCCGGCTCGTTTTTCCTTTAATAAAATGTTGAATACCGAACATGTAGTGTAGAATTTTTACACTGCGGTGCTGCTGGTGTTACTGCAGTAAACTGGGGCCCGGTACTGAAAGCCTTATGCTGGCTTCACACACAGCATGTATCGTACAGGAGGTGAAATGTCACAGAGGCCCCTGCTGTCTCCATGTGTGTCTTTAAAAAACTCGGCCAAGCATGTCCATAAAACAGCCCTGTATTGTGTGTTTGTGTGTGAGATGATAGACAGCATCTTCCTAAAGTGCATTCAGCAGAATGAGGACATTGTTGTTGCTTTCAAAATCACATGGTGTGCTCTGCGGTGGCTGTGACACTGTTTGATTTATTGCATGTTTATTATAGAGCTGATCATTACATCAGCAGTTGTTTACATGAATACCCAATGATGTCATGTTTCATTATCTATAGATATACAGTATGCATACATACTAAACACATCAGATCAGGTACTGAACAGGGCTTGAGGCGAGCTTGTTTCAACTTCTGTTTCCAAGTTCAAGCATGAACTCTGAGCTCAATATATAAATGTGTTTTATCATTTGAAAGTGAAATAACAGTTATTATCCTGACCCGGACTTCCCACCCTGGTACTGATAAACACACAGAGTGAGCAGAAACCGGAGCTGTACATTGTAATTTAATGTATTACAGCACTCCTGTAATAAATATGCCTCTGTGAAACTTCATCCTTTTTAGACTGCTGTTGTTGACACTGTGCTAGACACAGTCTGACAGGTGTTTTTGCAACATATTCGCACCTCCATACATGTTAATGAGATCAGGGCTAGTCTGAGATGTTTTAGTTATCGGACACCAGAAATAATAAGTATGAAACATCTTCTATTTTTAATACTTTCTACACTGTAAATTACCACTAAAGGATTTATGGAATAAGACATGTTTATTAAGTGGTAAACAAACACCCTTTGCAGCTTTGTACACTCTTGGCTTTCTCTCAATCAGCTTCATGAGGTCAGGGAACGGTTCACAGGGAATAGTTTTTCAACAGTCTTGAATATATGCTGAGCACTTGGCTGCTATTTCTTCACGCTGTGGTCCAACTCATCCTCATCTAAACTGGGTTTAGGTCAGGTGATTGTGGAGGCCCCACTAGGCGCAAGATGATCAGGCAGGTAAGTCGCTTTTTGATATGGCACACCTGTTAATTGTGGCTTCTTTGTATCTAAAATATAAAACATGTTTTGCTTTGTTTTGCTTTATCATATGATTTCATGAGTCGTTTCTAGGGCTGAGTATCGATTCAAATTCCAAGAATCGGTTATCATAATCCGATCCGATCTCGATTTGGGTTAGTGTTATAAAAACAATTTTTTTGGTCGCCTGAAGCCCTCGTTTTCAACAACGGAATACGGGCGCATATCTTTGCAAACGCCTCAGTTGTTTTAAGAGAACGTACAGAAGTGGCTGGTAGTTGTAGAGTTTTCCTTGAGTGTTCTTTTGTCTGTAGTTTTATTATATTTCCGGTGAATTTTCATTTTTCCCACGTTCACGAACGCATCATAGTCATTCCGACGGCCATGACGCGACTAGTGGGGTTAAAGTTCACCGGGGGAAAATGTATTAAAATTATAATTTAACTAAATCGATCTTTGGATGTACGAATCGATCTTAAGGAATTAATATGCAAACCGATCGGAAAATTTATTTTTTTCAACACAGGCCTAGTCCTTTCATAGTTTTGATGTGTTTTGATCTGATTCAATGTGATTTGGCAGGTCTCTGAACCTAATGAAGGGATGAACAACGTTCTTCCAAAAGATTCTTAGTTTATAGAGAGTGCTTGGTCCAGAATCTCCCATAGGTGTTCAGTTAGGTCGAGATGTGGAGACTGTGAAGGCTGCAGCAAGATTCACATCATGGTCACTCATCAAACCATCCAGTGCTCCCTTGTGCGATATGGATTGAGGGCATTGTGATCCTGAAAAAGAACTCTCCATGAGGATAGAAAAGTTGTGACCACTCAGAACAACTTTGTATTCATCTGCTGGGATCCTTCTCTATTAGGGCACAAGTGGAGCCAAACCATGGCAGCAAAATCTCACTGTAGGGGTCAAGCATTCAGGCATTCATTCTGTACTCACTCATTTATCAAGATTATGGTGACTGCCTGGCTTTTCCACATCTCTGCAGACCAGCCAATGGTTTTTGTAAGACTAAACTCCTGAAGTGTCTGGAACCCTTTTAGAATATCCTCTGGATGTAACTGTCGGACGGACTGTTGATAGTCTGATCACGTCCTACATTAACATTCTCACATGACATTGTTCTGAGGTACTGTCCAATTAGAAACAATAACTTTTTTTTTATTATGGACGTTTATTACGAAGCCTTCGATAATAAAAACTAGAATTATTCCCTCATTTCCAAATCATAAAACACAATGACACTAACAACTGCAACTGACATGTCTTCTGTCAAAACGTAGCGATGTTAGGACGATAAATCAAACAAAGCTACACACACACACACACACACACACACACACACACACACACGGTCAGAGATGTCTTTGTTAGAGTTCAAATAAACACATGAACCCATTCGAATGGCTACAATCTCTAACACAATTATGTGCAATTGAAGATGATCACAGTCAATCGAACATCACCTTCCTGGTTTAGAAACAGAATGTGTGTGTGTGTGTGTGTGTGTGTGTGTGTGTGTGTGTGCGCTGACCCTGCCTACCCTCCTTTGTGTTTTCACAGCCCTGCAGCAGACAGACAAAAGCAGAGTATTGACTTATCCCAGCATTTGCTTTGGAGGCTGTTATTGTCCCTGGAGGGGCTTCCGTCTGAAAGACAGAGGGATCACACATAGATCACACAACCACCAATGAGATTCAACACAACTGCTGCTTCACACTTCCCTTCAGGATTTACTCACAGCTACGGAGTGAGGAGATTTATTGTTGTTGTTGATGCTATTATTGCGCAATCTCAATTAATGGAGAGTCCTGGCAGCTAAGTGCCTGTTGTGAAATGATTTTCTCCCATGGACTGATGCAGGAATGTCCCCAAGGCTGGATTACTAACAAGGCAGAGTGGGCAAACTTGCTCCAGGCTCCCCCCCCCCACACACACCCTTATTTCTGTTGTCGTGCTGATAGGTGCTAACAGAGGATTGAATGGAAAATACCACAAAAGCAGCAGTTTGGATCATTTTCCCCCCGTTTTATTTCTTTTTAAATAGAAAACCTTGCCCAGCTGGGCAGAGTTGAAAGAACAAAAATTACAAAAAAAGTCAAAGAAATTTTTTTAAAAAAATGACTCATCCTATTACACCAGTCTTAAAATCAGCCATTCGCGATGTAATGCTGAAAGAGGAGCATTAAACCCCCCCCCGATGGAGTGCTACAACGTACAGTACCTGCCTATAGGCGACGCAGGCAGGAGCAGGACAGTGATCGAGGCCTGCTGCAAAGGAAATGTTCAGCCCTCAAACCTGTAACACAGGACCAGACAATGTGGGCTTTTCACATCACGGCTCAATGGAATCGAGCGCTGAAGCCACACCTCTGTAGACCGGGACCAGCCACAACACTTCTTTTTTTATTTCAACATAAAAGAAAGTTAAACAAAACAAAACAAAACAAAAAAAAAGACACAGTGATGTGTGACTTTGAGCTGGCCGACCAGAGCGCTGCTCCCCATGTCAACCCACTGGAATAAAAAAAAAAAGAAGGCCAGACTGGTTCCCGCTTCACCCATCAGAAAGGCCTGGGATAGACAGAGCTTTTGTGTTTACTCTTCATTATACAGCCAGTTTCATGTTTGTGCCTGCAAAACACCACCCACACACATACATACACGCACACACGCACACACACACACACACACACACACACAGGCAACATGATACCTAAAGCAGACTGTGCAAAACTCTTTGGTGATAATGAGTTTAAGAAAAGGAACATAAAAAAACACTATCCCACAACTGACATGGTTATACAATCTTTCCAATATACACATTTCAACAGTCAGAAAGTCGAAAAATGGAGCCTGCAAATTCAATAAATTAGACAGCAAAGGATGAATTGCAGATATAAAATCCAGCAGTTGGGTTCACAGAAATTAATAATAAAGGAAAAATACAATGAAATCCTGCAGTAACAGTGTTGTGTCATATTACCAAAACCGTAAAAAGCAGATGGGGGAAAAAGGAAAACCACTGTAAAATCAGGAGAGATCAAATTAAAATGATGGCCCGTTGTAATTATTGAGATAGCTGTGATTGAATTTCACCCATGAAACGTTGTTTTTTTAGAATCAGTCTTTTGTAAACATTCACAATCAAGAGTTACGTTTTCGAGCACTGCTGGTCTGAGAGTACATGGACACCAGTCTGTTTTCTGCACACGAGACAATAGAATATTTAAGGACCATGATGGTGTACTTCACTGAGGTACACGTTAAAAAAAAAACCCCTCTGCCTCCCGCTCTCCCACCGTCCTGACACGTGACACGTAACAGGCTGCAGGAGCCTCAGGCCCCCCTGCTGTGATCAGGCTCACACCAGAATATTGGTCGATATTCCTTCTATCATTAATGAAAACTTCCACGCTGGCTGTGTCTATGAATTGTTCATCATGGCGTTTCTGTAGATTTTCTTTCTTTCTTTTTCTTTTTTAAAAAAAAGACATATTTTCAAAATATATCCATGTGAAGTCATTTCAGTAAAAAATAAATTAGGTAGTGAAAACACCACTAAGAGGAGAGGAAGTGAGCACAGACCAGCTTCAGGTTCAGTTCATGACAAGTTTGCAGCCTGGCTTTTCTCACGCTGTCCTAACTGAGCCGTTATTGCTGGCCAGTCTCCTGAAGCCGTGGTCGTTCTTCTCCAGCCAGAGCTCGGCCAGCTGCTGGGTGGAGCCGTGCGACGAGGCTTTGGAGCCCAGGCACATCTTATATTGCTTCGCTTCCAGGTTGGGGTCACATATGACGGGGTGGTGGACGTGCACTATCCCCGTGTCTGTGCTTCTGAACAACTTAATCCCTGACTGGACAAATTTATTAAAAAGATCCACGTCCTCCAACCCCCATCCCTGTATGGAGGTGTCAAAGCCTCCGGCTTGGACCAGGTCTCCCTTGTAGACGCAGACGATCCCGAAGCCGTAGTTCCTCCACAGGCCCGTCTTAGACGTGAAGACGTAGTGGTTGTTGCTGGGGACCTTCCCAGCATACACCACCTTGGGGTCGTACTGGCTGAAAATGATGGGGAAGTAGGACTGCTCCCCGAGGGCGGTATTGGTCCGACATCGTTTGAGGAAGTCGCTGGTGAAGAGCAGATCAACGTCACAATAGAAGAGCAGTGAATCGTTGGAGAAGTGCAAGGAGCCCACTTCCAAAGCCAGAGCCCTGGAGAAGGAGCCGGTAACGGGCTTTATCTCCATCTCGGCGCGGGGATACTTCATGTGATACTCCCTCATCAGCTCCACCTGCTTCACCCGCTCAGTGTTGTTGTCTGTGCTGAAGAGCAGGATCAGCAGCTTGACATTCTGGTTGGGGATCAGACAAACTCTTTCAAAGTTGGCCATGAAGCGCACAAAGATGTCGTAGCGACCCGACAGAGGCACCAAGATGTTGACCTTCTTCTCCTTTGGTTCCCTCTGGTCCTGGCCCGAGGTGGCCAGCTTGAAGGGCACCAGCATCTTGAGGGAGTTGGACAGAAATGAGAGGGAGTCGGACTCCTTGTTTATGTGGCTGGCCAGAGCTTTGGCATCCATCTCCTCCTCCTCTCTGAACTGGATCTGGCTGAAGGTCTGCTGCAGGTATGCGTGCCTCCTCACAGGAACCGTCATGGTCTTTCCTTTGTGCTTCTTGTACAGCAGCAGCAGATCAAGCACGTACTCTGCCCCGTATAAAGGATTGACCCTCCGGTAGCCGTACTGGATTTCTTTGAAATCGATGACCCGTCCTCGTGTCTTGGCATTGGCGTTGATCATCTCCATCACTTGCATGATGATGTCATCCAGGGCCTGTCTCTGGGAGGAATCCATCCCGCGACGAGGAGGCTGACCATCGGACGATGAGAACAGGTACTTCCCTGTCAGGAACTCCCACTCCAGGACGTCCTCTCTCTGCCTCGGATGGAAGCGCATGAATGAGGGCGGCACACCAAGCTGGAGGTCCTCTCTGCTTGGTTCAGCCGCTCCGTAGCGCCCCATCTGGACGATCTCCCGGTGGAGCTGAATGGTTCGGTGGCGTAGGTCTGCGATCTTGCGGCTGAGCATATAGCTGTGTAGGCGATACTGGTAGGGAGGATTCTTGTTGGGGTGGAGGGTGATGGCTCGGTGGATCTTGCTGTTGTGGAGATCTCGTATGTAGCCCTTCTTATTTGGTTCATAGTTTTCATAGAAGAGCTGCTGCATCTGTGGAGACAGGACATGGACTGGTTTTAGTACTGATTCAGAACACTGGATCATTATAAACATAATTATACAAATGAAAATATCACTTTTGCTGTGCTGGACTCTTCTTGCAACATCATGGGATGGGTCTGTTTCTATGGGATTTGGGTCCATGGGTATCAGGCCTGCCTTTACTTTCAACAATACAAATGTGATGATGTGACTGTTGATATAATTGGCCACTAAATAAAATTTTAAATGATTGTGTATTGCTCTGGTAATGAAATTTCAGCCAATAAATCTGTCCGATAATGCAGAACTTTAACAACGGATTAGAGACGTCACTTGAAACCTGGATCTCATTAAGGAACCTCTCCTCTCCAGAGAGAATGTAATAGACTTGAGGTCTTGCATTTTACTTGTTATCAAAAAGTACAACTAAATCCTCCAGTAGGAGGACAGTATGAGTAACTTATCAACAGCATGTTGAACAAGCAGAACATAAATCTGCAGAAATGGGAAATCTTTGACCGAGACTGCAATTAACCATGTGTGTGAAAATGTGTTGGATTCTTGTAGACTCTGAGACTTTAACCAGTCAACAAGCTCTACTCTCTACTTTTCATCAGCAGCAGTAGTACTCTTTATCCTGTATTCTGCTGATGCAAACTCCAAATTAAGGTCCTCGCTGACTGTGTTCTACAGCACCCAATGCATAGTCCATGTCTTGACAACATGTAAGTGAGTTAGTGTTTACTGCAGACCTGCTGGAGCTTTACAAACCTACTGTTCTTCAAATCGCAGGAGGCTTAAAATGTAAACATTGGGCCAGCTGCTTTGGAGCAGCTGGCAGGATCTCAACCGTGGTCAAGAAGGCAGGGTTTGTGTCGTTGCCTCCCAATGAAGGGAGCATCAGAACGGCAGCAACCCCCAGAAAGTCTAATTTGAGAGGACGGCTCTGGAATGCAGCCACAAGCCCGGTCCCCGAGGAAAAGCCAAGCAGGGAATAAGACAGGACAGGCCTGAGAGCTATGGAAAGTGATACCTGAAGCTGAATACGATCACAGGAACTGCCCGAGTTACTCTTTGCTTTTCCATGGCTTTCGCCTGCATTCCTGTGCACCTAAGAGAGGGCAAACTGCCAATCAAAACACACTGTAACCTTGTCATTAATGGACGTCTTGAGCCAAGCCGTGCCTTCAGAGGTGATGGGTCAGGCTTTACATCTGACACCAGGTCACTGCATGTGCCACAACTAACAGAAAATTTAAAAAACCAACGGAAAACACCGCCTGCAGTTTTGTATGACCATGTTCAAGTACGACTCCTGGGTCTGCAAAAATGGAGCTGAACCAAATGCGTAATTTGTTTGTTTTTTTCGCAGCAAAGACTGAGTCAGACACAGACGTAGAAGGTGGGTACACGAAATCAGCCAAGCGAGGATGGAACAGGGAGTGTATCATGGTTCATTCCATGAGCTCCACCTGGGTAGAGCTCGGTTTCACGGATATCTCAGGCGGACTATGGAGCTGTTTGACGGGACTGATCAGATCAGCCATGCAGCGTGCCGTCAGGTTGTGTTTCTCAAAAGGTTGATTCTACTTCAACTTCTCAGCCTTATTCCCCCCCCCACCGGCATGACCTTTTCCCACCTAAATGCGCTAATCCCATTGAAGTGAACAGGAGGAGCTGCTTTATGCTGCAGTGTCTGATTTGGTCTGACTCGGCTCTTCAAAACCGGAAAACATGAGCCAGACATCTTAAATCCCCATGAAATGAACATAAAGGCCCATTTATACATTTGTGGTAAAAAAAAATAAACATCCTGTTGTTGCCATATGACTTTGTCTTTTTTATTCATGGGGCAAAGGTTGAAGTTGTTCGACCCTGCCTTCCCCGCAGTATTTTTCCAGGCTAATTCAGCTGATAGGGATGCTGGAGGAGAGCTCAGACTGTATCCAGCAGGGAAACACCAGCGGTCATCAGCTGACAGACATCATCGGCCAATTTGTCAGGATGTTTATGTCTCTCTCCTGTGGCTTCACCGTCATTAGCGCTCTTCCTAATTACGTGACCTGCACTTTTGTGGTCACTGTTGCAACTTATGACTCATTAGTGCAATTTCTTCACAGTCGTTAACTTCACAACATCTCCTGCCCCGGCTGCAATGATTCTCCGACAATGGCAAGAGAAAGGTAAGACACAAAGTGCTCAGAGCTGAAGCCTTGTGTTTCGTTTCAAACACAGCTGATAGCTCTGGGAGCTGATAATAAGCAGGATGGCTGCCTCAACGCTTAACTTAAATAAACACTGTGAAGATATATATAGAACCAGTGGAAAGAGACTTGGGCTTTACATTGAATCCTACAAACTAGTGAGGTCACTTTTGATCTGAAATCTATTCATATGTGGGAAGAAATTAAATATGTGAACAGTTATGAACAGTAGTTTGCATCATGGTCCAGCAGAGGGTTGACCTATCATTAAACTACTAAATAGAAATGTAAAAATCTTTTTGTTTTCAAAGAATTGTGTGTTAATTTTAAGTTTGTTGGAACGTCTTGAAAGTGACAGCCCTATCGGACCGACGAATTCTTTCAGTTTGGTAAGACAAACACAACAATCGAAGCCGAGCAAGAGAAACAGTATTATCAAACCAACAACACGGTCAGTGACGGAGGACATAGTTATCTGAAGTGACGGGAGATGCCAAACCAATGAGTCCATGAGAACGGTCTGTGCTGTGATTACATTAATCAGATGATACCATTATCCTACAGGGACCTGCAGGTCCTAAATAAACACACTGCACCCCTCCAGCCTGGCAACTCTCAAGACTCACTCTGGACACCCTGAGAAAAGTCTGATTCTGGTTCAATTTGTTAGGGCGACGTAAAATGGCCGTGTCGTGGCGCATGTCATGTCATTTTCTGTTCACAGCGCCAAATGTGTCATGAAGACATATGCAGCTCATCCGTGGAGCAGTATGAAAACATTCTAGGGTGTTTTTTTTTTCTCCACCCATAAATTCTGGGAATCCGGACTTGTTCACACACATCAACCCATGATGACATGTATCATGATAACATTGCTGTGTGGGCTTACACAACATTGGAAAACAATAGGTGTGGGTGTTGTGACGTAGTGCATCAGATTGTGTTGCCGCCTCAGGTTTCTACAAAGTAAGCTGACTGTTGACCAGACAACATTTGGAGTTGGCTGATTGTATACTTCCTGCCAATGGATTTAGGTTCAACGTTAGGCTTTGACTTTTTTTTCAAATCAAAAGAACCATATGTTCTAGCACCGGGTCCATCTAAGCTTTCAAGAGCACCAACTGTCACTCGCCGACGGTAACTTTAAAAAACCTTCCTTTGTAGGTGGGAACAAAGAAGTCTGAAGCCTCTATAGCACTCAGATACAGTGTTTGGGTGCTGGCTCAACAAAGAAATTACATCAGAATTGGGCAAAAAAGAAGTTTGGACTGGACAGTTGTCAGCGGAAGATTTCCAACCATTCATAAACAACCACATCCCAGTCTTAAAGAAGGGCTGTAACTTTGAAGTGCCAAATTAGCTCTGATAAGATTCATATTAACTGGCTAACATGGTCCTTGCAGACAGTTGCACACTGGTGCATTACTATGCTCACATTTCCACTGTTGTCATGTCACATGTCTCCTCTCCTGAGATTGTAGAACTTCTCCTTGATTGTTAGACTTTGTTAGACACACAGCGGATCAAGCAAAAGCAGCAGAAGATGTTTGATTTCTCTGTAGGGTCGTGTTGTCAGACATTTAACTTGACATATTTTGACATCCAGGATTTGATTGGAGCCCTTTTTTAATGGTCCTCGACCGATTACAAAAGTTGCTTCTTGTGTTGCCTGTGAAGACAGTCATGTCATTTGTGGTTCTGGAAGAGTTTTCTCAAATCTGACACACTGTGAGTGTGCCTGGATGTACATTTGGAGGCCTGTGTGTGTAATGCTGGAAAGCTTGGTGCAGCCAGGGCAGTGGAAGTGAAGCCCGAGGCTCAGTCAGAATGGCATGGCTGGATCTAATCTGCAGGACAATAGGCAGTGCCTGCCTCTGAGCGGCCCATGCAAATCTAATTGGAGACGGCATTATGCTGCTGTAATTGGCTCTTTTGTAAACAAGGGTGGTCTGTCCAAACTAATTTCTCAACTCGGGGGAAAAGCTTCTCACACCTAAGACAGCTCCACAAAGGGTATGGTATTGATGTGTGTGATGGGAGGTGGTCGTACCCTCAACAACATCATGACACCAGATGACTTCATCAATATTAGCTATCTAACCCGTGGACTGCTGCTGAGTGAGACAGCGAAGAGCGAGTCCACAGAGAGCTGTTGATTTAGACCAGCTGAGCCTTAACTCCCCTTGGAGGGCTGAAATGAAAACCTAATGGTGGGCCATGGGCCAGAAGCAAACTGTTTCACTGTATTGTATTGTATTGTGTACTAGGATCACAAGTTCCCTTAATTGACTGACTTCCTGTGCGAGGTGTCTGTCTGCCATGTTCAGATTAAAAATAATTATTAATTAGGGATTTTATATATTTAGAGAATTTGACCTCACAACAAGTTAAACCATCATCAAAACGATATATTTATAGATGAATACATTTTTTAAAATTAATTTTGAATCGTAAAGTGAGCCTTATGACTGGCCAAGGTCCGTTCATGAGAAAAAAAAAGAGAAGCAAAGACTGAATGTTGAAACATCCCGATGCCACATACAGAGACTACGACTGATAATGCACCCAGTGGTGTGACATGTGGAAGTTGAGGAAGGTTCAGCTTAATGCAAATATCTCCTGGCATGCTTGTGCCTGGATTGATCGGGGTAGAGCTCACGGTGAGTGACAATACAGCTTCAAGCGCTTCACTGCGTGAAGTTTAACCACTGTTACTGCTGAGGAAAAACACCAGAGATGTTAGGAATAACCAAAGCATCATTGTATGAAGTGTAACAAAGGTCCTGATGTGAAATTGAAGGTGTGAAGGCTTTAGTGGCATATCGTGGTGAAGTTGCAGATTGCAGCCAACTGAATCCCGTGAAAACCAGGAAAGGCCCAGTGTTTGTCTGACTGTGGGCTATTGTAAAACATGGACTCTTTGGAAGAGGACGTGGTTCCTCCTTCCAAGAGGCAACAAAAACACGCTTCTTGTTTTCAGCTGATTATACTCTAATGAAAACATAATTAGGATTATTATATCCAATTTCTGCCATTATACGCCGTACTTTACATCATTTTACTGAAGGTGTATTCATTTTCACTGCAGTGTAATATAAAATAAATAGCTGAGAATAAAAAGGCATGGTTTGTCTTTCTTCTGCACAGGCTCATTTAAAAAAAAAAAAAAAAAAACTGTTGCTCTAAAAGCGTGTGGCTCCAGCACAAACCAAACACAGACTTTATTTACTCTATAACTTTTCCAGTTGTTATTTCGTGTCCGTTTATGCCTCGACTATAAAATGTATTTATATTTCTGAAACATATCTGAAACATTTCCAGTAACATTCTGTGACTGCGACAACAGACACACTGCGGGTCTGGGCTTGCATAAGTCACTGAGAATTCTATAGCCGTGCGTTCCTCCAGTAAATTTAATGATAGGTGGCCAATCCAATTTAAATCACAAACAAACAAGAAGGATCTGATCGTCCCACAACAAAACATAAAGCCAGAGGAGAGGCTGGGTATTAAAGAAGTGACTCTGGCTCAGCAGAGATGGTAAAGTTTGTGGCCTGAATTCATTTGATGAAGCACCAAACAAAGACAAGGTGCAGGTTGACCAGGGCCAGGCCAGGATATGAGACAGACAGCCGGCAGGATATGAGACAGACAGACTCTGCTGCCAAACACAGAGAGGAGACTTCAACCACTTCGTTCTGGCCTCACAACCTTTCAAATCTTCCTTTGCTTTGCTAATGTGAGAAACAACTCGCCTTATAGATGAAAATGACTTCAATAATATGTCAGCTAGAGGCTGAACGATTCATTGGTTTGGTTGATTTATTGGCACAGGATGCTTTACAAACGGTCACCATCAGACCTCCTGACCCCCACTGACCCATTTTTGTTGAGATGAGGGCTCATTTAACGTTAGACTTCAAACTTTAAATCAAGTATCTGTTTGTTAGTGGGGTTTTAAAGGTGTACTGAAGGATATTGAAGAGTTGACTGATGGTGGTCTAAGGAGAGAGGGTGTTGACTGTTGAAGATTTGTGATTTGGGGTGATAGATATGTTCAATCGTTCTCATATCAACCTTTAAAATCAGTCTACCTCTTGTACAAACATATAGACTTTTCATCCATTCAGCGCATGAGTTGAAAGATCACGCGTTGAAAAAACATGACCAGTTACTGGGCTACAAACTGCTAAACCAGACATTGTGTTTCCAGCATTACTCTCCTGTTTCTCATTTGGAAAATGACCAAATTGAAAAAAATGAACATGTCGACAGATGTTTCTTTTTTCCAAACCACTTTCTCCGGAACATAGCAGCGGTGTGAGTAAGCGTGGGTGAGTTGTTCTTATGGAGAAAGCCCACGGGACAACACGACACAAGCATCGACATGTTCCTGTCAGTTCGCTGCGGCACAACAAGAAGTTAATCTCAAATCACTTAATCTGACATTACGCAATCCTGTCACACTATGAACTGTGTCCATGCTGTTCTGTTCCAGGCTTGACCAGCAGCCACATAAACTAAAATCACAGAGGAAACATGTTGATGTCGGCATATAAAAGCTTTGGCAGTTGAATTTACCACAGATTCCCTCGTGCTCCAGGTCACACTGCTAGTCTTGATGATGAATAAGTTGAGCTGCCCGTTCACAGACGAGCTGGAGAAATCTAGACAAGGAAACTGACCTAGTAACACAATCCCCTCCTCCAGAAAGCTACACTCCACTGTTTCCATGACAGCAAAGCTCCGAGCCCGTATTGATCAAACTGCTAAAAATAAAAATGTAGGGAGTTACAGCTTTTTTTATTTTATTTGATGATACATCTTATAATTGAATCATCATTCGGTCAGACCGTAATGTCGAGCTTTCTCTAACAGTTGTGCAGAGATCTCATTTTAAAAAAAAAAGAAAACACAGAACTTTTTAAAGCCGCTCTGGAGTTTTCATTAAACACAATCATGACTGCTGTGTTAACTGCATGACGGATTAATCCTCGCACACGAGGCCAAATCTTAAATTTAAACAGTCCGGCATGACACACACTTCACGTGATTCAAGCTTCACGGAGAACGAGGAAGACAGAGCAGCATCACTGATGTGTTTTGATGTTCTTTAGTCAAGCTCAGTTACTGTGTCGTCCACTATCCAGTACTGACACCTGTGCCTGGTCTTGAGGGCTGGTGTAGCACATAGTAGTTGGTGAGATCTGTGCATTATTTAAGAGTGAAGTGCACCTGAAAGGAGCTCATCTCTATTTCCTGTGCTATCGAATCTGTGTGATGGACTCATCCGTTTCCTCAGTTATATTTGCGTCGCACGGGACAACGATGACCTTGATAAGTTCCATTATCACTCGCTGCTACCACTGGATAAGAGCTCTTATTACACCAGCATGCTGAGGGCACTAATAAAAGGAGGAATGTGAACAGGCCCTTTGGTTTGTGTGTTCGCTGAGGAATGGACAGGACTGGGTGACAGGGAGCAGAAAAGGCCATTTGTTCCCTCCAGCCGGTCCCTCGATCCAGATGTCTTCTTTCTTCTTTAGCTCCGGCTCCAAGGGAGAGATGGGAGATATGTGTTACGACTCAATTACAGAAGAGAGTCAGGGCCACATTCTCAGCTTTCTCACAGCCTTTAGTAAACCCAACACCACCTCAAAGTCTGAACTCCGAGAAAACAGTTTCAAACTGAGATGAATACTTTCATACCTTCAGTGTCCGATGAAATCTAAAGAGAGCGAGCGTGTCAGTTTGTGAAACCGGGCCTTTTATCTCATTAATAAAAGTACATAATGAGCCAAGGGTTGCTAATAACAACAGAAGCAAGCAGAAGAAAATACTCGCTCTAAAATAACATATTTTTCCTGACCCTTGATTTGTTTTTCTTCCCAAACATCCTCCCACCTGGAGGACTTGTGGGACCCACCGGATTCCTGATCAGATTTCAGCCTCTGGCGGACGTGGCCTGAAGCCTGAAGTCCTTATCTCACAGTTTTTAACCTAGCAGCCTCTCTTTTGATTCACCCGTGCCAAAATGCAACCTTGTCTGGGGGGGACAGGCAGGATATCTTCCGGCCTGAGGGACAGCCTCAAACACAGTGAGAGTTGTTCAAATAAGTGTTCTAGAAAAAGCCGAAAAAGCCTATTGAAAGCTTATCTCTGAAGTCCCAGTTAATGATGGAGCACCAGCTTTCCCTGTAATAACTAACATCATCGGTGGAGGTTCATGGTACAGTCACATAAAAAGAGCTTTTGTCCCAGTGTCATTAGTTGCAGCGTCTACTTATTTTTTATTAAATTAGAAGCCGGTCTCTCTGGTGGAGTGTTGAAAAGAAGTCCTTTGGAAAGTCCACTGCAGAATTTCTTTCAGACAAAGCTCAAACAACTGCCACAGAACAGAAAAGGAAGCTGATGAAAATTCATGAACTGCACACTCAACATACTAAAAAGGGGGCAGTATATGTCTTCAGAAAAGCTTGTCAGGTAGTCTAATAGTTTTGGAGACCCCCCCGTCCCATAGCACCTTTCAAAGTCAGCCTTTGGAGGGGGAGGCTGTATCTGAACACTGTCACACCTTTATTCCACAGGGCACAACTCTGTAACGTCACCAGGAGTCTTTATTCCACAGGGCACAACTCTGTAACGTCACCAGGAGTGTTTCATAAGTGCAGTGTTGTGGCTCACAGTGGTGGCTGCAACTCTTTCCTTTTTTTTTGGGGGTCTTTTTCAAGCTTTATTTTTGACAGAAACAGCCCGAAGAGTGACAGGAATGTGGGGCGAGAGAGACGGTGAATGACATGCAGCAAAGAACCGCAGGTCCGATTCAAACCCTGGGCCACTGCTGAGCCTTCGTACATGAGGCGAACACTCTACCAACAGAGCTAATCGACACCCTGCGGCTGCAACTTTCTGAAGCATTTACACCCTGTTCACACCCTCATTCTTTACACAACTGTCACTTCATATGAACATCGGAGTAAACACCATGAATGCAACCACAGTGACTTGACACACAAAAGCAGAAGTAGACATTTGTTTCACTTCCCTCTCGACGAGGATGCACCAACAGACACATTGTGTTCAGTCGGTCTTCCATCAGGTGACTTCACTGAAGTCTCACCGGCACCACAGGTGACTGCACAGAGGTCTCGATCAAGCTCAAACTATGGGTCACCAGAGCTCGACAAAAAAAATCAGGACTACAACAACTGCTATGTTGCACACGGTCTCCCACAGCCCTTTAATCTACACAACACATACGCACCTCATGTTCATTTACAAATAAACAGATATCTCGCGCTTATGTCATCATAGTTTCGATCATGAGTTCTATCACTTATGAAAGAAGCCGCGGTAACTGTGTCATTACCGAGAAGTCAATGAGTCAAGAAACAGGCAGACGATCAGACATGTCTGAATCAAACAGCACCGACACGTTGCAGTCAGTGCAGTGAGCAGGAAGTGGCTGTGTAAACTGTGATGGATGTTTATGTTTATGAGACATGTTGGTTCAGAATTTTCACCTGTCCTTTGTTTTCTCTTCTAAAAGTCTGGAGGTTTGTTTACAACACTTCACCTGCCTATTAACTTAGTGACTACTACTGTTGACTGAAGAGCTAAGTTGTATGAAACTCAAAACAAAACATGACTGGTGCAACAATTAGTGACTAATCAATAAGTCCAGGGGTCTCTCAGGACCAGGGACAGAAATCGTGTTGCATATTAAACTGGGCCTACAATAGCATGTAGGGAGGCTATAATGGGGCGGTCGGTAGCGTAGTGGGTTAAGCGGCCGCCCCGTGTGTGGAGGCTGTAGTCCTCGCTGCAGCTGGCCCCGGCTCGAATCCCGCATCGGACGACCATTTACTGTGTGTCTATCTTCAGCTGTCCTATCATTAAAGGCATAAAAAGGCCAAAAAAATAATCTTTAAAAAAAGAATAATAATAATCTGCAGTGAATCTGTGGACCCTCTGATGAAAACAAGGGATTAGTCGCTCAGCAGAAATGAAATGACCACCTATTAGATGATTGATGAATTCATAAATTCATGCACAAATGGCAGAGTATGCTTCAGCCTCTCTCAGAAATGTACCATGATATCAAACTGAATATCTTGTTTTGTCGGTGCAAAATGCAAACACCTGCATTTTCCACTGTTTTCTGATATTTTATAGACAAAACCATTGATTGGATAATAATAATAATAATTGGCAGATTAAATGATGATGAAAAAGTCCTAATCACGGCTCTGTGTCCATGCAGATGTGTGATTATACAGGTGATGGTCACCGTACTACTGAGTGGAAACAAAATGTACGGTATGGAAATTCAAAGTCAATCAAAGTCTACAGGTCTACAGAGGGGGCTAACCCTGCAGTGACTTTCATCATGTCATACCAGCATAAACACAAACCCCACTTTCATGTTGTATTTAAGAACAAGTACCAAAAATATCCAGTGAACACAAACAGAGAGAGGCGGGTCCCTGAAGGCGCGGTGACTGGTCTCTTCTGTGGACGTAAGGGGAGCAGACTGCAGCGATGACGGGATGGCTGTGCTCTGTAATGTGGTGTAATGCTGAAGACTCAGGGTGTGTGTGATACAGTGTAGTGTGACAGAGGCGTGAAGCCACCAGGATGTGCACCCTGCCACCGCAATGGAGGGACTCATCTCCCTTAAAATACCAGTCCAGTACCAGGAAAGGCTGTGATCATCCTTCAGACACACCTCCAGCTGTCCAGAGTACAGCAGCACTTTTGTCCGTGGATGATCTCTCTGTCTGAGGCCAACTTCATATGCAGTACACGGACTCACTGATGAACCTATGAGCTTAAAGGACATTTATATGGTTACAAACAAAGTTAACAGCGACAGTGGCATCAGCCCAGCCCTCTGACTGAAACACTGGAATGCCAGACTGAGGTTTTTTTTTTACAAAGTTTGATCAGGTGTGATGTGGATGAGGGGGCGCTGTCACCGCAGGATCGCAGCAATCACTCGTCATTCTAAGAAGAAGGCAACAGCTGACAGCTGCTTCATTACCGTCTGCCTGCCTGCAGAGGAGCCGACCATTGGGTGGATCCACGGCATGAACTGCTTTCTGACATCAAGGCGAGGGCCTAAATTAAAACCTTCCATGAAAGCGAAGGGAAAAACTACCCAATATTGGTCATTTTTTTCTTCTTTTTTTTTATTGTGGAAGGTAATTATAGCCGTGCGGTGGGCAGCGGCATACTTGTGGAGTCCTGCTGGTCCATGGATCTAGCATTTAGTGAGTGCCGCCCAAGGAAGCTGAAGGAAGAACAGGAACTGGGACGTGGGTGTAGGAGAGCTCAGAGACAAGTGTTTCTACACACACACACACACACACTCAACAACTGAAAGTGAATATGTTTATGCAAGCCTATAATCTGCACCTCAGTCCCTGCCCTAAACAATCCCTCCATTCCAAAAAGCAAATCTGCCTTTGAAGTCCGATTTCTCACTCTGCCATGTTTAGAGCGCTCATCATCACCATGTGTGTAAATTAAGAGAGGAAGTGCATCAAACGGCACCTGGCGCTGTTTCATCCTGTTAGAAGCTTTTAAATCCTCCCGAGGATGAAGGAGACAAAGATGAGATGGAAACAGAACATGTCCTCCCTGAAAGGTGGTCTCCGCCACCTCCCGAAAACACGGCTGAGATATCCAGAAACAAGATCTGACTGTAGGAGCAATGACTGGACTTGAAAAAACAAGATACAAACTACACAGACTCTAGTTTGATCCTAAACAATCATATAAGAATATGACAGAAACCAGCATGAACTGCTGCTAGTAGATGGGATGTGAACTGTGATCCACAATTTAAAAGTTCAGCTAGTAGAGGCCTGCACAATGCTCATGTCTCTCATCTGTGGCTGTGAAGTGGTAAACACTGCAGTTCCTCAAACGGAGCTCCAGAAGTGAGTCAGTCTCCATAAGTCCCCATGTTCAAATGTCCAACTTCACAGCAGAAATAAACATGTTTACAGCCTGGTACAAAAAACTGTTTTGGTCTCTATAGCCAACTTCCCCGTTCATGACAACTATTTTTTATTTTTATACTCTTGTTCAAATGATATTAAGGCTTAAAGTTATGCAGGAGTGTCATTCAGCCCACCGCAGGTCTGCTGATGATCCACGTCTTTGCCGATTTTTAGATTAGTCGGGAGAGGCCAAGATGGCAGTTGCCATGTTTTGAGCTTCGAAACGGATCTTCAGATTTCTACGGGTGACGTCACGCTTCCGCTGCCCACTCTTTACTCTGCAACCAGTGCTACGATGAAGGCAAACACATTCTATCCAACCGTGCCAAAGACAACAACACAGGGCTATTGACAAAACAAATCCAGTTGGTGAATATCAATTTTCAAACCATGTGACCAGCAGTGCTAAAGGACCTAACCTAAAGCCAACCTCAGTACAGTACGGTAAAATAGATTTTCCTAAAATAAATGACCATAACTCCTCTGGGCTGCTGCTGCTGGCTGTGAAACACCATCATTTCTTCATGCCATTTGATGGCTGGGTGTTTGACGTACACTATACTTTATATTTCAAGCATGTGTCCTTTTTTTTCTGTGTGAATGTACTACACAGTGAAAAACACAGCCCAGCCCCAAAATCCTATCCCACAGCAAGTTTCACATTTCCACTGTGTTTGGAGTAAACAGAGAGAAACTGGTTTGCAGTTTATGAGGATGATAGATACCCTGAACAGAGCTGCCCACACAAGCTCCCACCTCATCCACAGAAAGTCTGTGCAGACAGAAACCTATGAATTACAGATTCATTCCAAGAGATAGACTGATGCGGAGCTGACTGGCTTTCTCCACACAAACGGTGTTTCCATGAGCCAAGGCAACGCCAAGTTTCATCCGACCTGTGAACGGAGCAGACGTACTGGTGTGTAATGAAGAGAACGCCCATCTAACTGCAGAGAAGCGAGGCGGTACAGGCTCTTGAGTTCCAGGAGTGTTTCGGGAATTCAACTGTGGAGCTCAAACATGCATACGGTGATCAACACCCCCCCCCCTCTCCAGCCCTGAGGCCTGCCCGAGGGTGGGGGGGGGTACTAATTACAACCCTGTCCCTGTTTGATCCCACCGAAAGCATGGCCCTCCAACCCCCAGGTAAACGGGGCAACAGCTGTAAGCTGATGGTTATGGCTCCTGGTCCAGATGTCACCACTAACACATGGAGACAGATTCCTTCCAGCAGCCATGTGACAGGCACCGGCTGCTGATACTTGACGGGAAACATTCGCGGCCTTTTCCGCAACCTGAGGCCTCTTTGTTTGCAACTGAACGCGAGAAGGATTTTGTTGATTGATTCAGATGTTCGAACCCACGCTGGTCTAAATTAAGGTTTGTTGTTTGATGAAGCACGTTGTGTCTCACGTCACATGGCAAAATGCTAAACTTTAGTTTCATTTCCTTCAGTGGCCAGATGTTTGTTGCCAGTAGGAACATCCTAAAGGTCCAAAACATTAGGGAGTACTAGATGTTTCTGCAGTGTAAATCATGAGTAGCTCCTAAGCTTGTTTTCTTAAACCCTAAAACTGACACAACCCAGATCTGCTAAGGATTTACCGGCAATGTTATTTTCCAGCCTGATCCAAGTAAAGCCGATCAAAGTGAGATCCACATTGGTTCATGCAAAAATGTAACGGTCGTCCTGTGAACCCACCTTACAGCTGACTTACTGACTGGCACCTAGTCCCACAAACTTGATCTGGACTGTGATGTTGGTGCAGTTCTAGCAGCAGTGTAGTAGTGAATGATCCTCCTGCCAAAAACAGCTGTCCTGACAGTAACAGTGTGGGGGGAGACACAGAGGAGGCCCAGGCTGTTACATCAGAGTCCAGGTTGCCTGGCAGCACTGATGGATAGCCGTGGGGGATGGGCTGGTTGGTACTACCACAAAGTGGATTTACAGAGCTTTGCGTTGTCTTCGTGGTACCATCCAGGAAAACACAAACACACACAGAGGACAAGAAGAGGACGGCAGCTGTTTCTCAAGCTCCTCTTCAACTTTTGCACTTTAGATTGTCGGTGGACACTTCTTCACCACAACCAACAAACAAGAAGGAATATCCATGGGTAGGATTGCATGTTACTGTCGCTCTGCGGACAGAGGAGACAAAGGAAACAATACAGTCTAATTACAGTCCGTGTCCTGGCAAGTGCCCAGTGTAAAGTCAAAAGTGCCTGGTCCACTTAAAGGCTCGACATCATGTTGGGCTTAACCAAATCAGATGAACTCACTGTACCTCTTTCTGTATGAGCAGCCTGAGCTGGTTTAATAATTTAGCACAATTCAATAAAGAGCGGTCTGTGACTGGCCTCTGCATTTGTTTTGTTCTAACCTCTGCCATCAACACCGAGCTCCTTAGCGAAGCCAGACTTCTAATTTCTTGTTATGCCGTTGGCCGCGGTGACCAAACCCACAAAGACAACTAATGATAATATCAAACAATGGTGAGTTGAAAGAAGTGGACACAAGCCAAACTAAAACAATTTGATTATTGCTGATTTAGCGAAGCAAACACGAGGCAGACCCAGAGTTTCGGGAAAGCAGACATGAAGGTCATATCACAGTTGTTGCTGGCTCGAGGAGAACGCTCATTTTTCTTTTCTGTTTAGGTTTAATGCTAGCACTATGTTTGGACAGCTGCCACACAAAGACTGTTCACGATGCCTCACATGCTCATGGTGGAATTGTTGGGTCTCTGTAAATAATAATATTAAGAGTATGGTCTAGACCTGCTCTGTATAGAAAGTCACAAGAACGCGTCTGTTATGATTTGTCGCTATATTAAATCAAATTGAGCTGGGCTTACTAAACTTTGTCTAGTCCTGGGGAGGATGTGTGTGTTTTAGCGCTATAAATGCAAAACATGGCTCCTCACTGTTTGACCAGTGTTTTTATTTAGGGACTATTTTCCATCAGGGACTGCGAGGAGAAGAAATTGGTAGCATGTCTGAAACCTTGCCTGAAGTCTTGGTCATATTATATTTCTGATCCATGAATACAATAAATCTGGTTCCATTCACTTGTTTTGGGGCGCTGTCAGCTTCGCTTAAAAGACTCAATCTGAATGGACCGCTGGTAATTTCAAAACAAAAACAAAACAACAAATGGCACTGCTTTGTGACAGCAGCTTGGTGTGTGGAAACATGGAAACATTGGCGTATGGATAAAGAGAAGATGTGATAGTGGCAGATTTGATGACATTCTAGGACCTACTTTCACTTCTCGCTTTATTTGTGGCAGTGTCGACATAATATCTACAGGCAGCTGCCAGGGCACGACAGTAACAGCTGACGAGTTGTCAGTGGCAACCATTTGCAGAAAATGGAAACCAATTCTTGGCCTTTGGCTGCTGTCAGCGACTTTCTAACATATTGAAAACAGGGACAGCAAAGCAACCAAAGGGTTCAGGGTTGCGTGAACCAGACAGTGCTGCACGCCCATCGGTGTGTTTGCTCGCTTGCACACAGGCATCTGTTTTAGAAACAATGGTGAGCAAATGAAGTTGTTTGGCTGTCTGGAGAATGTTCATGTAATCCGACAGCATCACAAACCAACGGTCAAACTGAATCCGAAAGGCAGAGGATGGATGAACCAGCTACCAATGACCTGCTGGGTTCATTCCTGACTGATCTCTGAAGAAGATGACAACAGCTGCAAGACAGCGATTCTGTAGAGCGGACACGTTAAGCGATAACACTTAAGTATTAGAAAAAACACAAAGAACTTTGTTCAGTGCCTGTAATAAAGCTTTTAAACATTCCTTCATGTCGCATCTTCATTACTAAATACTAAAAATATAAAGGTAACAGAGCCAGTATTTCTTTTAAAACAATGACTTACAGAACCTTTTATTTGTGTCTCTGCTGTATGTCTTATATGAGTAGTAAATAGCTGCCTTCTGGATCCAGGTGGAAGTAAGATAAATATCCATAAATTTTTTTTTAGGTATGGCTGCAAATAACAATTATTTTCATTTATTGATTAACCTGTCCTTCATTGTTGTTTGGTCCATAAAATGTCAGATAATGGTGAAAAATGTTGATCACTGTTTCCCAAAGGCAGAGGGTGAGGTCCTTGAAAGTCTACATTGGAGAGCTATATTTTTTTTTTTTAAAGATTATTTTTTTGGCCTTTTATGCCTTTATTGATAGGACAGCTCAAGATAAATGGAGTAAATGGCCGTCCAATGCGGGATTCGAACCGGGAGCGAGGACTATAGCCTCCACACACGGGGCGGCCGCTTAACCCACTACGCTACCGACTGCTGTCAGAGGATCAAAAGAAACTAGAAAATATTCAAATTTATTTATTTTTTTTACATTTTTGGGGCTTTTGAAGCTTTATTTTATGGTGACAGCTGAAGAGTGACAGGAAATCCTGCAGTTAAGGACTGAGCCTCTGTACATGGGGTGCACGCTCTACTAAGTGAGCTACCAGGGTGCCCCAATTCACATTTGAGAAGCTGAAATCAATCAATCAGAATTTGGACATTTATTTCTACAAAAAAAATGTCTCAAAACCATAATCAATAGTCAAAAAAGTTGATTTGATTAATTAATTACTAATGGATTCAATGACTAATCATTGCAGCATGATCAGGAGGAATGTAACTTTACATTTGCATGAAAATTGAAAGCCACTAAATTCAAATCCAGCAAGCTTTTGAACCTTTTTTTATCTTTCACCACCAATAAAATCTTTCAGACACCAGAAGTGAAACACAATCTGTCCCATCTGGATCACTGAACAAACTGGATGTATGAGACCATGTTAATGAGCTCTCATCCACATCCTCATTCAAAAAGTGGCCGTAGTGTGTCCAGAGTCACAGCTACCGCGGCGCACAATGAACAAACACAATCACAGTTCACCGACTGTAATGAGGTCTTCCACTTCCTAATGAAATATTGTTGTTGGAGGAAGCTCGTGCGGTGCCAGGGAGAGTGCATTAGAAGAAACGTCTTATTGTCCTCGGAGGAAACATCCAGCAGCCTCAGTAAAGTAAATAAAGAGCAGCACTGATTGTACATGTTTTATTAGGCTGGTTGTGCGCGCACACACACACACACACACATCCTCTGGCTCAGTTATCTTTTACACTTCCTCATCTCAACTCTTGTTATTATTAGCTAAATGAAATCAAGCTGGAATAACTGGTTTATCCTCTCTGGGGAGTGAGCAGATGTACCAGATGTTTCACTAGGTCTACTATGAAGTAGCAGTAGTGTACATATACAGACCCAAATACTACAAATAGGACAGGATGAGTTGAGGTCAGGCGTCTTCAGCCTTCGGCCATGTGGAGCTGACTAACCCTGTGATTTCCTTGACAGGTATGCCTGCATGTGGAGCTCTAAATCTCCGTCATGTGACTGTCTGTTAGTGTGATGAATGATGGCAACGCATCAGCGTGAAACTGCTCTCGGGAAGAGGGACACAGGACGAGGTGTGGCATGCAAAAGGCTAGTCATCAGCAGCAGTGTGTGTCCGCGTGTCCGTTTTGGGAGAAAGCGAGTGAGTTTCTATGATTCATGTCTGATTTTTTTACCAATATATAGAGGTAATAACGCAGTAAAGAGCCGGTCTCGCTGCAGGAGAAAGGAGGGCACTGGCAGGTAATGAAAGGGAAGTTTAAAAGGAGCAGCTGCAGAAGGTTTTATTTGGAGTGCCAGCCACAGTAGCTCTTTCTAACACGTCTTTCAAAATGCATTAATAGTTGTGCTGGAATTTCCTTGAGACGTTCTTAAGGCAGCGGCACCTCTCCCTCCTCTGAGGAAAAGGCTGCGACAGGTTAAGGTCTCCCTCTCAGTCAGTCAATTTGTTGCCGCTATCCTCTGAAAAGAGGCCACTTCTCCCACGGCGACTGGATTCAACTCCCGGTCGGGTTTAAACTGTGTCAATATGCAGCAAGAGAAGTGGGGAGCCTCGTCTGTGGACACACTGACTCCCATGTCTCGAATTATGCACAAAGACAGTGAAGCTTCTTTCGTCCAACACCGGATGCTTCACTAATTCCAACACGCTCATCTACTGACCAGAATGACAACATGATGAGGAGGGTGCAGTACAGATTATACACATTTAATCAAAGAAAAGGAGGCCAAAAAAGTCCAAATATAGTAACTGCCCTGTAGTAAAATTCATGAAAGTGTGTGTCAGTCTTCTTTAGCTACTACCAAGCGTCTATGCTTGCTGATCCCGTGGCTGCACTTCAGGGTCTGATAGTATTCTCCCTCCACATAGCAACAAAAAAAAAAAAAGAAGCCTGAAGTGGAAGCTCGAGTGTCAGCTTTGAGGATTTGCCTTGTCATAACCTCTGGATTCGGTGAGACGACTATTTCCGCTGAGGAAAGCAGAGAGAGAGCGAGAGGGAGAGAGAGGGAGAGAGAGAGAGGGGTGAGGAGATGGAAAAAATGAGCGCACTCGAGACAGTCTGCACAGGTTGGAGAGAAAAAAGGAGGGGAGGAGGAGGAGAGCTGGAGAAGCAGATGGGTTAATTTGAGGAGTGAGGAGACATGTCATGATAGATGTCATTATCAAGTAGAAAAAAATTGTTGTTTGTGCTTCAGGAGAGAGAAGTTTCCTCACTCTCACTCTCACTCTCTGTGTGGATATGAAGTCAGTTGTCCAGACTGCAATAAAACAACTGCATTATTAAACAGCAGCTCATGCTGACATGTCAATAATTGAACATGTTTGATGTGGGTACACTCTTGAGCTGTTGAAGGAGCTGTGAGGTGACTCATGCCTCGACTTAATGTTACTGCTGCCACTTTAAGAAGATCAACGCCATCATGGAAACCACAACAAATGAATGTATTACACTGTCACTGTCACTGAGTGGAGGATCCTGGAAGCCCCGGTGTCCTCCTCCTCCTCCTCCTGCTGCTACAGCTGGGCACGGCCCACATCTCAAGTCAGCACGGACTACTGGAAGATGATGAATCGCCTATTCAGACCCAGCCAGACGGAGACGACGACATCAGGGACAGATTCCAGTCAGCACAAAGTCAGCCTCGTGCTCCACGAGGCCTAATGAGTTTCCAACGGCCTTCTTCTTTTTTTTTTTTTCCCCCTCTCTGCAGCCTTGGGACTGTCGGCTCTGCCGGGCTGCCAACCTTGCACCTCAAAGATTCATCGTCTAAGAATGCGATCAATCCGAGCTACGCCATGCTAACATGTGAAAACACGCTGCCACCCACGATGACGCAATCCCCCTCCGGACCAATCAGTGACAAATATGATGAGTGGTGTTATTTCTTACATCCTGCCCTTGAGTGGACATGACCTCCTTGAACGTACTTCAAATGTACTCATCGTGGTTTGGACACAAGGTGCCATCGTGCATCGGTAAACCTAGAGCACACTGAGGTTATTTTGGACCGTGACGGTTTGGTATCGCGGTGACTCACCGTGCACCTGAGTCGGAGAACAGGCGTGGTATCCAAGTGGGCCACGAGTCCCGCCCCCCAATGCTCCGTGCAGGCTGCACTTCAATGCAATCTGCGCCGTGCTGCTGGATTCACAAAAATAGAGCCTGGTCCTCAGAGATTTATCACAATACTGAACTATCAGACTATGTGGGAAGAACCCAGATTTATTTATTTATTTATCACAGTACTAGAAGTCTTTTTTTCATAGCGCTGCCCGTGCACAGACCCAACAGTGGGTGGTTAGTACTTAAAATTTGGATTCCAAGCAAAAACTCCTCAATGTTTTGGATTTGCTGCTTTTCCCTGTTTTACATCATAAAGAGAATATCTCTGCTTGGACACGTCACCTCATAGAAATAATCATCCGCAGTCCTAATTACATCTCTGTGCATATCTCCACGATGCTTTCATCTGTTTACAGTAATTACACCGACACCCAAAAAATGAATGGTGGCGCTGATTGATGGATGTGGAAACACTACACATAGCACCTTTGAGGCATCATGCCTGAGGACAATCGTCCTCCTGTCTCTGGGCTCTGATCCCTTCCTCTCTCTCTTAAGGCATCCTCACCTCTTCCCCCCCTCGAGCCGTTCCTCTCGCGGCAGCAACCTGAGCCCCTCCGCCCAGCACCAACCTGCTGCAGCTTACGGACAAAGGCAGCTTTCTAATCCCGCAGCCACACACACGGCGCTCCGGCACAAGGAGCGAGGAATTCCTTCTGCTTCAAGTGCATATGCATGAACACATACCTTACACTCTCAACCACTGTATCGCACTTTTTTTTTTCCAGTCCTAGCACACTGAGCACAAACTGTGTTCTTTATATGAGCAGGTCCATTAGGCCTCCCCAAACCTTATTATGCCCCCTCACCCCCCTACCCACACATGTTTTGAGCTGATCCCCGGAGAGGAAACCAAGAAAACCCTCAGAGTCTGCTCTAAAAGACAATAATACAGCCTGCTGACAAGCAACAGTTCCTGTCTTGGGGGAGTTTGTGTGTGCACAGATAGAGTCGGTACAGATTAAACTGATGATTTGGTATGGGTTTTTTTTTTTTTTTCCTGGGAGGGTGCAGGAATTCAAAGAATGTCTGCGTTTCATTTTTTTTTTTCACTGTGAATTCACATAAACGGCCCCGTTTTGACTTTACGGCATTTCAACATGGTAATGAGAGAGGAGACGGTTTTATCTCCTCAGTCTGCGTCGCAGCGCAGGAAATATTCATCAAGGATCGCATTTTTTCTCGTGTGACCTTCACACACACACACACACTTCAGCACGGCTTTAAAAAGGTTCGCCAAGACCTGGGGTGAAGCCAAGCTCGTCCACGGCTCCTGTTTGAATCGATACGAATGTTCCACGGTGACAAACAAGAGCAACATCTGATGATCATAAACAGTTATGACCTGCTCTGAACTGATGATGCATGCTTAGTGCTCCACTCGCATCTGTTGGATCAAATTGGATAAATAAGTGTCGTTACTTTTTGTGGTTTTTTACGTGCATTACGATCCACACAGAAAAGGTCATCAGCCGTAACATCTGTAGTCTGTCCATTACTCCCCTCTAAAGTCACATTGATCATCATTAGTTATTTATCACCTTGTAGACAACATTGCCTGTTCTGCTCGTCACATAAGCGAGACAGAACACGGCTGAATTGTGGGACAGTATGTGCTGGTGTTTGATGTAGTCCATCACTGATTCGACATGAATACAAACCCTGTCCCGGCCACAGATTCCTTCAGATCAGCAGATACAGTCGGTCCCCTGTTTGCGTCACAGCGTCATGTGCCTCTGGTTTAACAGTTTAACCCTCTGTGGGACAAAACGTGACAAGTCAGGGGGGGTGGCATCCTCACACAGACCGCTATAACGAAGGAATTCCACGGGGGGAGCTTTGATGATGGGTAATAATGTACACAAGGTCCGTCCGGGTCACGTTCTGGCTCCGGCACGGCTACCGCGGACAATCCAGTGCTGTTTTTAGAAGTCGAACCTCAGTTCTGTGTCCTCCTGATTTGACGCAGTTAAATTCACTTTGTAGCTCCGATTTACATATTTTTTTATGCCGACGTGCAGACACGGATAAAATCGGAGCTTTATGATGGCGACGCGGTGCGATAAGATAAATAAAAAGCTCAAAGAGGGCAGCTGTGACCTCTGCTGCACTGACATTTAAAATGAGTGATCGCAGAGGAAGTGCAGCATCCATGTACATCTATGTGTTCTGTTTGTCTGCGCCTTTCAGACTGTACGTGAAACATACAGCGCTGATACTGGACTGGCTGACTCTAAACTCTCTAGTGTGTGTGTCAGTGGGGGTTGAAATGATTAGGTAAGAAAACAGCGACACTAAAATGCTGCTTTACATAGTCTCAATGCCTTCTAACATCCATGTTAAATCCTCTGCACACAGCAGCGAGCGGCATGCAGGTAAAAGGCCACGGTGATGTGAACATGAAGTGGTGACCTGCATGGTTGTTGTAAGACTCTTAGGAACTAATCTCCTTTAATTGGATGCTGGAGGCTTAACAACACCACTGTGATTGACTGTGATGGGTGTCATGATGAATCGAGCACGGTGAATGGACCAGCCCTCAGGGCTCCTGCTGCTGCAGCTCTGCCAGGCCTCAGCTGCCTCCCTGCCTGCTGCCCGTGGCGTCGTCTGTTTTTATTATCAATGAATTCACCCGAAACCCCAATGAACGCGGACGAATCAGCTCAACAGGGAACGTGAACAAACGATTATTTAAACCTGAACCACACATTTAAAAAAGGACCCCACAGTCAGTCAGATCTAGTTTGACCTGGCTGATCTAAATGAGTTCACACACTCCATCTGCTTCTAAAAAAACCCATGATGACGTTGGAGCACCAGCATTGTCACATTATATAAAATGTTATAGATCCCGTTTGGGTATTCCACATATTGACACATGGAGCGGTCAATAGTGGCCATATGAGATCGTACCGGGACTCGAGTCAAGTCAATTCCATTCATCTACAGATAGGACATGTTTAAACTCGCTCTCGCATGAGCTTGAGTCAAATACAATAAAAATCTGGCAGTGCATCATCCTCAATCGGCTGTGAGAGGGTCAGGACAGCTGTTCCACGGTGTTGCTGTCTTTTATCTTTATTAGTTTTTAGTTGAGGAAGCAGCCACAATGACACAGAGACTAGAGAGTCGAGTGAAGCTTCTGTGTGTTATGAGGGATTTAAAATATACTGAGAACGATCTCGCGTGAAGTCATTCTAGAAACCATTTTACAAGCTGATCGTGGATCAACATGCATTAACTGCTCTGCCAGCGTGCGCACTGATGGGGTGTGAAGAGGGCAATTAATGCACAGCATTGGTTTCTGACAAATCGTCATTAAAAGGGGCGTTGGGCTGCGGGAAAGCAGAGGAGTCATCAGGGGGGAGTATGGTGTTAGCGAGCCAAGATATATTCCCACACATCCGTCCGGACTCTGTCCTCCAGGCTCGCTTTCCAAATGTGCACAGAAGCAGGACAATGAGCGAATGTTTATAGACGATGGCTGGTGGGTGGATCGACATGCAGACAGACAAATACATCCTGGCATGGATGGATAAAGATTATGGCTTACTGGTTAGTGTGCTGCCCCCAATGTAGGCCAACGTCAGCAGCGGAGCTTAAATCTGCTTTATCTGCTGGGCAGACATGTAGTTGTTGCTCTGCTTGGGTAAAGAGAGAGGAGGGAGATCCTCTGACCAGTTCACACCAACCAGTACTGAAAGGCGTGTGGTGGTGGAGGCAGTGACGGACAGGCAGAGGGCTGAAGCACAGGTGATAATGGCTGAACAGCAGAATGTAAAACAGGCATGGAGACACAATTTATGGACAGATCAAAACCTTGGCTCCTTACACCAGAGCACATCACAGCTACATGAGACACCTGTGCTGGAACAACTAACATTTTTTACATTCCAGGCCCTTCAACGCTCCAAACAAACGTACGACCACACTAAACATACTCCGCGTTGCCACTAAAATATGTAAATGTGAGAAATATGCAGGGGCAAAAAAAAAAGAAAGTTAAATCTAAAAACGAGCTGGAAGATTTCTGCCCTGTGTGTCTGTGGGCGGTGACCAGGGAGTGTGTGTCCAATCAGTACTTTTTACAATGCATGGCTAACATGCACGAAATCAGCACTAAAGCAGTGGCAACAGCGTCCGCCTCAGTCAGAATAAGATGTCAGCTGACTGCAGAGTCTCAGGTCTCTCTGCACGTCCATCCACACACACACAACCAGGTTAACTAACTACGTGTTGCTTTGCTTTCAGGCTTGTTCGGCTTCTTCTAGAGAGGAGCAGATATTCCCAGCCAAGAGTCCAAAGTGGAAACTTTACAAAGTTGCTGCTGCCCCAGGCATCAGATCCAAGCAGCATACATCATAAAAAAAAACTACTATGCAACACTCAGACTGTGCATTTTAAATACAAACTATAAGTAGGGAGGTAACGATGCATCGTGCCACGATTAAAATCGGTACAAATGCGTGATGACTCACATCGGTCGACAGAAAAAAATGAATCGCGATTCTTGGCGAATGCGAGAGAAGTAGGATATGTTCTTTTTCGTCTTTTTTCAAATTAGAAATAGGTTACGTTGTGGCTGCAGCTTCCACTGCCGCGTCTGCCTTTCTGTGTCTCACACACACACACACACACACACCTACACACCTACACACACACACACACACACACGCACACACACACACGTTTACAGCACCCGGACCTCGCCGTTTCCCGGGGCCGTGGACTCTCATTAAAGTGTTAATGAGCTATCATCTTAATTGTTTTTATTTTCAGTTAGCTCATACTTCAAGCTGAAAGGTAATGGTCAGATCAGCTGCTTGCTGGCAGCCCTAATAAGAACACAAACTGTTTGAGAGTTTCTGTAAAGAGAGATTTTTTTTCCTACAAATAAAAAGATAATTTTATTTAGTCAGAATTTGTCTGTAGCTCATTTTGATCAAAAAAAAAATCGTATCGTGAACAAAAAAATCGTGACTCGAATCGAGTCGTGAGTTGAGTGTATCGTTCCTAACTATAAGTAAAACAGCACGTCGGGCCTCTTCCACAACAAGCCTGTATATCATGTGGAAGCTGTTAAAGAACTCTGGGTTACAAAGACATCTGTGAACTTTTGGCTCAGTTTACGGGAGCTGCAGCCCCACAGTGTCATACGGACCTCAGCTGAGGGGAGCGTGTACTTCTGAGGTTTCAAAGCAGACGGTGTCTGAGAAGAGAAGACATACGATGTGCGAGTTCATATTTTCATCATCTCCTCAGTGTGTGTGTGCATATCATTCAGTCTGGTCCCAGAATCAGCTCATGACAGTCTGAAGAGTTTTGGAGATGGTTTGTGGGGATTTGAACTTAGTGGAGCTTGGGCATGTTGTCACGGCAACACGCGGCTGTAAAGAGACAGAGACGGAAGATATGCTGTGAAGGAGATGGATGGGTGTGATTTGACTAACTGCTGCTTCTGTTGGTGACACAGCCGCCCACCATGATAGTCACCAGATGTGGAAACACACACACACACACACACACACACACACACACACACACATGTAATGATCTCTGGGGTTTAAGGCTTCCAAAAAATCGATGACTGGAGTAATCACCTGAGGAGTTTCAACAGTGGAATCTCTGCACTTTAGTTTTTTTTAGCTGCGTCATTGTACGCAGAGCGAGGCAAGGCTGTAAACTTTAACAAACAGCCTCAAAGTAACCAGAAAACTTACTGTGATTGAAGGAGACGTGATAGAAACAGAGGGCAGCACGACACCGAAACCGCGTGAAGCAAAGAAAGGAAGCTTCGACGCTCTCTGCTCGGGCGACGACTGTCAGTCATACAGCCCTCCTCTGCTGTCGTCCACTGTTATCGACTCTTCAGCTGACAGAGCCGTCAGCAGCCCGGCAGGAGAGATGCTGCGCGGTGAGCTGGGATTTTATAACTGCAGGACACGCACTTTGACTTCCTTCGACAGTGTGGAAATCTTCACAAATGACCGGTAGGCTTAAACGTGAGGCTGATATAGGAGCGTAATGTGAGGCTGAACTAAAAATGTCGCAGCTGAAGCGGCTGATAGTCACCTCCCTTTGGGTGGATTTATTCCCACGAGTTTGATGACACACAGCAGAAAAGCTGGTTTCCTCTGGGTAAAAGACTTTTCTATGATTTGATATATTTAAAGGATATGAAATACATTTGATGTTTGCATATACCTGAGCCGAAAGGCGAAGCTCTCGATTTACCAGTCGATCTACGTTCCTACCCTCAACTATGGTCCCGAGCTTTGGGTAGTGCCCGAAAGAATGAGATCGCGAATACAAGCGGACGAAATGAGCTTCCTTCGCAGGGTGGCTGGGCTCTCCCTTAGAGATAGGGCGAGAAGCTCGGCCATCCACGAGGAGCTCAGAGTAGAACCGCTGCTCCTCCGCATCGAGAGGAACCAGTTAAGGTGGCTCGGGCATCTCGTGAGGATGCCTCCTGGACGTCTCCCTGGGGAGATGTTCCGGGCACGTCCCTCCGGGAGGCGTCCCCGGGGAAGACCCAGGACACGCTGGAGGGACTACGTCTCTCGGCTGGCCTGGGAACGCCTTGGGGTCCCCCTGGGAGGGCTAGAAGAAGTGGCCGGGGAGAGGCAAGTCTGGGCCTCCCTGCTGAAGCTGCTGCCCCCGCGACCCGAATCCGGATAAGCGGGAGAAGACGGACGGACGGACGTATACCTTAGTTTCAGTGGGATATTGCCTTACAGGCAACATGTATTTTTGGGCTTTCGTGCGATCTTTTTGCCTTACAGGCAACATGTATTTTTGGGCTTTCGTGCGATCTTTTGTTTCATTTCACAAGTGAAAAACCACAGTGGGGCCCAACAGCAAATACGGACAAGCCATATTTGGCTCTTCAGCACTAAAAGACGCCTGCTAGCCCTCAGCAGAAATGCCATCCCATGTACACTTTGGGGGTGCAAGGAAAAAAAAGGAGCAGGGAGAGATGAGAATGAATTTGGGATTGTTGATTCATCAGTTTGGACTCACTGAGGGTGCTCCATGTTGTTCCAGGGGCCGTGACATTGCCTTGACAATGGTCTTGACATTAAAGGATTGACACAGAAAAACACATAACAAGGAGCAACGGCCGAGCAAGCAGCAAGCTGATAACCGCTCAGCCCAATTAACCAAATGAATGGGCTAATCCTTTAACAACACAGGGAGACGCTGGCCGGACAGCCTGCGTGCACTTCTGCAAGACAATAATGGATTCAAGAATAATAACAGATAACGAAATCAGTCATAATAAACACTCGTGAAAAATGTCTCAGCATGCTTCAGACTAATTTGTTTGCATGAGGCAGCCCGTCACAGAGAGGGGTGAGGAGCGATGTCCACATCACTCATCCCCGGCTGCCCCTGACAGAGTCTTCATTGTCTGCTTCAGGTTCCTCCGTGAACATCTAACCAATGAGGGGCCTGCAGCCCATCTACCCACAAACCCCATTCAGCTGCCGACATCACCAGATGGCCCCCCCGAGCACAAAAGTCTCATTCCGCTCTCTGCCTCCGGACAGCTCGGCACACCTGAGCACAGTTTTTTCTTTTTCCTCGAGCCACATCTACACTGCATCTTTCCACACTGTGAGCTCCACAAAGAAGGCTTTCTGCTGGGACTGTTGAGCTCACCGCCTTATTGGAAAGGAGAGGGAGAAGCCTCAGGCCGTGATGTGGAGCAAACAAAACAAAACAAAAAACGTGATACATGAAAAACATTAACCAGGCAGTGTCTTGCCGATCAGATGATGGGCAGCCTAATGTTTTTCTGGAACAGGAAACAAACAGATCATCAGTCTGATCTGTATCACCATCACGGCTTGATTTTGGAAACTTTCTGTGCGTCACATTTCCTCTTTGAGTACAGAAATATGAAATCAAGAACAGAGCGGGCACTTTTTCTTGACTGACACTGAACCTGGCTGTGGGCAGAAGGCTGACTCTGCAAGTCAGCACATGGCAGACCGAGGCGGACCCTCCCACTGGGCTGCTAACCAGGGATTTAACAAGCACACTTAACCAGAGCGGCCCCATCAACCTGGTCCCGGGCTAAACCCTGTACCACTTACCAAGACATCTACAACATCGGTCTTTACCTTTATTAAACATTTGGAATGAAGCGGCAGACTGTCAGTGTCTTCAAATGGATTTTGTTTCGTAGTCCGATATTTCCCAGCAGTCTTACTCTATGCTGTACTTCACGGGGTTGAAGGAGGGAGAAAGAAAAAGTGTTAGGAGGGAGGAGGAGGAGGAGGAGGAGGCCAGGAGCATGACTAAGGCCTACAGTGGCAGAGCTTTAGAGAGAGAGAGCTTTAGAGTGCCAGTAAATGCCAGCAAGCTTTGGCCAAGCAGACAGGAAAGAGGAGAGGAGGCTTTTCTGGGTACAAGAGAGACAAGAGAGGAGGAGGAGGAGAAGGCTGACAGTCAAACTGCGAGAGAACAAAGGTCTGGGATGTGGAAAAAAGGCAAGGATGGTTACAGTACTACTGCAAAAGGCTGACTTCAATATCGAATTTCATAGATTAGCAACATGTTCAGAGAGAGAGACTGTGATCATGAAAAGACAAAGAAGGACCGGATAGAGCGGAGACACGGGGCGTGACATGACAGAGGCAGCATTCACCATTATCCTGTCAGATACGATTTAATACACATTCTTTCACCATTAGCCACATTCACTGTGCCTCAATTAGCCCCGACAAGAAATCTTAAGACACGCTGACCCGCAGAGACGAGGAGCAGTGTCACTGATGAACACATAAGTGTGCACAGGAAACATCAGAACACTCTGTGACTGGTGAAATTATCTCGGTGTTATTCATTACTATTCCACATGGCACTTAACTGATCCGGTTACACTCCGAGCTCCTCCTGAGCCTCTATTTTGTTTTCATTGTTTCTTTGGTTGCATTTGGCTTTTTCGCGACAGCAGATTGCCATCTGATCTAGCCGCACACGCACACGGCAGCGTGACGTGTAATTGAGGTAAAATTGGTCTAGCAGTTTTTATATAACCTTGGTATAACAGTGAAAGCGGTGGCTTTGTGAATGGAGGAAAGAGGAAAGAGGAAAAAAAAAAAAGAAATGCCAGCGCTCGGCTTCAACAGTCCTGGCAGAGCTGGTAAGCATAGAATTAGAGAGGGAAAAAAGGAGGTGGTGTAAAAAAAAAAAAAAAAAAAGGAAAGCAGGAGCATGAGCTGGCAGTGGGCTGGACACAAAGGTGGAGCCTGGCTTCGCTCTGTAGTCTCTCTCTCGCTCTGCACTGACTGAGCCAGGCTGGCCCAGCAGGGTTAACCTCAGCCTGGGATTAGGGAACTGTGCCTGGAAGAAGGCTTTTCAAGAAGAACCAGACATGGGCCCAACATTTTATTATACCGAACCCCAAAGCTCACTCTTTATGTGAGGTTTGCTGCTATGGAGTCAGATCAAAAACGTCAAAGATCAGACAGAAAACTCTGTGAACCGGACAGACTTGTGAATTCGCTTGTTTCAGCCTTTGCATGAGTAAATTTGATGTTTGTGAGATTTAATCAATAATTAGTGCTATATATGGCTACTGATTCCACTGTGGGCTTCAGGGTTCATTCACAAAAAAAACTACCAAAGAGTAAAAATACTGGGACGAAACATAGCATATGGCTGGGCTGCGTATGGTCCTTTGGTAGCACATCAGACTTTCTGTTTTCTTTCTGGAATCCAATGAAGATTGATCTAGTCCAGGGGTCGGCAACCTTTACCACTCAAAGAGCCATTTGGACCAGTTTCTCACCGTAAAGAAAGCACCGGGAGCCGCAAAACACTTTTGACATTTAAAATGACTCGGCATGCAACGTTTTTTTTTATTATTACATTTAATGAAGGACTGCACGTAGCATTGAAACTTCTGTTTTCTTTTCTTAGAATTCTCCATAGTCGGCCTACCTGGGGTTAAGAAATCGGTCGCTGCGGGGGTCAGACACTTTTGTTTTCTAATTCTTCATAGTTAGCTCTAGCTACCTGCGGTCTGGTTGGAACGTAGCTACTGTCTAGGTTCGAACGGTTCTGTAAGTTGAAGAATGCGCGCGCATAGCCAAAAATGTATTTTTAATATGGTTTATTAAATGTAACAATATCACCATGATCTTCATATTTAGAATTACATTTTCAAAAACTAACAAATACAAGACAAGTCTAACAAGATACTGTAGCGACCCTGCAGTAATGTTACAGTGTTACGATGTTGAGTTCTGTGGTTTCCCATGGTGCGTGAATGCACCTGAATGAGAGCAAGGGGTAGTACAGGGAGTATGGCGCGAGTGAGGCTGATGTGTGGGACCTGT
The DNA here is from genome assembly GCF_000972845.2 of Larimichthys crocea. NCBI lineage: Eukaryota > Metazoa > Chordata > Actinopteri > Sciaenidae > Larimichthys > Larimichthys crocea. The sequence goes on along the minus strand of NC_040018.1, from coordinate 28,159,201 downwards.
GATGTCGTTTGGCGTGGTTATGGCCGACAACAACCCAGTTCTGTAACGAAACTGTTTGGCAATAAAAGCAGGTTGGCCAAATAATGCCTCATTATTCCTCACGCGTCCGGCTGGATGCTACAATACATTTTAATTTAATAGTCATCAATTATTTTCAAAAGACACAGGGAGCCAGATCAGAGGGATCAAAGAGCCGCATGCGGCTCTGGAGCTGCTTCAGGCGGCCTCGGTGACTCACGTTCTTTGCATGAGGCATGAACTACTTTGACAAGGTGAGGCGATATGACGATGCAATGTTTCCCTGGAAGCACAAATGGGTTTTCTAAGGAAATGATTTCTTTATTTCGGAGCGAGCTCAAACACAGATGAGCTGATATAAAAGTGTCATGGGACTTAAACACGGGAGTCATTTAGAGGAGAGGATTACAAGCATTATACGCCTACGCCTCGACAGCGGAAACAGACTGCTTCTCTTCTATTGTTCGTTTATGGGGAACCTTGCGACACTTTCGGTTTTATGGCTTGGTATTTCACACTCACATGATCCTCGTGTATCACATCTTCGATATAGTGAAGGTTGAGCTGTCGCCATGAGGACGAAGGTAGCAGGCACCACCTTTAACCCTTCATACATTTTAGGAGAAACCCTGATATGATTGTTGTCTTTGTCAGTGACGTTGGGTGCGCCAATACAGTATAATAAGTGTCTTCTCTTTCATTAGTTAGAGGCAGACACAACATCATGTTTCAGCATTTGCTTGGTTAATAAAGAAGCCGCTGGATGAGCGTGTAACAAAAATTGTTCTGCCTCATTATCTTAATTAAAGAGAAGGACAGTCGATAGGATCAAAACAAACTCAAAACACTTTCTAGTTTATTATGGACAAGAACACAGCGGAGTTAATGAAGGCGTGTTTGCAGTCCTGTTTGTTTTGGTCCTTATCACGACCATGTACCAAACACAACGTTTAAGCTTTGGAGCTATGTGCGCCTGATACTCAACATATTTTTGGATCAGTCTACTCTAATTCTAATCTGTTTCTTTCTCTACCTTATACACTCATGCATACTGTGATATACATACTGTAGTATGCGTGGAGAGTTTAGTCCTGTGCTGGAAGACTGTGCTGGAAGACTGTCTCAGAAAAATCTTTGACTGATAAAATGTTGACTAAACACTGATGGAAGAGTGACAGAGTCATACTGACACAATAACAGATCATCTAATAATCTAATCTTCACTGATGCCTCTCTGAATCATTTCAGTTCACTTCAGTTCGGGTGTTGTGCTGCATAATGTTTGGATCTGATGCTGATGCCGATGATGCCGGAGCTCTCTAACGTAGACTTGCAAAGTCATCGTACGCCTGAGCAGGTGGATCCTTAAAATCTTGAGGAACGAGGAATCTCTGCCACCTCGAGTGAAAACACATTTCTGTTCGCTCACTTAGTTTTTGATTTATGACCCTGGTCATAATGGCGGCGCTGTGCACCTGCTTGAATGTATTCGGATGCGACTAGTTATCTGACAGCCATAGAGCACCTGAACGAGCCACTGATGGTGAAACGGACGAAGCAGACGCACCGCTCCACCTAAACTAATGCAACGCTTCGTTAAATGTCAGTAAAAGGAAATGTGCTCTCTGCAACCATCACGCACCGTGTAGCAATAACTGTAGCAGGAAACTGATAAAACTGAGCAATAACTGTCGCACAGAGAAACAGCACGGAGAGATAAATGAAGGCACAGATCTGCACCCGCAGTAAACAAATCAAACCTCCACGTGTCCAATCAACATCAGATAGGTATATTTTAGCTAGACGCTGAGATTTTCTATTCTTTTGTGAAGCGGAGCAATCAATCAACCCTTCAACTACATGTCAGCATTATTAATCATTTCACAGGCGCCACACAGAGACACATTCATCATCCGCACAGGGTAGGATTGAAAGCTGAGAGGTCGTGAGAGGACACAGTGATGCTAACTTACATCAGCCAGGTAGACATGAGGCAACGCTGGCTGGAGCTGCTAAGAAGGCAGCGGAGCTCAGGTGACCGTCCCAGGTTTGTGACAGACACATTACATTTTAATGATGCTCAGAAAATGATCCGAGGTCAGTGTGAGGTTTGTTTTTAAAACAGGCCTGAATCGAAACCTATTAGAGGATTAGAACAAGTTCAGATCCTTGAAGGATTGCAGGAACCTCTTTAGGATTTCAACATCTTCTATAGTTTGACCCGAGGAACCTGTTCTACCATGTGGTCAAACAGTGACATAATCTGCTGGGATTGACTTGGCACTGAATGCTGCAGATTGCTCAGGGTGGCCTCAACGTGTCATCGGGCTACCTTTTAAGGACCGCCCACAAAATCCTGGACTGAAAACTGGTGAAAAACTGTTTGAACCTCTAACTCCACATTTCACTAATATATCGTTCAAAGTCTTTCCACATGTTTTCAGCAACTATTAGAATATAAACACAATATTTAATGTATTTCGAAAGAAATCTAAAAATTGCCTTTACACAGACTTTAATGCCAACCATAGACTGGACTTCCAGCTGCAGAGCGTGTTAACTCGGTGTGCTTCATCATGCTGTGTGTTATGATCCTCTTACGTAAGCTTGTGCCAGGGCATCGGAAAGCGAAGCTGTTTGGGCAGACGACCAAATCGTTAAATGAACCTTTCCCCGATCAGACAAGTTTGAACTCTAGCTGCAGGTACGGCATCATGCCTGGACAGCCGGTCTGAATGGGGAGGTGGTGCTGCTCCTGCCGCTGCTGATTTTCTTCAGCTCTCGCATCACGCCAACTGTCATTTAGCCAGAACGCATTCATCAATCAGGAGACCGAGTCGCCTGAGGCGTTCGTGCAAATGTACACACATGTTCTGAGACTCAAATATGAACAATTCATTTTAAAAATCATACATTTTAGCATGTTTCCTTGAGCCAGACGTGATCCTGCTGTGGCCTACTCTACCTCCATCACTGTCTCTGGACAGGACACACAGATACACACTCCTACACTGTGCTGTATTGCCACGTACTGATTCTCTGGCTGATTTTAGAGGGAAAATATCATCAACTTCCTGCTGAGGAACTACAACAGAGCACATTATTGCTCATTAATTAGGTACTGCTGACTTTGCACATGCCATTGCAGGTCTTTCCATGAGCGCACACTGTGCCATGAAACTAGACACCTCTAGTTTTTGTGGCAGTTCCAGTTCATCAAATATTATACTCTAGATGTCTCTGCATCATTTTATACAAAGCATCCTTAAAACAAACATCGTGTATCTTTGAAATCTAAATGAAATACAAATATCACGGTCCAGCTCCACACTGTATATCTCAGTGGAGGAAGCAGAGGTACGTATGCATTCAGGCAGTCTCTCTGCGTAACAATCCTGTTAGATTTAAAGAGGAAGCAGCCCTGACAACACATTTATGAGATTAGAAGAGAAGCCATGTGCAACTGGCTGTGAAAGAGAGGTCAATTAATATGTACAAATTGAATTGAGATAGGAAGGGGGAGAACCCGGGAACGCAGTTAGTCCAGAAGAAAAGAGGCAGTAAGTTTGGAGTACAATGGTGCTGTTGTTGTGCGCATGCAGCAGTGCACAGCGAGAGGGCTCGACCGCAGGTTTGGCAGCCCTGCAGGCCACTCAGGAGAAATTAGGATTAGGAGGTGGACTCATAGCTCTCAGCAGTGCAGCCTTGTGATTCCCATTAGCTGTGTTGGAGTTTATTTGTGAGCTGGCATGCAGTGTGGGGAGGAAAACAGGCTACTGCTCACCTCAAGGACATTATCACCACACATTGAGGAAGCAGCCCAGAGTCACAGAAGAGAAGCAGCTTGAGAAAGAGATGTGGAAATGTCTCGATTTAAAAAGATGCAGCCTGATGCCACGTAGCAGATTCTGCAACGACGCGGTGACAGCACAGAATCGGGCGCTTGCGGCCTACACAAAATGAAAGCTGACTGACAGTGGTCGATTTTCCAGCCTCAGCTGGACAATAAACTTTCGTTGATATGTTGCAACGTGTCTCTCTCTCTTGCATTGAATTGTGAGCGAACACAGCAAGTGATAAAAATGCACTCAGTAGGTTCAGAATACCGGGAAGCACAAACTGGACAAGACTCAGGCTGTGTGCAAGACCATGTTAGCCGTTCTGGCTCTGAGCAAACATCTGTCAATATAAAGAGGGGAAGAGAATCGTCTAATCTGTGGCAGACAAAGTCACTTTACTGAGCCACCATTAAATTTGATTCCTGCACTTCTGTCGTGATTCCTGCACTTCTGTCGTGATTCCTGCACTTCTGTCTTGGCAACCTCCGCAGCTGGGAAAAGCGGAAGTGTCAAAAACTTCCACTTGAGGCTGGCCACAGAAAATTTTAATCTCCATAAGTCTCCATGTTCAAATGTCCAACTTCACAGCAGAAATAAACATGTTTACAGCCTGGTACAAGCCTGGTTTTGGTCTCTATAGCTAATTTCCCCGTTCATGACAACTGTACTGAGGGTGAATTTATATACAACTCACCTGTTCAGATGATATTAAAGTTATTAAGTAGAATTAACAGCATGGCCGCTTTGATTGACAGGTGGATGTTGTTACAGATGGCTTGTTGGAGCACCCAGGCTTCATTCAGCCGAGACAAAAGAGGCAGGACAGTCAAGATCGCAGCGGACAGCACCACAGATTCGGAGCTTCAAAACTCTTCAGAAAACTGTGGGTGACGTGCACGCTGTCCATTCTTTATACAGGTATCAGCAGCAAGTTTTTGAAAGCGGGACGCAGTTCAGATTTTTTTGAATTTACTGGGAAACAACAAATATTGTGACTGATCCGGACGCAGATACACTAAAACCATTCAAATATACACTGAGATGGACACTTTCAAACCGTGCCATGAGGAATGAAGCGGTACAGCCCGACAGAATCAGAATCCGGAATAAAAATAATAATTTTTATAGAAAGAGCAGATGAGAAGAATCTCCTCCACGACTAAAATCTAAGTCTGTCTAAGGGCTCGACTCCATTGCAAAGAGTTAGTCCAGTGCCCCGTAGAACAAAACACCAAGCACATAGTGTATTTTAAAGAAGGAGCATGCCCGCCACAAGCACGCAGACGAGAAAAAGCCATAACAAGTGGTTACATTCTAACACAGGGAGAGTGGCATGCACTGAAGAAGGAGTGAAATCCTATAGGACTAACCTTTGACAGAAAATAGTGCTTAATCAGAAAAAGGCCACCCACAGCAGTGAGGACTTTTACAACTTTCAGTGGTCGCTACTAGACCTATAAAATCTCTGTCTCATTAACTCATCGCCCCCCCCTCCCGAAATGTCAGCATCCTGCATACCAGTTCACTGCTGCTGCAGCCACACACAGCCTGTGCTTCATGCTGCAGAGCTGTAATTAATGCTAATTCAGCACTCTGGCCTTCCATTTCTGTTTATTTTTGAACCGTGAGTGTAAACATTTATTTGCTCTTTAAGGCCTCGCTCGCAGGAGCCTACTTTTAGCTGCGATGCGAAGGAGAGACAGAGGAGAAGCACACAGAGCGGCGGCCACAGGATGTCTGAAAATACACGAGGGCTCGACCGCATACTGCGCCGTCTGAACACAGTCCACAACAGGAGAGGACACAGACACCGTCACATACGGTACACAGACACGACGATGACAGAGATAGTCATGGTAACAAGCAGAGATGTATAGTAACTAAGTGGAACTACTTAAGTACTGTACTTAAGTACTAAAATGCAGTATCTGTACTTTTTTGGAGTATTGTTTTTTTTCCCCAACTTCTACTTTTACTGCACTACATATTTTTGATGAATTTAATACTTTTACTCCCATACATTTTTCATGTGCTGAATCGTTACTCGTTACTATTGTAGCGTCCAGCCGGACACGTGATGAATGACGAGGCGTTATTGAACAAACCTGCATTTATTGCTGAACGGTTTGGTTCCAGGACTCGGTTACTGTCGGCCGTAACCACGCCAAAAAACCAACAGAACAGTCCCGGTCTCACACATCAACCTCGCTCGTGCGCCGTACGTCATACACCTGACGCACCCAGGTGCGCTCTCTCACCTGCTGCCCCGCCCCCTCGCTCTCGCATTCATTCAGACGCATTCACAGACCATGGGAAATCACAGAACTCTACCATGAACATTGTAACACTGTAACATTAGAAGTTGTGCCTTAATAAATATTTGAAATAATATAAACAACAGTACTTGTACTTGTACTTTTACTTGTACTTTTACTTTCAGTACTTGAGTAGCAATTTTTTACATACTTCTACTTGCAATACTTAAGTACAAAACATTTTGAATACTTTAGTACTTTTACTTAAGTATGGTGTTTAAAGAACACTTCAACTTCTACTCAAGTCAGTTTTTTGATATAGCACTTGTACTTCTACTCCACTCCTTTACTCCAGTACTTTATACATCTCTGGTAACAAGTGAAAAAAAACATTATTTTCTCATTTGCCAAATATGTTAGACGTTTGTTAATTAGGGATGGTCTATGACTTATCTGTCATTTGCAGCTGACGACCCCTCGGTGCCCACAGAGGTCTGTGAATGCCTCTCAGACATATCTACATGGGTGAAGACACACCACCTCCAGCTGAACCTCTCAAAAATACATCAACATGAACACTGACTCCCTATGTCTGGCCCCTATCAGGGTAGCAAGAAACTTAGGAGTTATGATTGATGGCCAAAGAACCTTCTCTGATCACGTTGCCTTGGTTGGCCTTACCTGAAGCTCAGCTGGCTACCTGTAGCAGCCTGCATTGAAGTTTCCGGTTCTGCAACCACCTACTTGAATGCCCTTATATGGGCATATGTTACTTCCTCCTCGGTTAAAAGTGTCATAAGTATTCATTCAGTGTATCCAGCATACTTAAACCCCTGTAAACACCTTCAGTCACGCGTCACTTATCTGGCCTCAAAGGTGGAACGGTGCACAACGCAGTGCGAGCTACCATCATGATCTGCAAAGTGTAGCTGCAGCCTGGAGGCTGCAGATGAAAAATTGAATTTTTCAGTCAAATTAACGAACGGCTGCAACGTGTCATTGCTTGTGGGTATGTTTTTCTTCATGCCAGCTAATCTTGGCAGATCTCTACAGCACACAAAGGTAAGATAATCCAACCAAGTAGTCAATTACTCGATAATAATTCAGTGCCGGTGCTCAAATATGGAAATTAAAATGCCCAGAAAACTACTTCATCTACTGGTTTCTCACACCTCACAAAAAAGAGTTGTGTAACAGAGCTAAGTTGAGAAACAGTTAGAGAGATAAGAGCGTGTTGCTTATGAAGAGTGGGTGGCTGACTTCCTGTGTATTAGTCTAGCACGAGCTGATCTGACTGATCTGGAAAATATAGGCCCTCTGAGAGCCGGAGCACTGAAAGTTATAAAATACTGTTTGAATGGAAAAAAAAAGAGACAGCAGTGATGGGTCACTGTCCTCATCGGCATGTCAGTATACTCCCTCACACACTGTTCTGCCCAGTCATGTATTGTGAATCTATCACATACCGTTTTCAAAAGGAAGGGGGGTGGACGCTCATGCCCATGAATATAGATCTGCTGGGCTTCACCGAGACTTACCTGGGCAGGAAAGCCACATTGGATCCATTCCAATCATCGGAAACATTGACACCGCTTTGATTCTCGTTAAAATCAATGAACCCCATCAAACTTTGTAGTTTTTCTAGTTTATAATCAACAAGTTCGATGTGCATTGCGGGCTTGGTTTTTATAGTTTTATAATCCGTCAGCAGAGACGGGAGGCTGACAGATGGCACTCGCAGCAAGGAGTCAGTTACACAAAATGAAACAAATATTTTTAAAAAGTGCAGGGAATATAGATTCAGAACCGATGTGAAAGAAAGTCTGACACATTAGAGTGGAGAGGAGACTTGGAAGGACTTTCAGGTCTTAAGAGGAGAGTCAGTTGTTTGGAAATACCACAACAAGGCAGATTATGACACTGAGTGGATGATTCAGCAGTTGCTGCAATAACAGTCAATGACAGCAGTCATTATTTTATTGCGTTAGGTAACCCATTCTCATAAACACTCACTCTGTGTGTGTGTGTGTGTTCACCCTGTAACAGACCAGCACCAGGGTTTCCTGCCTCTCCGTGAATGCTCCCATCAGGCTGCTGCTCTCGCTGTTTCTTTCGCATCACCTGTCCATCGCCTTGCCGTTGGAACCACGTTCATGGACCGGGCAATGATTAGGAACATTTAGAGGGACCAGACCGGATGAAAAGTAGAAACGCAGTTCACACTTCTTGGCTGTGTTTTCTGTCCTAAATTTACCTGAACTGTATACGAATTAATAAACGGAAGCAAAATGAAAATCAAATTAATTACTACACAGCCTGATTCAACCCCTCCACGGCCCGTCGAAGCACAGAGCCCTCTGTGTTTGTTGTGATAGAAAGCAATCAGGCCAAATGAACCAACAAATTGATAAACGATATGTTGACAGAGACTGATTAAGGAGGTTTAGTAGAAAACTACAATTTTAGAGAGTAAAAGGGAGAAAAATGTGTGCCAGTCTACTGGATAAAATACAGTCCACTGCGATGAAAGATATGAATGAATAACACTGTCATAGTTATGATTTGGATCTATCAGATAGGAATTTAAAAAAATAAAAGTCAGTATCAATACATCAATACTGCCTTTTGTCCAGAGCAGACACAAGCTGAACACATGACCAAAGGCGCCTTTTATCGTTCCCAGATCACATCTCCTGTCATCTCATACAGTCGATTCATTAAACCTCTGCAGTACCGTGTAATTTTGTTTCAAAGAGCTCCGATTCGTGGGAATGCCGGTCACATGAGCAACAGGTCTATGTCACGGCCGTGTCCAGACATGTCAGAGAACAGGCTGAGCGCACACAGAAAACATGCTCTGCGCTCTGTGCTCTGCGCTCGGCTCACGGAGAGGCTGCTGCATTTCTTTCATAACTCCGTCCCAACGTGGGGCCGCTGTGGTTGGCTGACTGGGTTGGCGGTGTTGTCTTAATCACTTTTGACTTTAGCAACGATGGCGACACTCGTAAAAAGGCTCTAAACTGGCTGAAGCAGGCACACAACCGACTCAGCCGAGCTGTAGTTAAACCTCACTTCACTCTTTGGATTGAACGCGTGCCAGTTTGGGTATTTCCACCCTTGCCTGATAAATATACGCGTATTGATATAAATGTAATATTTGTGTTTGTAATTGTGTGTCTGAGCGGGGAGTCGTGTGTGTGCGCTTCGGGTGATTTATGTGTATGCAATCAAGACTCTTGAAAACATAGCATGGCCGTGTGTGCCGCTATCTAAACACAACAAAACCTTTAAGTGCAAACATCACACAACAGTGCAGCCAAGACACACAGTGCCAGTGAATGGAATGCTATTCTGTAAACCCAGTCAGGTCAAAGGTTGGTCCGCGGGTCAGGGCCGACACGTGAAAACAAGGGTCACTGTGACCTTACGGTGACCTACAACTGCTCAGAATTCAGTTAGACACAGATTAAAACAAATAAAGTCTCTTATTTAACTCAAAAAAGACACACACGGTGTATATCCAGTGTGCAAACGACAGTTCAAACCCAATGAGACAACTTCAACCAGCTGCAATGTGCAAGTGATGGCTCAGGGCTGATACAGTTGGTATGTTGTCTGGCTGCAGCTTTGAAGAAAGTCATGTCACTTCTGCCCCGTTGAACACACAAAATACCACCACATAAGCATATCCTGTTAATATACACGCACACACACACACCTGCCAAGGGACTGTAGCAGCTCAGTCAGGTACAAAGCATCTTTTCTCTTACACGGCGTAATGGCTGCGTCGCGTTTTAGCTGCGTCCCTTGCCCGGCGTCAACTCACACCGGGCGCGTGTTGGCAGCGTAACGGCAGCGTCGCGAGCCGCATTAACGCAAGATTGCGATAGAATCCTGGACGTACGCGAGACCCCGCAAATAAACTGTGTATAAAGAAAATAACAACAACAAACAGCTGACTTTGCTTCTCCGACGTGGAAGAGATTATTGCTTCTCCGACGTGGAAGAGATTATAAAAAGGATCTGTTGTGTCATGAATTATTGTGTTATTTCAATTCAACAATTAGTCTCTCATCGTTTCATGTTTCTTTGATTGATTGACTGCTGACGTGGTGCCACCGGTCATGACGTAACGTTGATGTGAAGTTGTAAAAAGCTACATGAACTGCGTATTGTTTTATTTTGAAAGGGAGCGGAAGTTTATTATGTTGATTCTGCTCTGTTGAAATTTACGAGGTTTAGCAGGGGTTGCGTCAAAAATATAAATGCTACGGAAAGCTCGCGCCTCATTGACTAGACTGGCAGCTATCTGCTCCGGTGACCGCGGCGTGTACGCCTCTGATGTGAGTCGGCCTTTAGCTTGTGAATAATGGTCTCTCTGCTTGGTGGATGGCAGCTATATTTAATAGAAAAAAAACCCCCACAAAGGATAAAACTTGTGCCAAAGTCTCAGAGCTCTGACGAGACAGGAAGAAATTAATTCTCCATAGATATCGAATGATATTTCAGTGCGGCGTTCTTTCGAGGCTTCTGCTAGAGGCGGTTTGACGACTTCCTCAGTCATCAACCACAATGACATCAGTGACACTATTAGCCTACTCTCATCACGCACCTCTGTACTTCCTTAACAACCGCCTTAGTCAGAGACTAAATCCTTCATGATTCATCACAGTGCAGTGTAACACAGTCCTAAATGATCTTTATTCTGGAGCTCACAGTGTTCAAATTGGTCACAGCGTCAGAGTGATGTTAATTCAACTCTATTACCATTGTGGAGTGTGGTGCTGTTGAATTACACTGCTATATATTCCAAACAGAATTTCCTGTATAATGAGTTGTGACACAGCATGTAGGTAGCAGCCACAGAGACATGATTTGGATCAAGCCGGGGGAACTTGAGTATGACATGATGTGGCAGTTATAGTATTGAATGGTTTGCATTAGCCACAGGCATCTGTAAGCACAGAAGGAGGTTGTGAACAGGAAGTTGGCAACTACTACTTCACTGGGATGGAATTCACTATCAGGGTGGTTTCGTATCGTCCTGAAGTTTACTGGAGCACGCCATCGCCTCAGTTGCGTACAAGAATTGCCACCGGAAAAGGTGAGCGAGTAATTTCACAGATTTGTGCCGCTTAAATACCCGATACAAGATGTGAAAAACTGGAATCATGGTGGAATGAAAGGCCCTCATGGCATCCACGGCATAAACGATGCACACTGTCTCTCCACTACTGTCTCCTCCCTGTACAGTGTCGACAACAAGCCTATATTTGTTGACCATTTGGAAAATTGGCACCATTGAAAGAATGCTGAATTAGTTATGCAATGTTCCCATGGATGAGCATGACAGCTATCACTGCTTTACTTTGACAGCGAGTAAGACTTGCTGCGGGCAAGTCCTGAGTTCAATTGCTGAGCAGCCTTATGGATGTTTATTCACAGTGGTTCTCAGTCGGAAAATAGATTGCTCCCTTGGGTTGGGAATGAGTTGCAGCCCCGAGTGAAGGAGTTCAAGCATCTAGTGTGTCTAAAATGTGAGATGGACAGGCCGATTGTTGCGGCATTGCACAGTCACGGTCAAAAGGGAACTGATCCAGAGGGAAAAGCTTTCAATTTACCATTCGGCCTCTGTTCCAACCCTCACCAATGATCATGAGCTTTGGGTAGTGACCAAAAGAATGACAACTCGGATACAAGTGACCAAAGTGAATTTCCTCTACAGAGTGGCCGGGCTCCACCAGATAGAGTAAGGAGCCCAGACATCTGGAGGGGAGAATAGAGCCACTTCCTTTGCGTTGAAAAGAACCAGTGGAGGTAGTCTGCGTATCAGATGAGGATCCTCCTGGGACCCTTCTTTTGGAGGCTTTCAGTGCCGGTTCAACTGGTAGGGAAACCTTGGGTAGACCCAGAACACACTGGAGATATTATATATCTAGCTTGGGAACACCACAGGATCCCCAAGGAGGAGCTGGAAAATGATGTGGTTTACCTTACACCTATTCTGATTCTGAGGATTACGTAGTAACTGCCTCAAAGAACTCTCTCACAGAAGCTACTGTTGCTCCAGTTACTGACTGTGTTGCTGTTACGTTAGTAAGGGTCCTTAAATCTTAAATCAAGTTGAATTTGGTGTCCTGGAGACAATTATGTGAAAAAATATAATATAAAAACACAAAATCATCTTACCTCATAGGACCAGACACACTGTACGCCGGCGAATCTTCGGACACACCTGCCCACCTCCACGTCCTCATGGGTCGTGTACATCTCCTGTAGACACTCTCGGATATGGGGCACCATCCTCTTAAGGACCTCGCGGCTCATGATCACCCCGGGCCCCCCCATGCAGAAGTTCTCCCCGGGCTCCAGGGCCAGTTTCCCCAGCTCATCCCGGGCCCCCATGCCCGTCTGGCCCAGGAAGATGGCCTCGCTGCTGTTGAGACTGCGCAGGAAACCCTCCAGCTTCTCGCTCTTGATGTAGACGTCGTCGTCTGCCCTCATGAACCACTCGTACTTGTCCAGGTAATGGTCATGCATGTACTTGAGCATCATGAAGGACTTCTTCTGGGGTGGGTACGAGTCGTCCACATTCCTCAGTGCCACTATGGGAATAGGTATGGAGGTGTCGGAGCCCTCACTGGAGAAGAACTCGACACGACCTGGAATTGTCTGAGCCCACGTCCTGCAAAAACAAACAAACACACACACAAACACACATAAGTGGGATTTCAGGAAAGAAATACACACAAAACGAAGCAGACATGGCATGCTCATGTGGTTCTGTACATACTACTGGACACAGACATGAAATCATAGCCCCCTCGTTTGGTGCATTTTTAACATTTCACAAGAAATCATTGGGAGCTAATCAGGTAGACAAAGAAGTACGCTTGTTTTTGTATATGGCATCATCTCTCCATAGGCCCAGGAATGAAGCCTCTTGTCTCTGCAGCATTAAAGCAGCCTGTCAGCTGCAGCTGCAGTCCTCCATCAGTGTCACACCGGATACATTTAGCCACTGTACTTCTTCTGTGTACCCTGTGGCAATCATATCTCAATACACAATTATCGCAGTCTTGCACAAGTCTGAAGAACAGAGGGGGAAAAAAAACGGCATAAAAATATGCTTCAGGTCGCAGTCACACACATAAAGTGGAAGTGAAGTGAGCTGTCATGCAGCTGCTATAGACAGCTGTGCTGATTAAAGGGCGAGAGATGCTATTAAAATCGATGCAGACGTGGACGCAAACACTGGTCTTTGATACTACTTTGGGTTCCTGCATGCACGGATGTGTTCACATGAAGGCTCATGTGAACACATCAGACGCATGTGAGATGGGCGACCAAAAAAAAAATGCAGCTAAAACAGGAAGAGACGGGACGAGGGAATGTCCATCCTCCATTTGTGGAAAATGTGATTTTCCTTATTTTATGCCACAACAAAGAGCAAACAAAGAGCTACACACGACTTCTTTGTAAGTCAAACGCTTGAAGTAGATGTTTCCAATGGGACATGTATTCTTCAGTGAACCCATGAGCAGATAACAAATTATTGTTCCACAGGCTGAACATGGCCCACCGGGACAGTCTTTGAGGCATCGAAACCCTCGATTAGACTTGTTTTTGAAAGCAAGTTTCTATCTAGATCTTATTGATTTTCTTCACTACATCTGCATCCGAAGGAAAAAAAAAAGGGGTGCAAAATGAAGTCAGTAAGCTGATGGAAAACATCAGCATGAAGGTTCAATGTGTAAAATTTAAGTAACTTAAGTTTAAATATTTGATTTATGCTGTATTCTCTAAATAGAGCCCCCTTAATCTGCACCAGACTACACAATATTTGGTCTGTTTGAGTCAGAAATTCTTCTGACTGACAACACGTCGCTCCCTGACCAATCATCGCTTGCCGTCTTTCAGGAAGGTGGTGCTAGGGGACCAACTTCTAGAAACAAGAATGTAAACTGTGTATGATACAGGCTGTCTTCTGTTTGGGAAACTCAAAAAAAAAAAGGCGATGGTGACCTTTTACTCTGTTTGACAGTTCCCACTCTCAGAACCAGCAACATCATTCCTCTTTCATTTCGCCATGTAGGCCTATATAGTGGAAGTGGGCCATTAGAGCACTACAACACAAGACAAAATTATCGATAGCCAGTTGTGGACAGGCCATGTCTCCAAAATCAGGCTATAATCGGACTGATATCATGAAGTATGACCCCGGCATCGCACAATGTGTCACCAGAAGAGCAACGCTGAGATTTATCTCAGAGGTTTTTGATATTCATCACAATGATCTGTTGCATGTTTGGTGGTCTAACATTACAGAGAACTGCTCTGATTTAGTGCAAGTACATTTACTGCAAAGATTGTAAGCATGTCTGCCATGCGTCACCATTTGTCCTTTCCTCTTAGTCCACATGATAATTCCATTAAAACCTAAAATAAGCATTCCCTCCAGGTGGTTTAGGCATCAGAACCTGGTGCAATTGAAAGAATAACTATGTTTAACAAGGTCTTGTTTTAACAGAATCATACTGCTGAAGGCTCCTCGGTGAAACTAGAAACCCAGCTGCACCCATATCAATGGTGGCATCAGAGCTTTGGGACACAGGAAGGAAAACACCAGCTTATTTCTGAGCTTGGACATATATCATCAGTGCAGGAGTTGATAATGAGCACTGTCTGAGCACTGTTCAGTAGAAATGTCAGGATGCCTCAACAGAAACATAACAAGTTCTGTCTGAATGTGACTCTGTGCGTAGTACAGTGAGGAAATGCCAGCACAGTAAGTCAAAACTCAGATGTGATTCTATCGGGTGGTCGTTGAAATGAGAAGCCCTGTTTTGACATTGCTGTCTTCACGGGCCTTGTAGTCCTCGGGCAGGACCAGCAGAACCCATCGTCTACATCCCGTGTATGTTCACTGGAGCATATTCTTCACTTCAAGTCACCCAAGCTTAATAACCTCTCAAACCCCACTGACCTGCCAGTGCGAACTCATACTGCGCAGCCAAACACTGTTCAAACATACTGAGCTGTATGCAAATGACAGCAGGCATCCTAAACCACAGCAGTTAGTCTATTTATTCAGGAAACAGTTATTTGATAATCATTTGAGTGAAACATTCTGATTATTGTTATCAATTATTTTTCAGTTAATAATAATAATAATAATTGATCCTAATCTAACACTGCCAGGATGGGAAACAGTTTCTTCCTGCATAAACGTGCACGCACATTGCACCTTGGTTACCTGCTGCTGCTGCTTAATTGTTTTTATTCAATATCTACCTTATCTATCAATATCATACTGTATCCATATCATACTAATATAATATAATATAAATTATATAATATATATATATATATAATATCCTTCTCACCCCGCGGGGGGTATCCATGTCATCCTCAAGCTCAGGTCCCTACCAGAGAGCCTCTCTGGACTGAGGCTTCAGACGTTGCTGGAGCCACCTCCCAGTTTGGGGGGTTACGGCCCCAAGTGCCCCCCTACCACGGGGACCACGCAACCCTTGACCTTCCACATCCGTTCCAGCTGCCTCTTTAACCCTTGATACTCTCAAGTTTCTCATGTTCCTTCTTTCTGATGTTGGCGTCAGCTGGGAGCGCCACATCTACACCACACCCTCTTCACACTATGTCTGGTTGGTTAGCCAGGACCTTATACACATATATATAAATATATATATAATAATATAATATATATATATGTGTGTGTGTGTGTGTGTGTGTGTATATATATATATATTATATATATATATATATAATATATATATATATATATATATAAATATATTCAATATATATTATATTCAATATATATATATAAATATGGCCAGTCTTGTTTTCCGTAGTAGCCGGCTATGTTATATATATATATATATATATATATATATATATATAGAATAATATAGATATATATATATATATAGCACCATAGTCCTTTAGTCCTTGGCAAAACACTGTCTCGTTTCACTGTGTACTGTGTATATGGTTGAAATGACAAACCCTTGAAATATATTTACGGACACTGGAAGATGCTCTGACGGATTATGATTTATGATATATGATTGATAATGGTGAGGATGCAAAGGCAAAGCTGTTACCTGTAGTCCAGGTGTTAATATTAGACTCTTCAGTGAAGAGGCATACACTATGACTGAGACTGGAATAAGTTTATTTGACTACTTAAAGGAGAACCTGGACTTTAAGGCAGTTCTACAGCTAACTTAAGCAATGACCAGGCAGCTTTGGGTATATCACTACATACATTACAACATATGACGCAGCACCTATATTTTGGTTACAGTGGTATTGTCTTATGCATTCACAAACTGTAGAGGCTGAATCAGTGTGGACCACTACCCACAGCTGAGGGGTAGTCATGGGGGTCGAAATGGGCTAACTGCTGCTAGCTGGCCTATTCCAGTGTTGAACGTTTGTTAAAAATAAATAATAAATAAATAAATAACATTACAGTGCTAAGTGTGCAATAGTGAAGGTAACACATCACATACCTATGTGCCGCCACGGCTCGGCTGTTCAGGTACTTCTGGGCGGTCATGACACCAACGAACAGGAAATTATTAGACCTGGCTCCAGGGTTCTCGGTCGCCGGTGAACCGTTATCTTGCGGTGGCCATTGTATTCCGCCGTATTCCCTTATGAGACCCCTGTTCAACCCGCAGCCGGCGGGGTTGGCTTTCCGTTTTTGTCCGGCTTTCTTCAACTCGGACGCCTTGGGTAAAATGAGTCTGGAAGCCAGCGTGAACCCGACAACCAGTCCCAGCAGAACACTAAACCATGCTCTTCGGCTTCGACCTGCCATTCCCCCTAAAAAAGTTCACCAGCTCGCTGTGTATCCCAATGATCCTAAAAAAAAAAAAAAAAAGCGTTTTTGTAAAAAAAAATAAAATAAAAAATAAAAACAAAAAGCAGAGCTCTCGTGTCTCACACACACTCTCTCATGGTAGAAAAGCCCTTTTCTTCCAGTTGCCTACGTAGCATCACAGCAGTCTCCTTGAAGCCGCCACCTGAACCGTTCTCCGCCGCTGCTCGCTCCGACCATCCGTCGCTATCGATCACGGGCGGCGACATTCAACAAACACCTGGTCGCGCATTACACGGCAGCCCCCTTTTTTTTCCTTTGCCTTGAACAGCGGCCCCCTGTTCTCATCATTATCTCGCCATTGGAAGAATGTCGAGACCGTCGAGATCGCCGTCGCGAGTTAACAGTGTTTTTGACCCAGCGGATTTTCCGTAGCAGAGCTCTGACTGGCTGGCTGGGTGAGTCGCGGAGTGGGAGGGTCCGCCACTTCGCTTCTTACTAACTCTGCTTCACGTAGAGACACACAAGTCTCCCGGATGATATAGAAGCCATATATGTTTACATTAGGACCAGCTTTATCATATATTTCGACGTTGTTTACGAGATATAACACATTTTGGCTCATTTCTTTTAATAATTGTCAAGTACTCCAATACCCGTGAGCCTCCGCTGCCGTTGCCATGGAGAGAGAATCCAGTATCATAGTTACGGCGGCTGCGTCGTCGCGGACGTTTATAAAACTAATTAATTTAAACAGGATTTAACTCCAAAAGAATTAAAAGTGGACACGTTCAAATATATTATACAATCATTTCACGCTCTTTTGCTGCCTGGCCCGCTAGGGGCGTACGTTTACAGTATTTTCAAGATCGGTGATTGGATGTTTCTCGCCGAAATGCACACTGGGAGTCGTAGTTCACTTCCCCTGCAATTTTCTACGTATGTACTTTTTTATTTATTTATTAAAGAACCAGAGATGTTCTGACGCAATAGTATCTTGGACCGGTGCCGACCTGAGCCATAGTGAAGCTGTGAGTCATGTAACATTGTTTATGAGGCAAATAAATTGGACTTTTACTTCTGGAGCCAAAAAAAAAGTTAAGTTATGAGGGGAAATCTCCACACACAAGACCACTGATCACATCTGCATCATAAAGCAACTGTCTGTGACAATTATAAAGGTTTATTTATTTGTTACAAATAGTGACAACAACAACAATAGGTCACTAATATTTCTAATTAGTGTTCACCATTACTACTTTAATAATAATGACAACACTGGAATGCTTTACCAAGCAGTAGTCTGCACACTTACTTCATGCCAAAAAAAAAAGTTAAATACCGAGAACATTTGGATCCCACTTGGCTCATCCTTGTGACAGAATGTTTGAAAGACTGGGAACCACACACACGGCTCCGTGATGGCAGGTGTGGTTAATCATCCAAACCAGGATGATTAACATCCAAAAACAACTAAAAAAATGCAGCGAAATACATAGAAAAGGTACAGAGATTAATAATTCAAACGCTATAGTTCAAAAATATGAATGTACACATGTCAGATCACATGGATCTACAACAGATATAATGTAGAAAATGATATCTGTCGTTGGGCTCAGTTGGTAGAGCAAACCACCCCATGTACCTCAAAAAAGAAAAAGACATCTTAAGTTTATTTGCAGGAATAGGGTAGGCCACATTATAGAAGCTGATACTGTGCTATATGTCAAGGAAAACATCCTCAAACGTAGCATGTCCTTCAGCCAGCCCTGTGGTCTGCAGCTCCACCACGTGGTCGTAGACGTCTCTGCAGCAACCCGTTGGTTGGTCAGGTTGAAGTATTTCATCTTCCTCTATGCGTCACAAACTTAAAACTCTTTCAAACCCATCGGAAAATCTCAGCAGACTACTACCACGAGTCCCTCTGTGGAATTTCGCTCACATTGTATGCTGCGCTGCAATGCCCTGTAAAGAGGCACACATGTATAAACACATGACCTGCACATGTGCACTGATTCTTGGCTGTGTATGTGCATGCATGTGCATGTGCATGTGTTCACAGGGTAATTAGTGTGCACATAGACACAGTTCATTTGTGACAACACTTTAAAATGATTTATAGCTACCATGTCTAGATTCTTTTTTTACTTGTCAGGTTTACTGTAGGTCACCAGACTGTACACCCTGCTTCAAAGCCAGGTCACGTCACATTTTACTTAATAGTAAATTATTATCATTATTATTAACTTAGTGTTTCACATTCAGAGGGAAATCTGGCCTCAGGACTGCTGTGAAATAACGAAGGTCTTAACTAGGTTTTCTTTTTAATTCTGGACTCTCAGCAGGACAGGGTGTCCAGACTAGGCTTAATGCAAAACTTTCCTGAAGGCCCTTATCATCGCTTCAGTGGCAGAGATTCAAAATACAATTGGCAGTTATTTGAAGTTAACCTGTGGAATATCTGACCACTGGTAATGCTATGAAGCATGTGTTGGTCCCCGTTTTGTGTGTTTGTGTGTTTCCTGCCAGTGGTTTCACACTATTCCACTGATAGATGGTAGCATGCCAACACATGTGGCAACAATGGCAGTGAAGAAGAGGACTGCTTAAAAAAATCTGCTCTGCAAATGTTTTATGAACAATGGAGTTCATTGAGTGTGTTTGTGAGACCTCAACACACAATGTAAACAGTCTACTGGAAACAGGGCACCTTTAGGCGACTACAAATGCTTTGTCACACACTGAACCGGAGGCTCTGAGGACCCCCATGAGTTGCTTGCTTTGCATGATTGCTAATGGCGCCCTGGTGTGTTCTTCTTTCTGAACAAATAAGGTTTAAGTCAAGCTTAGGAAGTGTCGAAACCTTCACACCACCCCTTTGGTGCCTGTGGATTTCCAGGTGGACAAATACAAACTCCTGGTGATCATGTCTTTATTGCATAAAAATGTTGTGTAACAGTGTAGACATCCCTCCTTACATTGTGTCAGATTAAAAATGTTTGTGATTATATAATCAGAGTGTACCACTTCTTGTAATTAACCATATGTCCGCCAGCTGCAGCTGCTGCAGTAATATCACGTCTAAAGCTGCGGAGCTACACAAAAGAACCAAAACAAAAGCGACACACTGACTGTGAAATTCATCCGCCACATCCAGCGGTTAGGAACCGTTTACAGGACTGGCTTCATTACAAGCTTTCAATTTCCAAATGCGTTTGTCTCTTAACAGCATGTTTCGTAATAATCACATTATGTCTGCTGCTTAACGAGGCAGCAGCACACAGATTAGAGAGCAAATAGAGGAAATCAAACAGGATAAATATGTGCTATTAATGAATGCACTCATCTACACCCAGTGGAAGTATGGAGCGAGTTTAACTAAATCTGAATAATTAAAAAAAAAAAAAGCGTCTTTGGTGACATTGTCAGCTTGGTTCAGTCAGTCAGTGTGCACGTCAGGATGTCAGAGGTCAAAGGTCACGCAGACCAATGTCTCTGACATTCTTTAACCTCATCCACCAGAAGACGGCCCTCTCCTCCCAGGTCTCCAGGAGCAGGTGCCTCCTCCCTGTCCGGTCAGGGGATTGTAGTCTGAAACACACACACAGGAGAACAGATTACAAAGAGCTGGTAAAGGACACACACACACACTATTTTTTTTTTCCATCAAGGACTGCTAAACAATTCAACTGGGACCTAAACAGAAGGAACGTGTGTGTCTCTGCCACGGAAATCAGTGTGAGGAGAGAAGAGTTAGAAATGTGGACGTGTGCTTTGGCAGGCAAAGGACTGAATTTGAAGGTGAACATTTGAAGCACACTATGTCACTTTTATAAAAAATAACTCTGAAAATCTGTTTAGGTTTAGGTGGAGAAGTAGAACCTGAATTAACTGTCACACTGCTCCACTGTCGGCCTGGAATATCAGTGAAACGAGGAGCGATCCAAGTGGAGTTCATGGACTAATCTGTTTTATTTTAGGATTCTTTCGCGGTTTATCTTTTGTACATACACTGCAAAATAGTGACAGCAAGAAGTTTTTGTTTTGGGGTCTGCGTCTGCTTGTTTTTAGAGCGACAGCTGTGGTGAATCAGAAGTTATCAGAAAGTTATTTTCTGATTGTTTCTTGATTTTGGTCTGAATATGGCTTTTAGAGGTGGTGGAGGTGAGGGATACGAGCAGCACAAACACAGACTGAAGGTTTTTCCTTGTTCAAACTACCTGCTGAAGATTTAATTCTGAAAACAATTTGTCAACATATTACAAAAGCTGCAATACTGCTGTATGCATGAGAAACACAGTTGTGTAAAAAAGTGTTTGTCCCTCCTGATTTCTTGTTTTTTTGCATGTTCGTCACACTTAAATGTTTCAGCTCATCAAACTAATTTAAATATTAGACAAAGATAACCTAAGTAAATATAAAATGCAGTTTTTAAATGATGATTTCATTTATTAAGAGATAAAACTATTTTTTTGTCCACACCCAGGCCTGATCACTGCAGACCTGTTGAATCCAGAAATCACTTGAAGTGAAGTTGGCTGAGAGATCTCAAACAGCAACACATCACGCTGTGATCTCAAAACGTTCGACAAAAGATGAAAAAACAAAATCACTGACACTGACTGTTAGTCTGGAAAGAGTTATAGAGCTATTTCTAAAGCGTTGGCACTCCACTCATTCATCTTCAAAACTGCATTTTATATTTACTTGGGTTATCTTTGTCTAATATTAACATTTATTTGATGATCTTAAACATTTAAGTGTGACAAACATGGTGACGTTCACACAACTGTATCTGTGTCAGTAGATAGTAGTTATTTGCACTGAAAATATTGTTTTTGCTGACCTCCAGTGGTTTAACCTGGCACCTTGCTGCAGTGCTGTAGAAATGTACTTGTTTGGTTTACACTGTGAGACTGTTGAGTGTGGTTACAGGTGTAGCAGAGCGCACTACCCACACCTGGCTGTGAGATGAAACAGGATTTTAATTGGGGGATTTTATTCATTAAACTCTGAGTGTAATCTGTCAAACATACACTTGCTGTTGATGCACTTGTTGGAAATAGCTGCACATGAACTTCAAATTTACTCCTCGCTGAATTATGTAAATCATCAGTGTGTGCCGGGCCAGCTGTGTTTCACTTCCTGTGAGGTACAAACCTGCACCGCGAAGCGGCCTCTTGTCCGTCTTTGGTTTCGTCGCTGCTGTTGACGTGCTGGCTTCTTCGGTTGTCTGCAATGATTCACACTGATTATTTCATATTCAAGTAGTCGTATAATAACAAAGACAACAAACATGTTGTTGAGTCTACAGATTCAGTGAGTCAGGAGACCGAATGTCACATAGCAGCATTCAGCTATGTCAGTCTCGTCACATTAAAAGTGTCGGATTGGTAAAACTCATGGTGGCTTTTACTGTGTGAGCAGATCAGTTTTCATCATGTGGAGGAATGGAACAGTCAGGAGCAGCTGATGAGCTCCACACTCTTCACTCACCCATGACAGTTGCCACGTTTAAAAGTTTGTAACAATGTTGCTACCACCTGTAACCACAGGCATCAGCAGATCAACCGGGGCTGCTCTCTTTCAGATTTCAGATTCAGTATCTGTGATAAAAACAAAACATACAGAAACTGACCTGTGTTGGTTTTGCATTTCCTTTGCAACTCTTCCCCTGCTGCATACTCTCCCATATCTCTATTTTCTGCCTCCTCTTCTCTTCTTCTTGCTGTTCACAAAACACATCACACACTGAGTTGAGGTTTGACATCCTGGACAGTCCACAGTCTGTCTGTCAAACATTTATGTCTCCTACAGCACCTGTTTCTGTTTCTCTCTGAAGACGGCTGCTTTAGCATCCAGCTCCTCTTGCATCCTTCTCCGAGCTGCTTCCATGGCCTCCTGATTTCTCACCACGACCTCAGCATCTTTAGAAGAGATTAGAAAGGGATACTTGACTTCTCTCTTACTGTTTATTAAGTCTCAATGAGGCTCTCTCATCTGCGTGTAGTGTTTTCTCACTCAGATTCCTATTCTGAAACGATATGCTGACCTTGTGGTGTTTGTGGTGGTGAGCTGCGATAGCTCTGGCTGGACATCCTCTTGTTTAGGTACTGGATAAGCAGGTAGACCAGCGCAGTCACAACCACCAGGTACCACCCATACTGGGACAGAAACCATCCTACTGTGGACAGAAAACACAGCACGTTACTAGTTTTACACATATAATTACCTGACAGGGGCATGATGGATATAGATTAAAAATGAGAATACATATAAATGTTATAATGGAAGAAATGCATCATTTTAATTGAACTAAATCAATATTAACAACAATATTAATAATCATAATAATAGCAATAATAGGTTGGGGGTATTGATGGAAAAGAGAATAGATATAAAGGAGGAGCACATGTTACTAAATATTAGGGCTGCCACAAACGATTATTTTGATAGTCCGATTATTTTTTCGATTAGTCGACTAATCGGATCGTACGTACCAGCATGCAGCTGATCAGATCATTAGCTTTCAGCTTTAAGTATGAGCTAACTGAAAATAAAAAACAATTAAGATGATAGCTCATTAACATTTTAATGAGAGTCCACTGAAGCTGCGTTGAAGTTGCAAATCGCAACATCGTGAATTCCTGGAGGGTCTGTGTTATGGTGTCATTTACTACGGTGGCCCTGAAGTGCAAAACACAACAGCAAATCAAAAACACAATAGCAAATCGAATAATACATTAACAAATTCAAAAGGGAAAGGGTAGGTACCCTCGGCCGACATGAATTGTACGCGCTGCTATTAAAGAATACTTTAGAATACTAAAGAATACACTAACAGCGCTCATATTTTGAAAACATGTAAGCCATGTCTTTACGGTTCAAAGGACCACCAGTCCAATCAGCGACGATTCATGTCGCCCGAGGGTACCTACCCTTTCCGTTTTGAATTTGCTAATGTGTTATTCGATTTGCTGTTGTGTTATTCGATTTGCTATTGTGTTTTTGGATTTGCTGTTGTGTTATTCGATTTGCTGTTGTGTTATTCGATTTGCTGTTGTGTTATTCGATTTGCTGTTGTGTTATTCGATTTGCTGTTGTGTTATTCGATTGGCTATTGTGTTATTCGATTGGCTATTGTGTTATTCGATTGGCTATTGTGTTATTCGATTGGCTGTTGTGTTATTCGATTGGCTGTTGTGTTATTCGATTGGCTGTTGTGTTATTCGATTGGCTGTTGTGTTATTTGATTTGCTGTTGTGTTTTGCACTTCAGGGCCACCACAATTTACGGTACAGTCAGGCCTGACGCCGATTACCACTAGTGTGCATATGCGCAGGTGTGGGTGTGTAGGTGTGTGTATATGTGACAGAAAGGCAGAGGAAGCTGAAGCCGCACTTTCGAGAGAAAAGCAAAGTAAAAAAAAAAAAAAAAACGATGCGTCGACGACTAAATGAGTTGTCGACATAATCGCGACTAATCGACTAATCGTGGCAGCCCTACTGAATATTACTTTTGAGATGTCCTCGTCTGCTGAGTCATTGTTAGTATCTTGACATAATGTAGCAGCAGACAGGAAGAAAGCTATTCATGTCCGCGATAAACTGGCTGTCAATAAAAACACATCAGACAAAACAAACCAGGCTGTTGTTGGTGCGTTGTGCGTGCGGAAATGGAGGGGTCAGCGACGGACCCGGGGGGCCCC
>NC_040018.1:28122547-28134522 GCF_000972845.2 Larimichthys crocea | reverse complement strand
ACGTACGATTCAGCGCTCAATGCGGCGTCTATGTATATATGTCTATGGGTGTGTAGGTGTGTGTATATGTGACAGAAAGGCAAAGGAAGCTTCAGCCGCAGTTTCGAGAGAAAAGCAAACAAAAAAACAAAAACAAAACAAAAAACGATGCGTCGACTACTAAATGAGTTGTCGACATAATCGCGACTAATCGACTAATCGTGGCAGCCCTACTGAATATTACTTTTGAGATGTGTTCCGTCTTGCTGAGTCATTGTTAGTATCTTGACATAATGTAGCCGCATACAGGAAGAAGCTATTCATGTCGCGATACACCTGGCTGTCAATAAAAACATCATTCAGACAAAACAAACCGGCTGTTGTTGTGTCTGTTCGTGCGTTAAATGAGTTGTTGTCATGTCGACTGACCCGTTTGGCTCACAGAACTCAGGTCCTGGTTCGACAGAGGCGCCCTGTCCACGTTACCGTCGTGTACGTCTGTTATCTTCACGCCAGCCATTTCAGACAGACACAGGCGTCTCCCGTCCAGGACACAGAAAGCTCTCCCGCGCTCGGTGTCAAACGGTGTCGCCGGTAAACTGCTCTTCGATTCACGGACTCCTCGCTGTGTCCACCATCTTTGATAGCTGGCTAACAACGCAGCAGTATTTAGGATGACGTGTTGACCCGTGCTGCGTTTCAGGACCGTGGGAAATCATACGACTCTTACCTCAGAAGCCTACGGAAGCCCTAAAAGGCCATACATACATACATTTTATTCCACCCGTTTTCCCGTGATAACGAGATAATTTCCTCCGTTTTCTCTTGATAACGAGATAATCAATTCGAGATCTCGAGAAAACAAAACGATAGTCTAGTGTATTAAATCAAGTGGGCCCGTATTACAAAATCAGCCATGAAGGAATATTTTACTGAAGTAAAAAAAAAGAAAAAAAGATGCATTTATACTATATACGAGTAAGTCAAAGTGCTGCATTAAGTAAGAAAATTAGTATAGTACGGAAGCCCTAAAAGGCCATACATAAAGCATAAAAAAAATCATAAACTAAGCGCCTGTCAGGCTCCTACGGAAGCCCTAAAAGGCCATACATACATACATTTTATTCCACCCGTTTTCCCGTGATGACGAGATAATTATTTGGAGATATTGAGAAAACAAAACGATAGTCTAGGTATTAATCAAGTGTGCCCTATTACAGAATGTAGGCAACAACTGCTTGTGCCAAGTACACAATAGTAATAGAAATTATCGTTATAGATCAATAAGTAATAAATTCTCGTTGTTTTGTTGATAACATGTTTCGGAGAGGTAATGATTGAGTTGTATGGTTATTTCGGGAGGTGCAGTTTGTGTGGCGCTGTTGAATTGGAATACGCACTGAATGATTTGTCCACCTGGTTTATGTCAGTGAAGGTAGGCTAAATCATAAAAATCATAAACAAGCTCTGTCAGGCTCCTACGGAAGCCCTAAAAGGCCACATACATACATTTATTTCATACAATTCCACCGTCCCGCTTTCCCGTGATAACGAGATAATTTCCTCCGTTTTCTCGTGATAATGAGATAATTAATTTGAGATCTCGAGAAAACGATAGTCTAGTGTATATTCAAGGTTTCATTCAATATATTCAGACTTCAATCAATATATTCAAGGTTTCATTCAATATATTCAGACTTCATTCATATATTCAAGTTTCATTCCATATATTCAGACTTCATCATATATTTCAAGTTCCCATATATTCAAATTTCATTCAATATATTTCAACTTCATCATTATATCAAAGGTTTATTATTCCTGAACCATGCCATAAATATAATACTATATATATATATATATATATATCCATATTATATCTCTTCTCTCTCTCTGACACAGTGCGACACCTGCTGGTGTCATATTCTGTAACTACTGTTGTCATGTTTGCTGTGGATTGTGTCACTCTCCTGATTATGAGAACACACTAAATCAATTCATTTCTATTTTCTGTTGTTTCAAATCCGAGAGGAGAAAACCACACCGGTGGGAGTAAACCCAGGCCAGCACAGCGAGCACATGTGTAGTCCTTTCACTTACACAAGCAACACGGGGTCAACGCCTGGAACTGAACCCTGACTTAGAGCTGCCACGGTGTGGAACACTGAGGCCCCTGTGTGGACCTGTAGGACCGAAGAACCTGTGTCATGTCCAGGTTTGAACACAGCACAGATCAATACAAATGTAGCTCAAAAAACAAGTTCTGTTGTAGAATATATGTCTGTTTGTCTCTATTGGAACTTATTTCAGTTTTAGAATCATTCACCACCAAATCAACTCATCAAGACCAGGCAGGAGGAGTATATACTACTACTGCATGTTAGAATTTAGCCTACATGTTTTCATCACTGGGTACCTTATTGTCTTCCTTTCAAGCATCTGCTGTGAAAATAAATATTAATACCTCCTTATTGCCTTTAACCTTTAGGCACTTTGAATGAACAGAAAGTCACAGTAGTGTTTCTTGTGTCTTACACAGTGGAAGAACGACCCAGTATTTATTATGCGGTCATTTCTTGCCATCCATATTGAATTTAATATTGATTTTAATGTTAAAACATATTTCAGTTTAGTTGAGGTTTTTTTTTTTTTTCAGGTTATTGTCAAAACACATTTTTAAAATATTATTAATATATTTTATTTATTCTTAAAATCAGAATGAATTGTGTAAAAGTCCATCACAAGTTCCCAAAATCCAGGAAACGTATGTTTTTGTGGTTTTGAGCGACAGGACACAAACCCAAATAATTCAATTTATAGTTAAAAACAGAAATCAAGGACTTATTTTCAAATACAGATTGTCTTTAATCAGCAGAACTTCAGCCTGACTTACACAGCACACCTGTGCAACAAATATGAGAAAAGAAAGATTTGAAAACAAAAATATATTTTTTTGTTGTTTTTATTATTTTTTTTTTTATGATTTATAACCCAACCCTGACCTGTGCAGACCTATGGGAGCCGTAGAACTGCTGCATCATCTGCTGGTTGAACGCAGGTAGTACAGTGTGCTCAACTAATGTTTTTTTTTTGAATGAATATCAAAAGTGGAGAAACCGAACACTCCGGAGAAAACCACAGCAACACCGTATACACTGTAAACTCCTCACAGCAACGCTGGAAAGGCACAGTGAACACTAAAGAGCCTGCAGATCTATGGGGCCCGGAGTCATGAGTCAAGTCCAGGTTGGTTATTTTGATGTTATTTTGATGTTGTTGGGGTTTTTTTTTTTTTGAATGAATAATTCAAAAGTGGAGAAACCGAAGCACTCGGAAAAGAAACCAACAGCAACACAACCTGAACTCAACAGCAACCAGGTCAAGGTCCAGAACTGAACCTGATCCTCTCATCGCTGGGAGATGTTATTTTGATGTTACTTTTATGTTTTTTTTTTTATGATTTAAAAGTGGAGAAACCGAAGCACTCGGAGAAAACCACGGCAACACAGTGACCTCACAGTTGCAAGAGCCAACGTGTTGAAGGCGGACTTGCAACAGTTTTTAGATCACACGCTGCATTGGCAGCGTTGGAATGGCTTGCTCCTGTGTGGAAAATGAGATAAAGAACTCTTGACGCTGGTTCTTTTTGGGCTTCATCAGCTGTCTTTTCAGAGTCTCAATTATATTCGTAAATATTGGAGTCCTCTGACAACAGGATACGCCGCCACCGTGCCTTTGCCTTGCCCCCATGACTGCGCACAAATTCTTGTGCACGGCCCTGGCTGTCGTCTTCTTTATCTCATCTCCTGTGGCTGGAAGTCTACAGGGAATGTGCGCATCATGTCTTTCAGGGTTGAAGCGATCCTGGTTATTTTATCGTTGGTCTCTGATATCTGTGGTACATTCTTCAGGCACTGGTGTACCACCACGCCATCACCATCCACCCTTTGTAACATGTCTGCAGTTGGTTGGTGCGCCAACTGGAAACTTATCTCGTTATACACGGGAGGGGCGAACACCCGGGCGTTGTGGATATAATAACTGTATGTATGTATGACCTTTTAGGGCTTCTCGTAGAGCGACAGACGCTCGGTTTTATGATTTTTTTAGCTTTGTACCGGTCCTTTTAGGGCCTTCCGTACTTAATACTAATTTTCTTATTAATGCAGCACTTTGGACTTACTCGTATATAGTACTTCAAATGCCTTCTTCTTTTTCTTTTTTTTCTTCACTTCAGTAACAAGTTCTTCATGGCTGATTTGTAATGGTCGCCACTTGCATTAATACACTAGACTATCGTTTGTTTTCTCGAGATCTCGAATTGATTCATCTCGTTACTCAGGTCAGAAAACGGCGGAAATTATCTGTTATCACGGGAAAACAACGGGTGGAAGTAAAATGTATTGTATGTATGCCTTTTAGGGCTTCCGTGGCTTCTGTAGTGGTAAGAGTCGCTAGATTCCCACGTGTCCTGGAACGCACCGCTCCACGGGTCAAACGTCATCCGTAAATATATTTGGGCCAAACAGTTACTGTTTGCCTTGATTCTCAGTGAAATTGTTCCTCTTCACAACCTTAAACATCCATTCATCTTTGAGCTGTCACATGCCAAAATGATCCATTCACTTATTACAATCGACAAACACAAACATAATACACCATACGGGTCTTTTATGGGGTGTTGTAAATATCTATGAAGGAATGTTTTTAATTTTAAAATACTCTCTTCTAGACAAGTAGCAACGAGCTGTCTACCAAGGGATCAGGACTGTGCTGTGAAGAGGTCCAATTTGTTTGCTGTTGTTTTTTACAATAGGTTTATAATAAACAAAAAAACACTTACTATCTATGTTACCATTTAAGATCTTTTGTTGGCACAATGCTTTTCGTTAGTCATGAGCAAGAAATTCCCGTTGCGGGATGCTTGTCAATACTTTGGTGTTGGTTGTCTGTATTGTTCTTTTTATTGTTACGATACGGATGACATGCCACTTAATCAGAATCAGAGTCGCTTTACCGGCCAGGTGTGGGTGTACCCCACTGCAGGAATATTGAATCCGGTTCACTTTGCTCTCAATTGTACATACAAAGCACCAGTTTAAAAAGACATGGACATGACCGTAGGCCCAGACAAAACATAAATAACTTATTACTATATATACTATATAGAAATAACAGGAGTGACCATTAACACTCTCATACAATGATAAGAAATTCTCATGAGTGGGCGTAGTCGCTTTCCACACCTTGTTTTGAAGTTCTGCTCGTATCAGCTGGAGACGGCTTTCTCCATATTTGGCCATGTCTATGGCCAATAATTAAGGCAACGACTAGATATTTCAGATATTTGTCATGTTTCTATATTTATTTTACTGGAATACAAACAGTAATAATATAATAATCATAACCTAGAACAATTTCTAAAGAAATTTTGAGTGTGCCTGACTCTGGACACAGTTTTAAGCAGGATGCTTTAAAGAGCTGTTCTGTCCACACTTTCTTTATGTCATTTCAATGTAATTTTTAATCTCTGAATCAAACTGATACTTTTTTTTCCAAGCTTGTCTCACGTTTTACTCTTTCAAATCCATCAACCATCTACCGAACTTCACTCGTTATTTTTCACCTTCTTCTTCTCCATCATCATTATTATTATTAATATTGTTTCCAGTGAGCCTCTTATGATTTAACAGAAAAATACATCAGACAAACAGCACCAGGATTAAATAACAACAAGAGCAACTTTTGCAGCCTTGTGACAGTTTCAGTGTGATGGTGAGCTCTCAGCTTTCAGCCATCACTACACACTGTTGATAATCAAAGAGAGCTCTGAGGCTTTTACTTGTTATGTTCATATACCAAGATTCAGCACTGAGGTACAAATCAGGCTACAAATTATGATTTTGTAGCGTCAACCAACCAAAAACGTCTTATTGTATCATTTAAAAAGGTTTTTAAGGGCGTCCGTAACCATGGTAACTAGTTTGGTAATTAGTTTTAATTAGCAGAAGGTTTGCTCGTTCTGCCTAGTTACGGTCGCTACAGGAGCCACTTGACAACCGTTGCTTGGGGCGGGGCTTAGCCACGAGCGTCTTTGATGTGACTCGTGACAGTCATCCAAAGATAAAAGGGCGTGGTTTGGCGAGTTTATAAATAGAAGCTTTCGTCTTCGTTTGGGGATTTCTTCAGAAAACTTTGAGGATACAAGGGAGTGACCACAAACAGCACAGACGCCATGAAGTTCAGACAGTAACAATAGTGGATTGTGATCGGGGCCTGCAGGGCCCTCAGGGGTATCATCCAGAGACGCATGCGCCACTTGTTGACTTCACCCTGGCCCAGCTGACGGCGGGAACAGGGGGCAAAGTGATACTGGGACAATAGTGGACCAAGACTAGAGCTGTTCATAACCGAGATTGTGTGTGGACTTCATGAACGCTGTGTCTAAATTGTGCTCGCGGATTTGAAATCGCATCGCACAAACCAAAGAGCAAGGACTGACTACAGGCCTAGGAACTGATTTGTGAGGAAGAAGTCCAGAAGTTCCTGGGGACCTCCATCACTGACGCTTTTGTGGAGTGACTGGCGACCAGTTCCAGAAACAAGTGCGCGAAAACTGTCGGACCTGGTGAGCTCGAAGAAATTACCGAGAGGATCACACTCACCGCCAACGGTAGCCGCATACGGGTCCAAAACCACGGCAGACGCAGTCATGTCAAACACGTTGATCAGCATGCTGAAAACCTGCAAAGCAAAGATGTCATGTGCGTCCACGACACTAGTGTTGATTCACCGGATCCTCATACGGCACTGAGCGCACAAGTCCGGCAGAGCAGGGAGTCTTCGGGAGCAGACCCAGTCTCTCTGATTGGAACAGAGAGCCGTCCGTTCAAATAGGAAGCTTCTTGATACAACCACCGAAGCTGTAAAGGAGATCCTATTGAACATGTGAGTGAGCCTGAAGTAAAATTTAATGCTGACATTACAGAAGAAGAACATCTGCAGATTGCCAACAGCATTAATGATGTCGCAGAGGAAGCAGCGTGTGAAATTGCTCACTACATTTGGAGCAACAGAGAAGAACTTGGACTGAATAAGGATGGTACACGCAACAGAGTGCCCAGTCCAGCAGCCTAGACTGCTGGACGTCGTGGCAAACAGATAAAAATCCTTTTTGCCCGCAAATATGCCAAGGAGGCTATCGCCAGCTTCATAGTGAGCTGAGGACAAACTGACTGCAAGAGGCACACTGGATGTCCTGATTCCAGCAGCAGACAAAGTGGTGCAGGACATGATCCCGGAAAACCCTGATGAGTGTACGTACGAAACCATGGCCATCTGCCTCTACAACGGCGAACATGAAGAGCATTCTGTAAGCTGGGGCACATCATATTTGAGCATCTTCAACGTGCCCTTGGACGCAGGAAGGTCAGTCTGGTCATGATCCAAAAGGAGATAGAGAAATTCATGACGATGCTGAGGAAGTGGCTCAACCGGCAGACACAGAAGCTGACCAAGAAAAACAACCGAGTGGACGATAGTCTGAAGAGGATTCGGGAAGCGCTGGATCTGCCGGAGCCACACGGACACGTGACACCTGTGGAATCAGCAGCCACCTTTCCCCACTGCTGAGTCTGGTGTCAATAGTGATGAAGACATATGTATCACACCTAGACATCAGCTAACACCACCGTCCATAACGGATAAGCCAGGTGAGGAAGACATCTGTACCACACCTGGAACTGAGTTCAGACCACCGTCCATTACTGATAAACCAGGTGTCAGCGATAAACGTAAGTCTGTCACACCTGTGTGTGATAGATCGCCATCCATCACTGAGGAGGACGATGATTACACACCCATGTTTGGGTCCGTAACACCCATAGCCACTTATGTGCCAGCTGTCAGTGGCCGCACCCAACCAACTGCAGACATGTACAAAGGGTGGATGGTGATGGCGGTGGTACACCAGTGCCTGAAGAATGTACCACAGATATCAGAGACCAACGATAAAATAACCAGGATCGCTTCAACCCTGAAAGACATGATGCGCACATTCCCTGTAGACTTCCAGCCAACAGGAGATGAGATAAAGAAGACAGCCAGGGCCGTGCACAAGAATTTGTGCGCAGTCATGGGCGGCAAAGGCACGGTGGCGCGTATCCTGTTGTCAGAGGACTCACAATTTTACGAATATCTAATTGAGACTCTGAAAAGACAGCTGATGAAGCCCAAAAAGACCAGCGTCAAGAGCTTCTTTATCTCACTTTTCCACACAGTGAGCAAGCCATTCCAACGCTGCCACTGCGCCGTGTGTGACTACAAAAACTGTTGCAAGTCCGCCTTCAACACGTTGGCTCTGCAACTGTGAGGTCACTGTGTTGCCGGGTTTTCTCCGATCGTGTGTGTTCGGTTTCTCCCTTTTTAAATCATAAAAAAAAAAAACATAAAAGTAGTAACATCAAAATAACATCTCCCCACGATGAGATCAGGGTTCAGTTCTGGACCTGACCTGGTTGCTGTTGAGTTCACGGTGTTGCTGTGTGGTTTCCTCCGAGGTGCTTCGGTTTCTCCACTTTTGAATTTTCATTCAAAAAAAAAAAACCCCCCAACAACATCAAAATAACATCAAAATAACCAACCTGGACTTGACTCATGACTCCGGGCCCCATAGATCTGCAGGCTCTTTAGTGTTCACTGTGCCTTTCCAGCGTTGCTGTGAGGAGTTTACAGTGTATACGGTGTTGCTGTGGTTTCCCCCGAGTGCTTCGGTTTCTCCACTTTTGAATTATTCATTCAAAAAAAAAAAAACATTAGTTGAGCACACTGTACTACCTGCGTTCAACCAGCAGATGATGCAGCAGTTCTACGGCTCCCATAGGTCTGCACAGGTCAGGGTTGGGTTATAATCATAAAAAAATAATAAAAAACCAAAAAATATATATTTGTTTTATTTTTTCAATCATTTTCTTTCTTTCTCCTATTTGTAGCACCGTGTAGCTGTGTAAGTCAGGCTGAAGTTCTGCTGATTAAAAGAACAATCTGTATTTGAAATAGTCCTCTGATTTCTGTTTTTTCAACATAATTGAATATTTGGGTTTTGCCTTGCGTCGCAACCAACAAAACATACGTTGCCGGATGTTTGGGAACTTGTGATGGACATTTTAACACAATTCCTTCTGATTTTAAAAATAAAATAAAATATATAATAATAATTTTAAAAACATGTGTAGCTCTCCAAACAAAACTAAAAAAACAAAACTACCGAAAAACTAACTAAACTGAAATTGTTTAAACATTTAAAATCAATATTAAATTCATATGGATGGCAAGAAATGACGCATTAATAATAAACTGGGTCGTTCATTCCACTGTAAGGACACAGAAAACACTACTGTGACTTTCTGTCTTCATCAAATGCCAATAAAGGGGGTATAATATTTTATTTTCACGCAGATGACTTTGAAAGGAGACAATAATGGTACACAGTGAAAACATGTCGGCTAAAGTCTAACATGCAGTGTTATACTCCTCCGCTGTCTTGATGAGTTGATTTGGTGTGAATGATTCTAAAACTGAAATAAGTTCATAGAGACAAACAGACATATATTCTACAACAGAACTTGTTTTTATGACTACATTTGTATTTGACTGTGCTGTGTCCAATGGACATGACACCAGGTCTCTTCTGGTCCTACAGGTCCAACAGGGGCCTCAGTGTTCCACACCGTGGCAGCTCTAAGCTCAGGGTTCAGTTCCAGGCGTTGACCCGTGTGCTTGCTAAAAGACTACACTGTGCTCGCTGTGCTGGCCTGGTTTACTCCCACCGTGTTGGTTTTCTCCTCTCGGGATTTGAAACAACAGAAATAGAAATGAATGATTTAGTGTTGTTCTCAATAATCAGAGCGATGATGACACAATCCACAGCCCATGACAACAGTGTTACAGAATTGACCAGCCGGTGTCGCACTGTGTCGAGAGAGAACGAATTTGATCATACATCTATAATATCTATATGTATATATATCTTATGGCATGGTTCAGGAATAAACCTTTGAATATATGAATGAGTCTGATATTATTGAATTGAAACTTGAATATATGAACCTTGAAATATGAATGAAGAATCTGATATATGGAATGAAACTTTGGAATATATTGATGAAGTCTGAAATCTATTGAATTAAAAACCTTGAATATTGATTGAAGTCTGAATATCTTGAATGAATACCTTGAATATACACTAGACTATCGTTTATCTCGAGATCTCAATATTACATTATCTAGGCATTATCACGAGAAAAACGGAGGAAATTATCTCGTTATCACGGGACTAGCGCTGGTGGAATGTGGAATAATGTCTGTATGTAATGGCTTTTAGTGCTTCCGTAGGGCCTGACAGCGCTTAGTTTATGATTTTTTTTTTATGATTTAGCCTACCTTCACTGACATAAACCAGGTGGGACCAAATCATTCAGGCTTATTCCATTCAACAGCGCCACACACACTTGCAGCCTCCAGAAGACTAACCATTAACAACTCAATCTTACTCTCCGAAACATGTTCAAACTAAACTAGAGAATTTATTATACTTATTGATATCAAACGATAATTTTTTACTATGTGTACTTTGCACACGCATGTTGCCATACATTCTGTAATACGGGCACACTTGATACACTGATATCGTTTTGTTTTCTCAGATCTCCAAATATTATTCGTCATCACGGGAAAGACGGGTGGAATAAATGTATGTTGTATGCCTTTTAGGGCTTTCCGTAGAGAGCCTGACAGACGCTTTCGTTTACTGATTTTTTTAACGTTCTTTGATTTATGGCTCTTAGGGCTTCCGTACTATACTATTTTCTTACTTAATGCAGCACTTTGATTACTCGTTATGTATAATGCATCTTTTTTTTTTTTATTCCTTCGTAAGATTCCTTCATGGCGCTTTTTGTTAATCCGGGCCACTTGATTTATCCACTAGACTATCGTTTTGTTTTCTCGATATCTCGAAATTGATTATCTCGTTATCAAGGAGAAAACGGAGGAAAATTATCGCGTATCACGGGAAAACCGGGTGGAATAAAATCTATGTCTGTATGGCCTTTTACGGGCTTCCGTAGGTTCTGAGTAGAGTCGTTGATTCACACCGTCGAACCAGCACGGGTCACCGTCATTCCTAATACTTGCTGCGTTGTTAGCCAGCTATCAATATGGTGGAACACCTGTGAGGAGTCCGTGAATCGACGAGCAGTTTTACCGGCGACACCGTTTTGACAACCGAGCCGCAGGAGAGACGCCTGTAATCTGCTGAATCGGCTTGCGTGAGATAACAGGACGTACACGCATCCAATGATTTATCGTGGATCCAGAGCGCCTCTGTTACGAACCAGACGAGTTCTGTGAGCAAAGGGGTCAGTAAAGGAAAAGCCGATCGACAGTGACAAGACCTCATTTACGCACGAAAGGACACAAAGAGCCAGTTATAGTTTTGTCAGACTGAGTGATGTTTTTATTGACCGCCCTGGTAGCCTTATCAGCGACATGAAGCTATGGACTTCCTGTATGCGGCCTACATCTATGTCAAGATATACAATGACTCAGCAAGACGGAGGACATCTCAAAAGTAATATTCAGTAGGGCTGCCACTATTAGTCGATAGTCGCCGATTTGTCGACAATCATTTAGTCTTCGACGCATCGTTTTTTTTTTTTTTTACTTTGCTTTTCTCTCGAAAGTGGGCGGCTTCAGCTTCCTCTGCCTTTCTGTCACATATACACACATACACACCCACACCTGCGCATATTGCACATAGTGGTACTCGGCGTCAGGCCTGCTTTACCGTAAATTGTGGTGGCCCTGAAGTGCAAAACACAACAGCAAATCAAATAACACAACAGCCATCGAAGAAAAAAAAAGGAAAATAGAAAGAACAAAAAAGAAAAAGAAGAACAAAAAGAAAAGAGAATAAAACAAGAGAAAATAGAATAACA
>NC_040018.1:28117620-28122537 GCF_000972845.2 Larimichthys crocea | reverse complement strand
CGGGCCCGGGTTACTTTGCTCTGGATAATTTTTTGTCCCTCTGCACCTACACCACTTTGTCTCTGCTGGAATGGGATATCACTCTTCCTTTTTCCCCCATATAGGGACACTCCTTAGTGTTGCCTGTTCCTCCCTCCCCTCTCCCCTGCAGCTTTACATTTTCTTTAGTTTTTTTCGCCTCCCTCTACCCGCTCTCCCAATCTGTCTGCATCCGTATTTCGGCGATACGTTTCACTCCTTGTGTCGTTTCATATTTGCGGGCAAAAAGGATTTTTATCTTGTTTGCCACGACGTTCCAGCAGTCTAGGCTGCTGGACTGGGCCTCTGGTATCGGTGTACCATCCTTATTCAGTCCAAGTTCTTCTCTGTTGCTCCAAATGTAGTGAGCAATTTCACACGCTGCTTCCTCTGCGACCTCATTAATGCTGTTGGCAATCTGCAGATGTTCTTCTTCTGTAATGTCAGCATTAAATTTTACTTCAGGCTCACTCACATGTTCCAATAGGATCTCCTTTACAGCTTCGGTGGTTGTATCAATGAAGCTTCCTATTGAACGGCGGTCTTCTGGTCCAATCAGAGAGACTGGGGTCTGCTCCCGAAGACTCTCCTGCTCTGCCGGACTTGTGCGCTCAGCTGCCGTATCTGGACTCCGTGAATCAACACTACGTGTCGTGGACGCACATGTCATCTTTGCTTTGCAGGTTTTCAGCATGCTGATCACGTGTTTGACAATGATCTGCAGTCTGCCGGTGGTTTTTGACTCCCTGCCTATGCGGCTTACCGTTGGCGGTGAGTTGATCCTCTCGGTAATTTCTTCGCTCACCAGGTCCGACAGTTTTCGCGCACTTGTTCTGGACACTGGTCTGCCAGTCACTCTCACAAAAGCGTCAGTGATGGAGGTCCCCAGGAACTTCTGGACTTCTTCCTCACAAATCATTTCTAGGTCCTGTAGTCTAGTCTTGCTCTTTGTTTGTGCGATGCGATTTTCAAATTCCTCGAGCACAATTTTAGACACAGCGTTCATGAAGTCCACACACATCTCGGTTATGACAGCTCTAGTTTGGTCATCTATTGTCCCAGATATCACTTTGGCCCACTGTTCCGCCGTCAGCTGGGCCAGGGTGAAGTCAACAAGTGGCTGCATCGTCTCTGATGATACCCCTGAGGGCCCTGCAGGCCCCTGATCCATATCCATATTGTTACTGTCTGAACTCATGGCGTCTGTGCTGTTTGTGGTCACTCCTCTGTGTATCCTCAAAGTTTTCTGAAGAATCCCAAACGAAGACGAAAGCTTCTATTTATAACCTCGCCAAAACCACGCCCTTTTATCTTTGGATGACGTCACGAGTCACATCAAAGACGCTCGTGGCTAAGCCCCGCCCCCAAGCAACGGTTGTCAAGTGGCTCCTTAGCGACCGTAACTAGGCAGAACGAGCAAACCTTTCTGCTAATTAAAACTAATTACCAAACTAGTTACCATGGTTACGGGAACGCCCTTAAAACCTTTTTAATGATAATCAATAAGACGTTTTTTGGTTGGTTTGACGCTACAAAATCATAATTTGTAGCCTGATTGTACCTCAGTGCTGAAATCTTGTATTATAACATAACAATGTAAAGCCTCAGAGCTTCTCTTTGATTATCAACAGTGTGTAGTGATGGCTGAAAGCTGAGAGCTCACCATCACACTGAAACTGTCACAAGGCTGCAAAAGTTGCTCTTGTTGTTATTTAATCCTGGTGCTGTTTGTCTGATGTATTTTTCTGTTAAATCATAAGAGGCTCACTGGAAACAATATTAATAATAATAATGATGATGAGAAGAAGAAGTGGAAAAATAACGTAGTGATAAGTTCTGTAGATGGTTGATGATTTGAAAGAGTAAAACTTGAGACAAGCTTGGAAAAAAAAAAGTATCAGTTTGATTTCATAGATTAAAAATTACATTGAAATGACAATAAAGAAAAGTGTGGACAGAACAGCTCTTTAAAGCATCCTGCTGTAAAACTGTGTCCAGAGTCAGGCACACTCAAAATTTCTTTAGAAATTTTTCTAGTTATTATTATTATTATTATTATTATTATTATTATTACTGTTTGTATTCCAGTAAATAATAAATATAGAAACATGACAAATATCTGAAATATCTAGTCGTTGCCTTAATTATTTGCCATAGACATGGCCAAATATGGAGATAATCCGCTCCAGTGATACGAGCAGAACTTCAAAACAAGGTGTGGAAAGCGACTACGCCCACTCATGAGAATTTTCTTATCATTTGTAGAGAGTGTAATGCGTCATCTTCTGTTATATTCTATATATATATATATATAGTTATTTTTATGTTTTATGTTTATGTCTGGGCCTACCTGTCATGTCCCCTGTCTTTTAAACTGTGCTTGTATGTACAATTGAGAGCAAAGTGAACCGGATTCATATTCCTCATGTGTGTACACACACCTGGCCGGTAAAGCGACTCTGATTCTGATAAGTGCATTTCATCCTTATCTTACAATACAAAGAACAATACAAAGACAACCAACACTCAAGAGTATGTGACAAGCATCCCCAACTGGGATTTCTTGCTCATGACTAAGCGAACAACATGTTCCAACAAAAGATCTTAATGGTAACATAATAGTAATTGTTTTATTTATTTATTATAAACCTATTGTAAAAAAGAACACCAGCAACAATGGCCTCTTACAGCACAGTCATGATCCCTCTTGTAGACACCGTTGCTCTTGTCGTTAGATGATATTTAAAATTTAAAAACATTCCATGTCTGATATTTACACAACTAAACCCGTATGTTTGTCAGATTGTTAATAACGTGCATGGATCATTTTGCATGTGACCGCTCAAAGATGACTGCGATGTTAGCAGGTGTAAGATGAAAGAGTGACAATTTCACTGAGAATCATCCGTTTTGATCAACAAACCATGTCCAAGTGGTGATTGTACAAATTGTACACAATGTACTACTGCTTGTAAACAAATTACAAAATTAAAAAAAAAATGTCCACAAAATTTGACCATTATGAAAAAATTAAGTCACTGGGAATGAGAGAGAAAGAAAAAACAGTAACTGTTTGCGCCAACTATATTTAGGATGACGTGTTGACCCGTGCTGCGTTTCCGGGACCGTGGGAAATCATACGATCTGTCCTCACGAAGCTACGGAAGCCCAAAGGCCCTACATTACATTACACCTTTTATCCCCCGTTTTTCCGTGGATCACGAGATAATTTCCTCCGTTTCTCTTGATAACGAGAAATCAATTCGAGATTTAGCGAAAACAAAACGTAGTCTAGTGTATTAAATTCAGTGCGCCCGATTTTACAAAATCAGCCATGAAGGCATCTTTACTGAAGTAAAAAAAAGAAAAAAAAGATTGCATTTCTACTATATACGAGTAAGTCAAATCGCTGCCATTAAGTAAGAGGCAAAATTCTAGTTATAGTACGGAAAGCACTATAAAGGCCATACATAAAGCATAAAAAATCATAAACTAAGTCGTCAGGCTTCTACAAGCAGCCTAAACGTCCATCCACACATATATTTTATCCACCCGTTTTCCAGTTATGACGATGATTAATTATTTCGAGGATCTCGAGGAAAACAAAACGATAGTCTAGTGTATTGAATCAAATGTGCCCGTATTACAGAATGTCTGGCCAACAACTGGCTTTGCCCAAGTACCCAATAGTACAAGAAAATTATCGTTGATCTCAATAAAGTAATAAATTCTCTCGGTTAGTTGAACATGTTTCGGAGAGGGTAATGATTGAGTGATGTGCGTTATTCTGGAGGGGTGCAGTTTGTGTGGCGCTGTTTGAATGGAATATGCACTGAATGAGTTGTTCCACCTGGTTTATGTCAGTAAGGTCGGCTAAAATCACTAACAAAAATCATAAACTAATCGCTCTGTCAGGCTGCCTACGGACGCCCTAAAAGAGTCCAACATACATACAATTTTATATCCACCCGTTTTCCCGTGATACGAGATAATTTCCTCCGTTTGTTTCTTTGCGGATATGAGATAATTGAATTTGAGATTCGAGAAAAACGATAGTCCTAGTGCATATTCAAGGTTTCATTCAATATATTCAGACCTTCAATCAAATATTCAAGGTTCATTCAATATCTTAGACTTCATTCCCATATATTCAAGTTTCATTCCCTATATTCAGATTCATTCAATATATTCAACGTTCATTCAATATATTCAGACTTCATTCAATTATTCAAAGGAACGGCATGCCATAATATATATATATATATATATATATATATCTACTATATATATATATATAAGTATTATATATATAATATATCTATCTTATATATAATATATGATCCAATTTTCTCTCTCTGACACCGTGCGACACCTGCTGGTCATATTCTGAACTACTGTTGTCATTGCTGTTGATTGTGTACTGCTCCTGATTATTGATAAACACACTCAATCATCATTGTATTTTCTGTTGTTCAATCCGAGAGGAGAAAAACCAACATTGCGGGAGTAAACCCAGGCCGGCCCCACAGCGAGCACATGTGTAGTCCTTTACAGCACACCCGGTTGTCACCGCCTGGAACTGAACCCTGCTACTTAGAGCTGCCACCGTGTTGAAAAACACGACGGACTGTGTGGCCTGTCTGACCAGACGGACCTGTTTCATGTCCAGGTGAAACAGCACATTCCCATCCCCAGTGCTCATACCACCCCGTTTTTGTTTCCTCTCTTTCCTTTTGTCTCTTGCCCTTCTTTCCGTTTTCCTTCCTTCCCCCCCTCCCCTCATCACTCCCCTTCCGTCTTCTTCTCTCCTCCTTCCTTTCTTCCTTTCCCTCCCTTTTTTTTCCTTTTCCCCTTCTTTTCTCTTTCCCTTCCTCTTTAGTGTGTGTGTCCCCTCCCCCC
>NC_040018.1:28117057-28117520 GCF_000972845.2 Larimichthys crocea | reverse complement strand
CCAAGAAGAGCCGACTCTTCTTGAGTGAGTCAAATGCTGAAACAGCTGTTGAACATCTGACCACACCTCATCTGATGACCCTGACTCTGTGATGTCAGAGTCTGTGATATTCTGTATTTTCTTTATTGTGATTTTAAAAAGGCCAACATTAGGTATTGTCTGTATATCTACTGTAATATATATATCTATTTATACTAGTGCTGGGCATAGATACATTTTTTTATCTAGATCAGTCCCACTGGAATTATTCTAGATTAATCTAGATTAAAATGGCTCATTCAGAATATGTGTGCTACCTAAGTAATGACTAAAAGTAAGTCTTTGAGAACGGGTTCCTTAACCCTTAAATGTGCAAGCTATTGAAACCCCCTCTAACGCGCAACATGGGTCAAAAGTGACCCGCATTCATTTCCAATGGAATTCTAAGCATTGGTGTGTTTTTTTTCTCTCACAACATCTAAAA
>NC_040018.1:28116399-28116957 GCF_000972845.2 Larimichthys crocea | reverse complement strand
GGCCGTAGTTTGGAGACCCCTGGTATAAACCTCTCGTCACACATTCATCTTTCCACTTTTATTTTACAATCCTCAACCAGCTGATGTGTGACCACACAATGATGCCAGCCAGAAAAGGAATTAATGAGAGTGT
The DNA here is from genome assembly GCF_000972845.2 of Larimichthys crocea. NCBI lineage: Eukaryota > Metazoa > Chordata > Actinopteri > Sciaenidae > Larimichthys > Larimichthys crocea. The sequence continues at coordinate 28,116,824 of NC_040018.1, read as the reverse complement.
CTTACCAGCATCTGTCATCCACTGTCCTGATGGCCTTTCCTTTCCTCTGCTGACTCTCTTTATGGTCATCTGAAGGCAGCAGGTATCTGCTTCATCCGCACAGATGGTTAATGTATGGATCATTGTGCTGACGAATCCACTTTTTTACTGTTATGCACAGAAAACATGATGACCGCAGGAAAAATTAAAAGTGAATTCAACTTGAAGTGACACCGTGTGCTCTTGGCAGTACATTAAAACCGCTTTAATTTCAATGACACGTTTACCTCAAAGGAGAACTGATGATTGATGATACAGGTGATGCCAAACTGTCAGTGCGTCATGAGGAGGAGATCTCCGATCTCTGAAATGTATGATGATTTCTGACCCACGTGTGCTGCAGTTGTGCTGGAAAATCTATTTCACTCCCAAATATTAAACAATTT
>NC_040018.1:28115684-28116299 GCF_000972845.2 Larimichthys crocea | reverse complement strand
TTAAGTGTATGATTTATTTACATTTATTTACATTTATTTCTAACTTTTAAAATATGAAAAAGAATGTAACTAACATTATTATTGTTTAATCCACTTCTGTAACATCTTATGCTTTGTTAAAAATATTCCCCACTGATTCCTCTGCTGTCATCTGACTCAAGGACACATGATGGCACCAGAGTTTTTTGTTTTTCCTGTTGACAGCCCAACGATGGAATGAATTCTTCTAGTTTTCTTTCAGAACACAAGTGCCATTATTTATTTAGTCTGCCATATTATTATAATAGATTATTTGTTATTAGTTTATTATAATATATCTTCACTAGACACACATGAAAGTATGCTTTCTAAGAAATGCTTGAAAGGCATATTAGATTTGGAACATGCAGTTAGAAGTTAAACTTCTCTGTTGAGTTAGTAATGTAATGTGTTTGTGTTATCCTGGAGAATATTAAAGAGTGCAGTGCAACAAAAAGGCACAATTCATTCGCTTGTGGAAGATATTCTTGTAGATTATATGGTCTTCCAAAAGGTTAAAGCATGATACAATTAGATTACGAATGATGGGGCCAAGATACTTGAAGGATACATATTATATATATTATAATATATACA
>NC_040018.1:28094575-28115584 GCF_000972845.2 Larimichthys crocea | reverse complement strand
TAGAAGACACAATCATACACAAAGAAGACAGTTTAGCTTGTTTAATTAGCAACTCATGTAAAATCAGATTTAAATGAAAATGCTCATCATCTGAATGGTTTAAAATGGATCCTGACCTGAGACTTTCCAGGGTACATTGGTTCGAGAAACGGTCGCCCATTTTCAAGCAAGACAGCAGTTTTTTTTCTTACGCGGTTCCAGATTATTTTTCAGACTAGAAAGGACTGGGAGGCTGAGAACTGATGACAGGAGCTTCACAGCTTCTCTCGCTGATAGGTTCACGGCACTCAGTCTGGAGAAACCAACAGAAAGGAAAGGTTAGTTTTTTTCTTTTTTTTCTCCAGTTGAAAGATATGCAGAGGTATTTCCTTGATGACTTAAATGCACATCACACTTAAAGAGCATTTCTTTGGAAGGCTTTGTGATCACTGGCAATGGCAGCCTCTAAGAGCCCTCCTCTGAAGCAAGAAGTTCTTTCTTTTCTTTCAGGGTCAAACATTCCAGATCTTTGTCTATGACATTAATAATGAAGACGCATAGGCTGACCCACTCACTGGAGCATGATATAGTTTGTCCTCTTTGGATAGATACTTCCTGAACTCAGGACTGGATTGGGAGTCTGCTTCCAAGAGAGAAAGAACGATCATATCAGCAAGTGTCAAGTCAGACATGAGACTCAGGTTTGAATGCTTCTCATCTGCGAGGGAGCCCTTTCAATCTTCGTCTGATAGACTTCTATCTATACTTATACTTGACGACTCGTTTTTTCCTTTTTTTCCTAAAGTATCGCATTATTATATAAATATATAATAAAAATAGTTATAAATATATTGATATAAAATTATTTATTTATAAATTATATACGGCCCAAAAAATATAAAAAAAAAACCCTATGAAAACAAATGCAACTCACGAAAATTTGCCTACCCCCAAAGTCGGGTATAACATTACGTATTTTGGGGGTCTCGCACAATGGACCGTACAAAATGGTTCTACATGGCCACCTAGATGTATGTCTTCAAGAGGGCCCCTCACCACGGTTTGATCCACGTTATGGATTTGGAGCTGATTGTGATTCTTCAGACATTCAAGTGTTGTGCTTTTCATATAACTTTCTCAGAGCTGTCTGAAACTTCTTGTGGTTGTTTAGACCAATATTATGCACATTTCAACTGCATAATTATTTAGGGGGCGGGGCAAAAGCGCTCTATAGGCAGCCCCACCAACATTTTGGACACAGATTATGAAACTCAGCCGAAATGTAGAACATGGCCAGACTAACGAAAGGGACCAATGGGCTAAAATGAACAAGAACGGGATATTTAAGAATGAAAATCCATTTTTGCTGTTTCGCGCCTGGTTAGAAGGGTCATGTTTGAACAACTCCCCTAAGGATTTCATCCAATTGAAACGTCAAACTTGGTAGGTGTGGTTCAATAGACGAATGAATAAAAGTTTATTAAAATGAATGAATTTTTGGGAAAGTGTCGTTGGGCATGTACATAGAAAGATTCAAAGAAGAAATCGATAGGAAGGCACGTCTCAAGCCTGTGCTGAAACTCTTGTGGTTATCAAGAGACCGATATTATGCACATTTCGACATGCGCACATGGTGCGAGGGGCCCGGGCATCGCTGGCTTGCAGTTTTAATTGTCTTATATCGTAGACGAAAACAGGATGTTTTGTTCATTTTTTTTTTTCTTTTTTCTGCGGTACATTTTCGCTCGTTTTATTCGTCAACAAAAATGGTCATTGGCACATTTTTCGTCAGTGTTTGGTTCTCGTCTCGTCATTGTCTCAGTCAAAGGAAAAAGGCTCGTTGAGAACATATTTCATCATCTCTTGTTCATCTGACGAAATTAACACTGCTTCAGTCAACGCACTCCTGCTGGTTTGCTGACCTGATTATCCACCGTGATGCTGCATTTGATTTACTTTTCTGGTTCTTACCGCAGAGTTTTGTGGATAGTTCTGTTCAAAGTGCCCATGCGTGGTTTCATAATGCCTCACAGATTCCAAACTTTGAAACGAGAGCAACGGTCTGCATTGCAGACCAAACACCTTGATTTTGTCAGACCCCCCAGGAATTTGCGATGTTTTTGATTTGCAACTTCAACGCAACTTCAGTGAATCCCGTGATTTCGTATTGCGCGTATTGAATACTGTGTTGCAATTTTAACCAATCACCGCGATTTTTTTTCGCAACTTCCGCGCAGTTTGGGGGATTCAACACGGCGGGTCAGGGACGGCCGCACGGTGCAGGAGGATCCCCTTGCGGGACCCTCCCCGGTGCTGGCTGCCTCCCTGAGTGCATTTCCTCCGCAACTGCCTCTGGGTCGGCTTGGAAAGGCTCAGGGACAAAGGTGGCTCGTGGCCTTTACAGCACCCGCCCGGACCTCGCCGCTTCCCGGGGCCGTGGACTTAGTGCTCGCTGCACCCTCTCCAGAGCGACTGTCGAATCGCCACTTATCACAACTTTCACTTCCTCCTGCAACAAAATCACAACAAAAATGTAAAAAGCACACGCAAACTTTCACACCACGCATTTTTTTGAAAACCGCATGCAACATCAGGCATTTTAGGCCGCAACATATTTCCAAAAAGGCTGGCGAATCCTGGTGGGAACTGTTTTGTGTCTCCCACAGGCAGTACAAATGCTAATTTTGTCTGTCCACTCTGTCTTAAATTCTGGGTTTTCTGAACCACCTTTCCGTTTCTTTTCCAGTTGTTTTTGTTTGTGAAAAAACTAACTGATAACTCTATCACTGACGACAGACAGAAAACAGTACCGCACGCTGGCCTCATGTTCGCAGCTTCACCGAGTTGTTCATAGTGATGGTAAACAACCTGATATTTTTGATTTTTGATTTTGTCGCGATTTGCTACGCGGAAATACATCCAGAAACCTCATGGCAATGAAATCTCGCTTGAAACACTATGAAAATAAAACAATAATTTTAATAGTAATATTTATTAGAGAGAGATTTTGTCTCGGTCCGGATGACATTGCGTTTGGGTCCGCATGCGGATCGGAGTCCGCTAGTTGAGTACGTCACAGTCGACGGTGGCACGGCGCCGGAATGCCAACATGTATTTGGTGTTTGCTATCAGAACAAATACTCGAGTACGTCTGAACATATTTACTCTTCAAACTTTAATGAAAATAAAAACTCTGTACATCATATTCATATTAACGTTCATCAGCTGTGAGCAGTCCACATGTGATAAATGACTCGTGACACACTATCGTCACGTTTCTGGAGCCAGTACTGCCGACCCTAGTACCGGTTTCAGCTCCAGTCCAGCTGATACTGTCTCTGACTGGTCAGCCTGTGAAACCAGATCTCGACTCCGAGTCGAGTCCCGAGTCCGGACAGGAGGATTGGATCGGTCCCGAGACGTCTGCCGGGCTTCACTGTGGAACAGGAGGACCAAACATCTCCATGGTCTCCAGAACGAGCGACAGATGATCCAGGAACGAGTTCACCGACACTCTGAGGATGCGAGCTTCGTCCGCGCTCCACCTCCTGAAACACACAAAGAAGAGAGGGAGGAGGAATCAAACCTGCGGCGTTCGTAACGCGACAGCTGAGGAGGTTTGAGGCGACGTTCGCTCACACAGACAGCGTGCTGCCCGAACACGTCAGCTGTTTGCTGATGCCGCCTTTCCTCGGCTCTCGGTCCGGAGACAGAGAGCACAGAGCGATGGCAGCCTCGCGGGACGACGGGAAGGGAACGTCCAGAGAGCTGCAGGACGGTCAAGGAAGACGAGACAGGACGAGACGGACGAACATTTCAGGTTTGAATTTAGATTTATCCTCCTGTGTTATAGCTGACATCCACCATGGACAACACCTCTCACCCCCTACATGACACTGTGGGTCCCTGAGCAGCTCCATCAGCAGCAGACTGCTACACCCACGGAGTGAGAAGGAGGAGCAGGTCCTTCATCCAACACAACACCTGCTCCACCTGATCATGGTGCAGTCTGTTCATTTTATTTCATTTATACCTTTGCAGTTATTGTCATGGTCACTTTACATCACAATACTCATTTCCCTGTGGTGGGATAAATAAAGTATATTTAATCTAATCAGTATCGGATCAGGACTTCATCACACACATACAAAGTACACTGAAGTACTTCAGTACACTTTAAAGTACTTGTACTTTGTTTTCTGTGTCTTAAGAGTCTGAATGAAATACTGCACTTTTATTTTTTAATATTTGGTAATTTCAGTAACTCTGCAGTTACTGAGTCCACATTTAACCCGGGTCAGAGCTCACATTTAACCCGGGTCAGAGCTCACATTTAACCCGGGTCAGAGTCCACATTTAACCCATGTCAGAGCCCACATTTAACCCGGGTCAGAGCCCACATTTAACCCGGGTCAGAGTCCACATTTAACCCGGGTCAGACCTCACATTTAACCCGGGTCAGAGCTCATCCAGAACTCACATTTAACCGGGTCCAGAACTCAAATTTTAACCCGGTCAGAGCGCCACATTAACCCGGGTCAGAACTATCGGCACCCACATTTAACCCGGGTCAGAGCCCACATTTAACCCGGGTCAGAGCCACATTTAACCCGGGTCAGATCTCACATTTAACCCGGTCAGAACAGTCCCAGTTAACCCGGGTCAGAGCCCAATTTTAACCCGGGTCAGAGCTCACATTTAACCCGGGTAGAGCTCACATTTAACCAGAGACACCGCGGGTCAGAGCCCACATTTAACCCGGGTCAGTCCATTTAATAACGCCGGGTCAGACTCCAACTTTAAACCCCAACAACTACTGAACTGAACAAGTGTTCGTGAATGCGTGCCGTGGTAACTGGTGACCTCTTCCTCATTCTTTTTAGATAAACGTCCCTGATTCGTCCAACCGCGCACGAGTTCCGCTAACAGTCACCAGCTCGCACGGTCACTCGTTCAGCCGTAACACCTGTGCGTTAGCCTCCTGCTAACTGTAACCCGTTACCGTGACGGTTTCTTTAATGAATCAACGTAAAGGCGGGAATTTAAAACCGACAGACGCGCCTCAGAGAGAAAAACACGGAGCTGGTTTTAAAGGATACAACTCCAGTTTGTCCAGTTTGTCCACTTTGTCCACTTTGTCCACTTTGTCCGCGACACTGTCTCCGTCCGCCGCCGCCATCATGCTGAGGTCAGCGGAGCTTCTTCTTCTTCTTCATGAGCAGAGCAGAGGCGGCGCGCTGCTGCCGCCCAGCGGCGGACTGCGGTACTATAGATAGATAGATAGATAGAATAGATTAGATAGGGGGGGATAGATAGATAGATAGATAGATAGATAGATAGATAGATAGATAGATAACATAAGAATAAAAATATAAAGAACAAACTATACATAATAAAATATCAAAATAGCAAAAGTAAATAAAATATATTGTACAAAAGTATATACAGCAGTTTGGCAGTGTTGATTTGGTGCAAAGGAAGAAATCTGTCCCTTGGACAGCGGAGCTGTCTGTCCACTGTGTGGTGGAGAGGGTGCTGCTCATTGTCCATGATGTAGAACAGTTTATTCAGCGTCCTCCTCTCCACCACAGTCTCCAGAGACTCCAGTCTCAGTCCAAGAACAGAGCCAGCCTTCTTCATGATCTTCTCCAGTCTGTTGGTGTCTCTGACTCTGATGCTGCTGCCCCAACAAACAGCAGCAGAGAAGATGGCACTGACAACAACAGACTGGTAGAAGATCTCCAACATCTTGCTGCACACGTTGAAGGATCTCAGCTTCCTCAGGAAGAAGAGTCTGCTCGTCCTCTTCTTGTACACAGGTGTTAGATTTGCAGTCCAGTCTGTTGTCGATCACTCCGAGGTATGACATGTGTGACAAATGTGACATGATATAAAATATGATGAAGTCAGACACACTTTAAGTATTAAACATGACATATAATTCATGACAAGGCTTTTATACCACAATTTAAAAATATTACCTTTTTCACAAACAACAGTACTTTTACTTGTAACAGAGTATTCCCACCGTGTTGTGTGAGTACTTTTACTGAATTAAAGGATTTCGTCCACATGGGCTTTTATTTTGTAGTACTGCTGTCAAACTCAGCTGCGCGTGCTTCTCCGTCCTCTGAACTGACGCTCAGAGTCAGTCTGCTTCATCGCTGCTCCTGATGACGATGATGATGATGATGATGATGATGATGATGATGATGATGATGATGCTGTGATTACTGTTAATAATCAAGAAGCAGAAAATCCGCCGAGGACCGACTCAGCGACTTCACACCGAAAAAGTGAGTCCGTGATGAATTCATGACGTAATGATTGAATTGAAACGAGGCGTCAGTGATGTGAGGAGAGAAGAAGAAGCAGCGGGAGTAGAAATACTCGTTCATGTAATTTTACTGAAAGTAAAAGTACTCACAGTACTGTATATATGATGTATTCACGTGTTCAAGCTGCTTTACAGACTCTGTGATAAGAAGTTTATTTAAATGGTAACAACACAAAAGTCTTCAAGACTACAACACAGACTGTCTAAAACCTGGACGTAGTCTCCGTGACGTCCCTGCAGACTGTCTAAAACCTGGACGTAGTCTCCGTGACGTCCCCGCAGACTGTCTAAAACCTGGACGTAATCTCCGAGACGTCTCCACAGACTGTCTAAAACCTGGACGTAGTCTCCGTGACGTCTCCACAGACTGTCTAAAACCTGGACGTAGTCCAGGACTGTCTTCTCCAGCTCTAACTTGTTACTAACCCTCCTCTTTGTCCTCTTCGTCCTCTTCGTCCTCTTCGTCCTGCAGGACCTCGCACAGTTCGTCCATGGCTGTGTTGAAGAGCTCCGGCACTCTGAGGGACCTCCAGCTCGCTCTGCAGCTGAAGATCGAGGAGCTGCGACAGAGAGACGCTCTGATCGACGAGCTGGAGCTGGAGCTCGACACCAAAGATGACCTGATCCATCAGCTGCAGGTGGAACTGGACCGACACCGCAACGCCTCACAGCACACGGTCAGCTCTGGAGAGACGGCAAACACAGGTGAGCAATGCTGTTAACACACCTGAGTCACTGTGAGGACAGGTGAGACGGGTCACCTGAGAGTGTCTCCTCCTGGTTTTAGACAGTCTGCTGACCTGTCTCTTTGGTTGTCTCCATCAGGAGCAGCGGTTCAGACTCCGGCAGCGCCCGACGAGCCGCAGCGCACAAAGAGACAGGCCATCTCTGCAGAGCCCACAGCGCTGGACCCGTCCCAGCTCACCGATGTTACACTCACCAGCTACTGCAAGACCAAAGAGTGAGCACAACACACACACACACACACACACACACACACACACACACACACACATGTGGATGGGTCTTTGTGACTGGTTTGTGTATCTGTAGGTCGAGCGAGCTGATCCAGAGGGCTCTGATGGACAACGACTTCATGAAACACCTGGAGCACGGGCAGGTAAAGACGGTAACATCTGCGACCGCCGTCCGTCTCGTAGTGTGACTTCAAAACCTCTTTGTTTGTCGGCTTCTGTGTGTGTGCAGATCCTCACCATCATGGACTGCATGCATCCCACCAGCCTGGCCAAAGGCTGCTGTGTCATCCAGGAGGGAGATGACGGCTCCACAGTCTACGTACTGGAGGGTAAGACATTACCAGAGACTACGTCCAGGTTTTAGACAGTCTGAGGGGACGTCACAGAGACTATGTCCAGGTTTTAGACATTCTGCGGGGATGTCACGGAGACCGTCACGGAGACTACGTCCAGGTTTTAGACAGTCTGAGGGGACGTCACAGAGACTACGTCCAGGTTTTAGACAGTCTGCGGGGACATCACGGAGACCGTCACAGAGACTTTGTCCAGGTTTTAGACAGTCTGAGTGGACGACAGTCTGCGGGGACGTCACGGAGACTACGTCCAGGTTTTAGACACTCTGCGGGGACGTCACGGAGACTACGTCCAGGTTTTAGACAGTCTGCGGGGACGTCACGGAGACTACGTCCAGGTTTTAGACAGTCTGCGGGGACGTCACAGAGACTACGTCCAGGTTTTAGACAGTCTGCGTGGACGTGAAACATTGAATTGGACTGATACGAACAGACAGCTCGTTTGACTGAGCAACACGAGACTGCAAAACATCCTGAACGAGCCAGAGTGAACTCAGAGTAAAGACGTGAAGAAGTGGTCGAGGTTCAGTCACATGTTCCTGACACTTCAGTGCTCTCACGTCAAAGTCTTAATTATTGTTCAAGGACGAGGACGGCCAATCGTTCACACGCCTCGACAGCTGTCCACGTAAGAGCGGGTGTTTCTTTTCATTGTGATCCCTGAACTCTGAGTCCGTCTGTACATCTTGGTGTCTAAACCAGTGAAATGATGTTCATGTTCCCTGGAAGATGAACCCTACTCACTTCTTTTACTGTTTGCTTACAGAGGGAATGGTCGAGGTGACTAAACAAGGGAAGAAACTATGCACCATCGGTCAGGGAAAAGTCTTTGGAGAGCTGGCGATCCTGTACAACTGCACTCGCACGGCAACCGTAACAGGTAAACACACAAACTATGAATAACACAGCTGCTCCTGCCAAGGAAGAACATTATTTTTGTACCGAGCTTACAATTTCACTCATCATCGTGACCTCAGCATCTCTGCTGAAGGATGTTTCACCAACATTCATTCAACCAGCGACAAACTGAAACTGTGACGAAGGTCAAACACGAACATCTTCCTTGTCTAATCAATAAACTCACAGTAGTCGGAAAGTCGTCCTCGCTGCTGCACCTGTGGTGGTTCATCCAAACACAGAAAGAAACAGATTTCTGTTACTTCACATTTTAAGACGACATGTTGCTGTTTCTCTGATCTGTATGAACAGATGATCTGCACACACATGCAAACTCTGGTTTCTGCTGTTGAGACTGCAGAGAAAGTCTTGGCCGGATATTTTTGTCTGGCTCGTCCAAGTTGGCGAAACCGAGAAGCGAGGGACTTCTTTCTGAGGATGCCTCAGACTTTCACTTATGTCACTTCACACTGTTTCTTTTTCCTCTCTGTCTCTGCGATTCCCGACCGACAGTCTTACCATGATAGATCGGCTTTAAATGTACTGTCAGTTTGTGCGTGTATCACTTCAATGTGCTGGTGGAATGCCGAGACCCTGACGGAGAAAACGTCGTGCTTCTGCCGAGAGTTTGTACACTGCACTTTGATTCTTGGCTGTGTGAGCTACCACATTTATCTTTAAACGAGATTCTGAGTTCACCTTTTCTCTTCTCTTTCAATCAGTGTCCTTGTGTTGTTCAACGTGAGTGAAAGAGAGAGAGAGAGCACTTTTATTAGCACTAAAGAAATCAGCCCGCACACGTCTGTTTCTGTTTAATATTTCATATTTTTCTATTAACCCTCTGAACCCCGGGAGACTTCTCGAGTGTTTACTGCACTCGATCGACAGAGAGCTGTATCTCAGAAACAGAAAGAAAGACAATCACAAGTTGGTTTCATCTTAAACTTCTTTAATTTGACACTAAACGTGACATTTGTAGCTTTTCACACCAAATTTGACCCGTCGACCGTTCAGTGAACTGTCCACTCTAAACAGTCTGTGCAGGTTCACGTCCAGGTTTTAGTCGGCCTCCTCTGTCTATCTATGGTGATCTAAACTAAGGAAGTGTAAAGAGCCTTTAGAAGTGGCTTTTACTGATGCATTTAGGTTTGTAGGATGTTTTTCTAACGCTCCATGTGAAGATGATGATGATGGAAAAAAACTCAAACTAAACATTAAATCGTTAACACGTGTAATCGTCTCGCAGACTGAGTCTCCCCTCGGACCGGTAGTTTGAGTCTGAGCTGAGATGACATGAAGGCATCACTGAGGGTTATTCTGAAGACAGCTCTCTCTACTGAACCCCTGACGACAAACTGACGGAGAGCTCACTTAAACTGTGAAACGAAGCCGTGGCTGCAGAACGAGAGCGACATGGAAAGCACTTCACACTCGCCGCGGATGAAGAGCTCCGTACTGCAGATTATGATCGACAAAACAGCGGAGGATGAGGCCGAGCGTGGGGGGAGGAGGAGGAGGAGGAGGAGTAATGAGTTTACATGTAAATAAAGATGATGGCTGCACAGATACAAAACATGATGCCTGAGGTTCCCATGGCAACGCGGAGGTTGACACGTTAAAAACTAGAAAAACTGACCTGTGATCAGCTGAACGGTGTCTCTGTCATTCGTACGTCTGTTCTCACTCTATGTAACTTTGGGCTCCGGGTCGGGAGAAGTACGTAACGCTTTACGGCACTAAGTCACACAGCAGCAACTATTTCACTGATTCTGGTGAAACTGGATCATATTTTATGGAGGAAATGTTTTCTGGTTTTCCCTCTGATGTCCTCCGGCTGCTCCGCCTCAACTCTCTGTGATTTACAGAGTTTATGATGGACAGTGAAGTAAACTGCTGACAGCTGTAGCTGCTGTTAGCTCAGTCCGTCAGCTTGGCGGTGAGCTGACGAACTGAGTGTTTGTACCAACAGGCGTTATGGACTACCAGGAAGAAGAAGAGGAGGTAACCGGGCTCAGCAGCTTCTATGGACACAATGGCAGAGGAGAAGAGAGTGAAGAGGACGCTGACGGAGGAAGCTAAGAAGAGAAAAGGAGAGAGTGAGCGAGCAAGAAGCCGCCGGACAAGAGTAAATGTGGGACTGACTTTTAGTGGTTGGTGAGAGCTTGGTGAAATAAAAGGCTGAAAGACAGACGCCGAGCTGGGCTGACTGCTGCTGGACTAGGCAGTGAGATCAGCTGCTGCTGGTTCTGGTTCTGGTTCTGGGCTGACTGCTGCTGGACTAGGCAGTGATATCAGCTGCTGCTGCAGGTTCTGGTTCTGGTTCTGGGCTGACTGCTGCTGGGGCTGAGCGTCAAATCATCGAGCTGGACTCGAGGTTTGCAGGAACTCATGTCACTAACTAAACTCCTTCCCTGGAGTTTCTGTCTCTGGTCCAGCAGGTTCTCGTGGATCGTGGTCCTGATGACGTCCACTACACATATTACTACTGTCATTGTTGCTGCCATATCTCCATCACAGTTCATAGTTAGTTGATGTATCTATCTTATCTCTTCATGTGTCTGCTGTCGTGCTCGTACATCATGAAGTGTTTGTCTGTGTGTCTGCAGCTCTGACTGACATCAAGCTCTGGGCGATTGACCGTCAGGGTTTTCAGACCATCATGATGAGGACGGGCCTCATCAAACACTCCCAGTACACTGACTTCCTCCGCAGGTACAGCTCATACATAACGCTCTTCACTGTTTTCAGCTCTCATCCCATGACAGTGACTCACGCCTCTCTCTCTAAACTCTCCTCGCAGCGTTCCCTCGTTTCAGTCGCTGCCCGAGGACATTCTCAGCAAACTGGCCGACGTTTTGGAGGAGGTGACGGTCTTTCCAAACAGTTCTCTAAAATCTGTTCTGAGCGCTCGCTCGCACACGTGACAGGATCTGTTCCTCCACCTTGACGAATGGTTTGAAACATTGTGTTCAGTAACCTGAGTACACATGATTCACATCTCTCTCTCTGCCTCTCAGACTCATTACAGCGACTGTGATTACATTATTCGTCAGGGAGCCACCGGAGACACATTCTTCATCATCAGTGAAGGACAGGTGAGGAGGAGCGATGAAGGAGGTGAAGAGAGAGAGATTAACAGAGCCAAGGAGTCAGCTGATTTCTGGGTTTGAGTCTCGACCACATGGCCTGTTGTCAAGGTGCGACGTCACCAAGATTGATTAAACTGATGTGACACAAACTTCTACGGCTGTGACGTTTGTGGCACATCAGTTCCTCTAACGTCCACCTGAGGCTGGCTCCAGAAGTGAGTCAGTCTCCATAAGTCCCCATGTCCAAATGTCCAACTGACTGACAGGTGGGTGTCCTCACAGGTGGCTTGTTTCAGCAACCAGGCGTCATTCAGCCCACCTGTTTGCTGATATGTAAATTAACCTGAGACAGAGACTACGTCCAGGTTTTAGGCAGTCTGCGGGGACGTCACAGAGCCTACGTCCAGGTTTTAGACAGTCTGCGGGGACGTCACGGAGACTACGTCCAGGTTTTAGACAGTCTGCGGGACGTCACGGAGACCGACGTCCCAGGTTTTAGACAGTCTGCGGGGACGTCACGGAGACTACGTCCAGGTTTTTAGACAGTCTGGGGACGTCACGGAGACTAACGTCCAGGTTTTAGACAGTCTGCGGGACGCACGAGACTACGTCCAGGTTTTTAGACAGTCTGTGGGGACGTCACGAGACTACGTCAGGTTTAGACAGCTGCGGGGACGTCACAGAGACTACGTCCAGTTTTTAGACCAGTGAGGCAAAGATGAGCATTATTTAAGTAACATTCCAAGTCTTCATCAGAGGACACTCATCGACGAGCGTCCTTTTAAAGTCCTGCCAACATAATAAATAAAATCTTGACACCACCAGATGTTTTTTTGTTCAGCTGAACAATATGACAGCATAGTTTCAGAATCATTTTTAGTCTTCGCTGACAGCAAAGAGTCTTTACTCTCTAAGGGCTGCTGCAAACGTTCCGTCACATCAACAGACAGATTACAGAAAGGAAAGCGTCCGCTGCAGACAGAGGAAGATGCAGCGATCGACAGTCTGAATCTGGACCTAGTCTCCGTGACGCGAGATGACAAAATGTGACAACCTTAAAACTGAAAGTGATCCGTGGTGTCCACAGGTGAAGGTCTCTCACAGCAAACTCAGCCAGTGACGAGCAGGTGACCATGAAGACTCTGTCTAAAGGAGACGGGTTTGGAGAGCAGGCTCTGAAAGGGTGAAACACACATGAACTCATGAACTCATGAACAAACGTTAGATTGATTTCAAAGCTTCAGTGTGTCCAACCTCGTCTCCTTCCTTGATTCCTTGTCCCTTTGCAGAGAGGACGTCCGTACAGCCAGCGTCACAGCTGTGGGAGACGTCACATGTCTGGTCATTGAAGAGAGTCAGTGAGGATCTTTGTTTACCGTGATATCAGTTTTTGTGCTTTGTGTCCGTTAACTCTTAGTATGCATGTCGCAGGTCTTTCAAACAGCTGATTGGAGGACTGGACGATGTCAACAACAAGCAGTAACACAGCGATGAGCTCAGGCGAAGTGAGTTCATTCATTTTGAATCATCTATGTATGAAAGTTCAAGCCACTAGAGGCTGGCTCCAGAAGTGAGTCAGTCTCCGGTGTGACCCAGTGTGAATCTGGGGCGATATTTTTGGTTGTTTTGTCTGCATGTTTCTCGTGTGTACAGGAGTGTGGGGTCACCCTGTCTCTTCTGGACATGAAGTCCTGATTTTAAGCACCTTTGTGAAAGTTCCTAAAGGCTTTTGAAATCTGACAGCTGCACACAGGCCGGTGCGGTGATGTTTCATCAGCTTCTGGTTTTGTATATTGCCACTTCTCCCTCAGGCTGCAGGCGAGGCAATTTTTCTTTCACAGCGGTCCCTCAGTGAATTTCAATATCTCTGATCTGAGGGATGGGAGGCTTCAGTCGATGGAGCTGGTGAGTGTTGGGGTGTTACTGGAGTAAACAATACACGCTGCTCTTGTCGCGCTGTAATGAACGGATGTGAGGTGTTTCAGTGCAGCTGAAGAATGACACATCCGGCTCGTTTGCCTCAAAGTGTTAAGAGAAACGTCACATCCTGGACACCAGCCCAGTGGGCCACACTCCTGCGAGCGGGCATATGAGGGAGGCCACAGTCCCGTTCATCAATCAGTCAAACACACCTGAGCCCCCACCTTCAGACTGATTCTGAACAAAACCGCGGTGATAAAACCACATCGAACACAAATCATAGTTACTGATGTTAATACATACTCAGAACTTGTAACCATGGAGACAAATCGTTATTTCATCTGAGTGAGGATCAATTACAGCAGCAACTTAATGTGCTAACAGACTGAGCTAACGGACAGCTAACAGCGGCTAACAGACTGAGCTAACATGAGCTAACGCACGCGAACACAGCACTACCAGCGGCTAACAGACGGCAGCTAACATCAGCTAACAGCAGCTTACAGCGGCTAACAGACTGGAGCTAACAGCAAGCTAACACAGCTACAAGCCTACACATCGACTAACGCAGCTAACGCAGCTACAGACTGAGCTAACAGCAGCAACTTAAATTGCTAACAACAAGCTCAGCAGTAACAGCTGAGCTAAATGAGCACAAACTGAGCTAACATGAGCTAACAGCAGCTAACAGACTGGCTAACAGCAGCAACTTAATGTGCTAACAAACTGAGGCTAACAGCAGCGAACAGCAGCTAACAGACTGAGCTAACGCTGGAGCTAACAAACTGAGCTAACATGAGCTAACAGGGCAGCAACAGACTGGCTACAGCAGCTAACAACTGAGCTAACATGAGCTAACAGCAGCTAAAAACGGAGCTAACAGCAGCTGAACAGCAGCTAACAACAGACTGAGCTAACATGAGCTAACAAAATGAGCTAACATGAGCTAAACAGCAGCTACAATGACAACAGCAGCTAACAAACTGAGCTAACAGAAGCGAACAGCAGCAACAAACTGAGCTAACATTCCAACGCAGCTAACAGCAGCTAACAGACTGAGCTAACAGCAGCTACACTAACTGAGCTAACACCAGCTAACAGCAGCTAACAGCTGAGCTAACAGCAGCTAACAAACTGGCTAACATGAGCTAACAGACTAGAGCTAACAGCAGCTAACAGCAGCTAAACAGACGGAGCTAACGCAGCTACAACTGAGCTAAAAACAGAGCAACAAATGAGCTAACAGCATCTAACAGACTGAGCTAAACAGAGCTAACAAACTGAGCACATCAGCTAACAGCGCTAACAAAACTGAGCTAACGCACTAAAGCAGCTAACAACTGAGCTACAACAGCTACAACTGAGCTAACATGAGCTAACAGCAGCTAACAAACTGAGCTAACAGAGCTAACAGCAGCTAACAACTGAGCTAACTGAGCTAACAGACTGAGCTAACACAGCTAACAGACAACTGAGCTAACAGAGCTACCACAGCTAACAAACTGAGCTAACAGAGCTAACAGACTACAGAGCTAAACAGCATAACACGAGCTAACAGCGCTACAAAGCTAACAGCTACTACACAGCTAACATGAGCTAACATGAGCGAAAACTAACAGCTAGCTACTGACTAACATGAGCTAACAGACTAACGCTAACAGGCTACTGATAACAGCAGCTACAGCTGTCAGCATTACTTCACTGTCCATCATAACCTGTAAATCACAGAGAGTTGAGGCGGAGCAGCCGGAGGACATCAGAGGGAAACCAGAAAACATTTCCTCCTCATAAAATATGATCCATTTTCACAGAATCAGTGAAATAGTTGCTGCTGTGTGACGTAGCGTAAGCGTACGTAAATTGTGTTGCTTTAAATATCTTCATTTGTCTTGGTCGTTGTCACTTCGTCTCCTGCAGGTTGTATCGGACCTTCAGAGACTCCAAATATCTCTACATCT
Organism: Larimichthys crocea; assembly: GCF_000972845.2. Taxonomy (NCBI): domain Eukaryota; kingdom Metazoa; phylum Chordata; class Actinopteri; family Sciaenidae; genus Larimichthys; species Larimichthys crocea. The sequence goes on along the minus strand of NC_040018.1, from coordinate 28,100,074 downwards.
GCTGGAGGCTGCTCGGAGGAGAACTGTGGACGGTACTGCGAGACAGGTGTGTGATTGTGTTGTTGTTTTTTTTACTTTGAAGACGATGAAATCCTCAGCTTCGGCTCTTCGACCTTTCAGGGGATCATTTGATGACGGCATCACTCGGTTCTACACCGGCTGCGTCATCGAGGCTCTGGCTTTCCTGCACTCCAGAGGAACATCTACAGAGACCTCAAACCTGAGAACATCATACTGGACCACCGAGGATACGCCAAGCTGGTGTGGACACACGTTTTCCAGATAGAACGCAACAATGTGGGTTTGACGAAGAATTCATGTTCATCACGGTCTGTTTGGTACAGGTGGACTTTGGCTTTGCTAAGAAGGTCGGTCTGGGTAGAAGACGTGGACATTTTGGGACTCCGGAGTACGTCGCTCCTGAGATCATCCTGAACAAAGGCCAGACAGCTCAGCTGACTGCTGGTCTCTGGGAATACTGGTCTTTGAGCTGCTCAGTGGCAGGTACACCAGTAGATGTTCATACACTTATACAACACGGGAAGTATTCAGATCCTTTGTTGGGGGGTTCGCTCCTGGCGTCTAATCTTTTCAAACCTCTGCTCTCCGTCTCCAGTCCTCATTTTCAGGCTCTGATCCCATGAAGACCTACAACATCAATCCTGAGAGGCACGACATGATCGAGTTTCCCAAGAAGATCACCAAGAGGCCGCCAACCTCATCAAAAGACTCTGCAGGTTGTTAACCACCTTAACTGAAGTTAAGTTAATTTTTCTTCACGGTCAACAACGTGTGTGTGTTTGTTTCTCAGGGGACAACCCTTCAGAGAGGCTGGAACCAGAAGAACGGGGTGAAGGACATCCAGAAACACAAGTGAGTCACTGTCGACCGCGGTTCTGCGGAGTAAAGCAAGACGGTCGTCATGGAAACGTGTCTTTGTCCTTCAGGTGGTTCGAGGGATTCCCTGGGACGGCCTCCGCCGGGAACCGTCGGCTCTCCGTTCAGCCCACGGTGGGTAATCCTTCAGAGTCTCCCTCGAGGTAGCGGCACACGGACAGAGAGCGCTAACGGCTGAGCTTTCTTCCGTCAGGTGAACGGGCCGCTAGACAACAGCAACTTTGACTATTTCCCAGAGGACAAGAAGACCCCCCTCCTGATGAAGAGTCCGGCTGGGACCTCGATTTTAGAAGCTGACGGAGGGAACGGGACCTGAAGCCATAGATTAGAGTATTATGATTTTTTGAACCACAACGACAGAGTGTTAAGAGATAAACATCTGAGATTTGAGAAGAAATCAAAATATCCAAAGATATTTACGAGATAAATCGTAATGTGGTGGAGAATAAAGTTCATTTAAAGACTAACCCGTGTACGAAGGCTCAGCACGACCACCGCCCTTTGCTGCATTCTCCATCACATCCTGTCACTCTTCAGCTGTCCTGTCAAAATAGAGTTTAAAAAAATAATTTCTAATATTTATGAGTTTTATGAATAATCAAAAATTTAGAGAATAAGTCCACTATTTTGAGAAAAAGTGAAGTTTTATAAGGTACAAGTGGTAACTGCAAGTTTGATCTTTTTTTTTTTTCAAAATTTATTATTTGATCTCAGATGTTTTTTCTTCATAGTCAGCAGAATATCATTTGTCATTTTTAAGTCATTGTGTTAATATTTCTAATCTAATCCATCATACATTAAATATGCAGGATAGAGATCCAGCGTGGATTCGTACTGACTGAACAAAAGAGCACAGTGCTGCCTCAGGGTACCTCCAGGCCTGCTGGGATATAAGAGTGTCAGAGGTAATGGAGTATGCAGCAGAACCACAGGGGTAAACATGACGGGGGCAGCTGGGCTCCTCTGATGTGGCATTTATAGCAGAGAGAATGAAAATGTTCCATATTTTTGAATTATATTTTCAGCCACGACACCTTTTTACTTCTCTACTTGAACCAGTCTGAGTTATGGCGTGAGTTTATCGTTGTCACGGTTTAACGATCAAAATGAACCTTTGTTTTCCTCATCATTTTTTACAGTAATAAACTGTAAAAATCAAAAAAGGTCACATCTCCAGATTAAAGTCATAAATAAACATGTTGAGGATAAGTCGAATCATTTCAAGTAAAATCCTAAAAACATATAATGTGTCGAGAAGAAGAATGTTTACTATGATAGAACTTCTGTTTAGATACGCGGGTACTTTTAAAAAATTACTTGAATGATTATCATTAATTAGCAATATAAAGTGCAGTGTGCCTGTGCAAGAACAAACGGAATAAACTGTAATAATCAAAAAAGTCAAGTCTCCAGAAGAAGTTTGTAAAAACAAACATGAATAGTTGAGAATAAATAATATATAAAAAAACATCAGAGAGAAGAATAAACATGTACACTTCAAGATAAAACTTTACTACTTTAACCTAAATAAGTTTTGAACGCAGGTGGTTGGTGATTTTTTAATTAATATAAAGTGATTGTGCTCATGGGCAGACCGGTTGTGTAAAATGATAAAGTCATATATACCAAAAGTAATATGGTTGTTAATATTTCACATTCTTTTTATTTTCCAAAAATTTTGACTTTATTTCAGAATCTCAGACTTTTTCCCCAGATAGTGGATCTAACTCAGATTTATGGGGTTCGATTGTATTTCATGTCATAACGTTTAAAATCTAAGTTTGTGTGACTGTAGTCAGTGTATGAATTCAGAGTGTTGTTGACAGTTTTAATTGTGCTATTTTTTTCCATGAAACCACAAGTGTTGTTTTGTTTTTTTCCAAAGCTCGAGGCTATATTTGGTTGTGTGGTCTATTTCCTGACAGCCACTGTGACCTCCTTTAGTGTGTCTGTTGGTGTTGCACTCTTTGTCTTTTTAGACTTCATGGGGTGTTGGCTCAAAACAACAACATGCCTTGGTCGTGGTGCGTTTAGAGGACTCGGGTTAAATCAGACTGTGAGTGGAAACAAACAGTCGGATGAGGAGGTGAGGCAGCTGATGAAAGCTCAGGCGTAGATGTTTATCAGCCTGCTGACCTCCAGGCTGTGAGGTTCACGCTCCTGTGGTGAACTGGGCCGTGATGGAAACAGCCACCTCCATTAACGAGTTCTCTCACAATTTGCTTAAATAATTGACGCACAGAAAGACACACACACATTTTTCCACATTGGTTCAACAACACAGCCACTAAGGTCAGCTTCATTAGCTAGCTACAGGTGAACCTTAAATCTTTCTTAAAGGGACAGTGAGACATTTTTAAAATTTAAATGTTCTTAAAGCTGCTCACGACCTGTTTCATCATGTATGTGATTTCTGTCTTTGATATATGCTGCTCATTGTCATCAGTGTGTTTTATTGTTATTTATTTTTATTAACATATTGTCATCAGTGTGTTCGTGGTGTCTCATGGCTGCAAATCTAAATCTTTTAATTGTTTGATGTGATGAATAAATGAAGTTAAAAACTGGGCTCGGTGTCGTCGTTGTCTGTTCTTCTTTCAACCTTCAGAGTTTTTCTGACCCATACATTTAAGTTTTTGTAAATACAATAACAGTAACAATATATTACAGATACAACTGCACCTTGTTTAATTTGACTTTATTAATCTATTTTAATGTTTGTTTGTTTTTTTTTCGAAATAAATGAACAACTCACGATAGTGATGTTACTCTGCACTCTTATTTTTGAAAAAGGTGTCACCTGACCAGCATGTTAATAACATTTTTTTTTAAAAAGTAAAGAGATTATATTATATATATTATATATAAATAAAAGTAAGTGACATCATCAATCTAATCATTAATTTACTCATATTTTAAACATATTACGTTTTTAATTCAAACATAATATTTAGTAAATAAGTTGAACATTTCAGTAAAAACAGAAAAACACGTAATGTGACTGATCGTTGATTAATCTACTGATATGAACAGTAATTAATTAATTAATCATTTGGTCTAAAACAGTCAGCAACACTGAATATTCAGGTACACTTTGTTTTTGTGTTTTTTTACAGTGCATACATAGATAAAACTGAGTACTTCAGGCACTCTTTTTTTACAGGTGCATACATATAAAACTGAGTACTTCAGGTACACTTTGTTTTTTACAGTGATACATATAGAAAACACTGAGTCTTCAGGTACACTTGTTGTTTTACAGTGCATACTAGATAAAACACTGAGTACTTCAGGTACACTTTGTTTTTACAGTGCATACATAAACACTGATATTCAGGTACACTTTGTTTTTTACAGTGCATATATAAAACACTGAGTACTTCAGGTACACTTTGGTTTTAAACAGTGCATACATATATAAAACACGAGTACTTCAGGTACAACTTTGTGTTTTACAGGTGGCATACGATATAAAACACTGAGTATTCAGGTACACTTTGTTTTTACAGTGCATACAATATAAAACACTGAGTACTTCAGGTACACTTTTTTTGTTTTACAGTGCATATATAAAACACTGAGTACTTCAGGCCTCCTTTTTTGTTACATGCATACATATAAAACACTGAGTACTTCAGGTACACTTTGTTTTTACAGTACATATATAAAACACTGAGTAACTTCAGGACACTTTGTTTTGACAGTGCAAATATAAAACACTGAGTATTTCAGGTACACTTTGTTTTTTTACAGTGCATATATAAAACACTGAGTACTTCAGTAGCACTTTGTTTTACAGTACATAAAACACTGGTAATTCAGGTACACTTGTTTTTTACAGTGCAGTATATAAACACTGAGTACTTCAGGTACAACTTTTTTTGTTACAGTGCAATACATATATAAAACACTGAGTACTCATTCAGGCACTCGTTGTTTTTTTACAATGCATAAAACACCTGAGTATTCAGGTACACTTTTTTTTACAGGTACATAAAACACTGAGTACGTCAGGTACACTTTGGTTTTACAGTAGGCATATAAAACACGAGTACTCAGGTACACTTGTGTTTTACAGTGCATACATATATAAAAACTGAGTAACTTCAGGTACACTTTGTGTTTACACAACAGTGCATAACATTATAAACACTGAGTACTTCAGGTACAACTTGGGTTTTAAACGTGTCCATGACATATATAAAACCTGAGTACTTCAGTACACTTGTTTTACAGTACTATAAAACAACTGAGTACTTCAGTAACTTTTGTTTTACAGTGCATACATATATAAAACACTGAGTACTTCAGGTACACTTTGTTTTTAACAGTAGCATACATATATAAAACACTGAGTACTTCAGGTAGCACTTGGTTTTTACAGTGCATACATATAACCTAGTTTCAGTACACGTGTACATGAAGTATATAAAACTGAGTCTTAGGTACACTTTGTTTTTACAGCTAAGAAACAGTACTAGTACGTTTACAGTGAACATAACTAAACAGAGGTACTTTCAGTACAACTTTGTTTTCAGTGGCATATATAAAACACGAGATTACTTTCAGGGTACACTTTGTTGTTTACAGGGGCATAGCATA
>NC_040018.1:28063227-28094565 GCF_000972845.2 Larimichthys crocea | reverse complement strand
TTGTCAAGGTGCGACGTCACCAAGATTGATTAAACTGATGTGACACAAACTTCTACGGCTGTGAGGTTTGTGGCACATCAGTTCCTCCAACGTCCACCTGAGGCTGGCTCCAGAAGTGAGTCAGTCTCCATAAGTCCCCATGTCCAAATGTCCAACTGATTGACAGGTGGGTGTCCTCACAGGTGGCTTGTTTCAGCAACCAGGCGTCATTTAGCCCGCCTGTTTGCTGATATGTAAATTAACCTGAGACAGAGACTACGTCCAGGTTTTAGACAGTCTGCGGGGACGTCACAGAGACTACGTCCAGGTTTTAGACAGTCTGTGGGGACGTCACGGAGACTACGTCCAGTTTTTAGACCATGAGGCAAAGATGAGCATTATTTAAGTAACATTCCAAGTCTTCATCAGAGGACACTCATCGGACGAGCGTCCTGTTTAAAGTCCTGCCAACATAATAAATCAAATCTTGACACCACCAGATGTTTTTTGTCAGCTGAACAATATGACAGCATAGTTCAGAAATCATTTTTAGTCTTCGCTGACAGCAAAGAGTCTTTACTCTCTGAGTGCTGCTGCAAACGTTCCTGTCACATCAACAGACAGATTACAGAAAGGAAAGCGTCCGCTGCAGACAGAGGAAGATGCAGCGTATCGACAGCATGAATCTGGACCTAGTCTCCGTGATGCGAGATGACAGAAATGTGACAACCTTAAAACTAAAAGTGATCCGTGGTGTCCACAGGTGAAGGTCTCTCAGCAGAACTCAGCCAGTGACGAGCAGGTGACCATGAAGACTCTGTCTAAAGGAGACTGGTTTGGAGAGCAGGCTCTGAAAGGGTGAAACACACATGAACTCATGAACTCATGAACAAACGTTAGATTGATTTCAAAGCTTCAGTGTGTCCAACCTCGTCTCCTTCCTTGATTCCTTGTCTCCTTTGCAGAGAGGACGTCCGTACAGCCAGCGTCACAGCTGTGGGAGACGTCACATGTCTGGTCATTGATAGAGAGTCAGTGAGGATCTTTGTTTACCGTGATATCAGTTTTTGTCTTTGTGCCCGTTAACTCATTAGTATGCATGTCGCAGGTCTTTCAAACAGCTGATTGGAGGACTGGACGATGTCAACAACAAGCAGTACGACAGCGATGAGCTCAAGGCGAAGTGAGTTCATTCATTTTGATTCATCTGTTATGAAAGTTCAGCCACTAGAGGCTGGCTCCAGAAGTGAGTCAGTCTCCATAAGTCCCCATGTCCAAATGTCCAACTTCACAGCAGAAATAAACATGTTTACAGCCTGGTACAAAAAACAGTTTTGGTCTCTGTAGCTAATTTCCCCGTTCATGACAACTGTACTGAGGGTGAATTTATATACAACTCACCTGTTCACATTATATTAAGGCTTAAAGTTATGCAGGATTAAGAGCGTGGACGCTTTGATTGACAGGTGGGCGTGGTCACAGTAACCAGGCGTCATTCAGCTCCACTGATTTCTATATTAGGTGGAAGAGTTTCAGATACGCCGTCCATCCTTTACACTGTCAGTGGTCCAGGGTCGCCCTTCGGCCTCCGCTTGTTCCACCTTTAATTCAGTTTTATTCATAAAGCTTCAAATCATAACAAGTTATCTCACGACACTTTCCATGTAAAGCAGATCTGGTCTGTACAATCTGTAATATTATTTACAGAGACCCAACAGTTCCCACCATGAGCAAGCACGATTACATAAGATAGCATAAAGGAAGCCAACGTGTTCGACTTCTGACTACCTCCAACCAGAAACCCAACGTTTGTGAGCCTCAGTGTGAATCTGGGGCGATATTTTTGGTTTGTTTTCTGCATGTTAAACTCGTGTGTAAAGGAGTGTGGGTCACCTGGTCTCTTCTGGACATGAAGTCTGATTTTTAGCACCTTTGAAATGTTCCTAAAGGCCTTTTAAAGATCTGTACAGCTGCACACAGGCCGGGCGGTGGATGTTCAGCTTCTGGTTTTGTATGTGCCACTTCTCCCTGCAGGCTGCAGGCGGAGGCAGATTTCTTTTCCAGCGTGTCCCTCAGTGATTTCAATATCATCTGCACTCTGGGGATGGGAGGCTTCAGTCGAGTGGAGCTGGTGAGTTTGTGCGTTACGTGGAGTACAGATACACGCTGCTCTTGTCCCTCTGTAATGAACGCGATGTGATGGTGTGTTCAGGTGCAGCTGAAGAATGACACCAGTCGGTCGTTTGCCCTCAAAGTGTTAAAGAAACGTCACATCCTGGACACCAGCCAGCAGGGCCACATCCTGTCGGAGCGGCGCATCATGATGGAGGCTCACAGTCCGTTCATCATCAGGTCAAACACCACCTGAGCCCCCACCTTCAGACTGAGTGCTGAACAAAACCACAATCATAGATACTGATGTTAATACATACTCAGCTTGTAACCATGGAGACAATCTGTATTTCATCTGAGTGAGGACTCAATATACAGCAGCAACTTAATGTGCTAACAGACTGAGCTAACAGCAGCTAACAGCAGCTAACAGACTGAGCTGACATGAGCTAACAGCGGCTAACAGACTGAGCTAACAGCAGCTAACAGACTGAGCTAACATGAGCTAACAGCAGCTAACAGACTGAGCTAACATGAGCTAACAGCAGCTACAGCTGTCAGCAGGTTACTTCACTGTCCATCATAAACTCTGTAAATCACAGAGAGTTGAGGCGGAGCAGCCGGAGGACATCAGAGGGAAAACCAGAAAACATTTCCTCCATAAAATATGATCCAGTTTCACCAGAATCAGTGAAATAGTTGCTGCTGTGTGACTTAGTGCCGTAAAGCGTTACGTAAACTTGTGTTGCTTTAAATATCTTCATTTGTCTTGGTCGTTGTCACTTCGTCTTCCTGCAGGTTGTATCGGACCTTCAGAGACTCCAAATATCTCTACATGCTGCTGGAGGCCTGTCTCGGAGGAGAACTGTGGACGGTACTGCGAGACAGGTGTGTGATTGTGTTGTTGTTTTTTTTACTTTGAAAGACGATGAAATCCTCAGCTTCGGCTCTTCAACCTTTCAGGGGATCATTTGATGACGGCATCACTCGGTTCTACACCGGCTGCGTCATCGAGGCTCTGGCTTTCCTGCACTCCAGAGGAATCATCTACAGAGACCTCAAACCTGAGAACATCATACTGGACCACCGAGGATACGCCAAGCTGGTGTGGACACACGTTTTCCAGATAGAACGCAACAATGTGGGTTTGACGAAGAATTCATGTTCATCACGTGTCTGTTTGGTACAGGTGGACTTTGGCTTTGCTAAGAAGGTCGGTCTGGGTAAGAAGACGTGGACATTTTGTGGGACTCCGGAGTACGTCGCTCCTGAGATCATCCTGAACAAAGGCCACGACAGCTCAGCTGACTGCTGGTCTCTGGGAATACTGGTCTTTGAGCTGCTCAGTGGCAGGTACACCAGTAGATGTTCATACACTTATATCAACACGGGAAGTATTCAGATCCTTTGTTGCAGGTTCGGCTCCCGGCGTCTAATCTTTTCAAACCTCTCCGTCTCCAGTCCTCCATTTTCAGGCTCTGATCCCATGAAGACCTACAACATCATCCTGAGAGGCATCGACATGATCGAGTTTCCCAAGAAGATCACCAAGAGCGCCGCCAACCTCATCAAAAGACTCTGCAGGTTGTTAATCCACCTTAACTGAAGTTAAGTTAAGTTTTCTTCACGGTCAACAACGTGTGTGTGTTTGTTTCTCAGGGACAACCCTTCAGAGAGGCTGGGAAACCAGAAGAACGGGGTGAAGGACATCCAGAAACACAAGTGAGTCACTGTCGACCGCTGTTCTGTCGGAGATAAAGCAAGACTGTCGTCATGGCAACGTGTCTTTGTCCTTCAGGTGGTTCGAGGGATTCAACTGGGACGGCCTCCGCCAGGGAACCGTCGGCTCTCCGTTCACGCCCACGGTGGGTAATCCTTCAGAGTCTCCCTCGAGGTAGCGGCACACGGACAGAGAGCGCTAACGTCTGAGCTTTTCTTCCGTCAGGTGAACGGGCCGCTAGACAACAGCAACTTTGACTATTTCCCAGAGGACATAGAAGACCCCCCTCCTGATGAAGAGTCCGGCTGGGACCTCGAGTTTTAGAAGCTGACGGAGGGAACGGGACCTGAAGCCATATTAGAGTTTATCATTATGTTTTATGAACCACAACGACAGAGTGTTAAGAGATAAACATCTGAGATTTAAAGAATGAAATCAAAATATCCAAAGATATTTACGAGATAAAATCGTAATGTGTGGAGAATAAAGTTCATTTAAAGACTAATCCCGTGTACGAAGGCTCAGCATCGACCACCGGCCCTTTGCTGCATTCTCCATCACATGCCTGTCACTCTTCAGCTGTCTCTGTCAAAATAGAGTTTAAAAAAATAATTTCTAATATAGAGTTTTTATGAATAATCAAAATATTTAGAGAACAAAGTCGCACTATTTTGAGAAAAAGTGAAAAGTATTTAATAAGGTGACAATGAAGTGGTAATACTGACAGATTTGAATCATTTTTTCAAAATATTTTATTTTGAAATCTCAGATTGTTTTTCTCTTCATAGTCAGCAGAATATAATTTGTCATGTTTTAAGTCATTGTGTTTAATATTTCTAATCCTAAATCCATCATAACATCATAAATATAGACAGAAGATAGAAGATCAGCGTGGATTCGTACTGACTGAACAAAAGAGCACAGTGCTGCCTTCAGGGTACCTCCAGGCCTGCTGGGATATAAGAGTTACGTCAGAGGTAATTGAGTATGCAGCAGAACCACAGGGGTAAACATGACGGGGGCAGCTGGGCTCCTCTGATGTGGCATTTATAAGCAGAGAGAATGAAAATGTTCCATATTTTTGAATTATATTTTCAGCCACGACACCTTTTTACTTCTCTACTTGAACCAGTCTGAGTTATGGCGTGAGTTTATCGTTTGTCACGGTTTAACGATCAAAATGAACCTTTGTTTTCCTCATTATTTTTTTACAGTAATAAACTGTAAAAATCAAAAAAGGTCACATCTCCAGATTAAAGTCATAAATAAACATGTTGAGGATAAGTCGAATCATCAAGTAAAATCCTAAAAACATATAATGTGTCGAGAAGAAGTCGCAATGTTTTGATATTGTAAAACTCTGATAGAACTTCTATTTAGATACTTGGGTACTTTTTAAAAAATTACTTTGAATGATTATCATTAATTAGCAATATAAAGTGCATGTGTGCCTGTGCAAGAACAAATGGTAATAAACTGTAATAATCAAAAAAGTCAAGTCTCCAGAAGAAAGTTTGTAAAAAACAAACATGAAATATGTTGAGAATAAATAAATACATAAAAAAACATCAGAGAGAAGAATAAACATGTACATCTTCAAGATAAAACTTTACATACTTTAACCTAAATAAGTTTTGAACGCAGGTGGTTGGTGATTATTATTAATTAACAATATAAAGTGAATATGTGCTCATGCAAGAACGGTAAGAAACTGTAGAATTCAAAAAAGGTCGTATCTACAGAATAAAGTCAAATTTACACAAAAAAGTAATATGTCGTAATATTTTCACATTCTTTTTATATTTTCCAAAAATATTTTGACTTTATTTTCAGAATCTCAGACTTTTTCCCCAGATAGTGGATCTAAACTCAGATTTATGGGGTTCGATTGTATTTTCATGTCATAACGTTTAAATCTAAGTTTGTGTGACTGTAGTCAGTGTATGAATTCAGAGTGTTGTTGACAGTTTTAATTGTTGCTATTTTTTCCATTGAAACCACAAGTTGTTGTTTTGTTTTTTTTTCCAAAGCTCGAGGCTATATTTTGGTTGTTGGTCTATTTCCTGACAGCCACTGTGACCTCCTTTAGTGTGTCTGTTTGTGTTGCACTCTTGTCTTTTTTAGACTTTCATGGGGTGTTTTGCTCAAACACAACAACATGCCTTTGGTCGTGGTGCGTTTAGAGGACTCGGGTTAAATCAGACTGTGAGTGGAAACAAACAGTCTGATGAGGAGGTGAGGCAGCTGATGAAAGCTCAGGCGTAGATGTTTATCAGCCTGCTGACCTCCAGGCTGTGAGGTTCACGCTTCCTGTGGTGAACTGGGCCGTGATGGAAACAGCCACCTCCATTAACGAGTTCTCTCACAATTTGCTTAAATAATTGACGCACAGATAAGACACACACACATTTTTCCACATTGGTTCAACAACACAGCCACTAATGTCAGCTTCATTAGCTAGCTACAGGTGAACCTTAAATCTTTCTTAAAGGGACAGTGAGACATTTTTTAAATTTAAATGTTCTTATAGCTGCTCACGACCTGTTTCATCATGTATGTGTATTTCTGTCTTTGATATATGCTGCTCATTGTCATCAGTGTGTTTTATTGTTATTATATTTTTATTAACGTATTGTCATCAGTGTGTTTGTGTGTCTCATGGCTGCAAATCTAAATCTTTAGTTGGTTGATGATGATAAATGAAGTTAAAAACTGGCTCGGTGTCGTCGTTCTGTTCTTCTTTCAACCTTCAGTGGTTCATTGAGTTTTTCTGACTCATACAGTTTATAGTTTTTGTAAATACAATAACAGTAACAATATATTACAGTACAACTGCACCTTGTTTAATTTGACTTTATTTAATCTATTTTAATGTTTGTTTGTTTTTTTTCGAAATAAATGAACAAACTCACGATAGGTGATGTTACTCTGCACTCTTATTTTGAAAAAGGTGTCACCTGACCAGCATGTTAATAAACATTTTTTTTAAAAAGTAAAGAGATTATATTATATATATTATATTATAAATCAAAGTGAGTGACATCATCAATCTAATTTCATTAATTTACTCATATTTATAAACATATTACGTTTTTAATTCAAACATAATATTTAGTAAATAAGTTGAATCATTTCAGTAAAAACAGTAAAAACACGTAATGTGACTGATCGTTGATTAATCTACTGATTTATTCTAACATGTAATTAATTAATTAATCATTTGGTCTAAAACAGTCAGCAACACTGAGTATTTCAGGTACACTTTGTTTTTGTGTTTTTACAGTGCATACATATATAAAACACTGAGTACTTCAGGTACACTTTGTTTTTACAGTGCATACATATATAAAACACTGAGTACTTCAGGTACACTTTGTTTTTACAGTGCATACATATATAAAACACTGAGTACTTCAGGTACACTTTGTTTTTACAGTACATATATAAAACACTGAGTACTTCAGGTACACTTTGTTTTTACAGTGCATACATATATAAAACACTGAGTACTTCAGGTACACTTTGTTTTTACAGTGCATACATATATAAAACACTGAGTACTTCAGGTACACTTTGTTTTTACAGTGCATACATATATAAAACACTGAGTACTTCAGGTACACTTTGTTTTTACAGTGCATACATATATAAAACACTGAGTACTTCAGGTACACTTTGTTTTTACAGTGCATACATATATAAAACACTGAGTACTTCAGGTACACTTTGTTTTTACAGTGCATACATATATAAAACACTGAGTACTTCAGGTACACTTTGTTTTTACAGTGCATACATATATAAAACACTGAGTACTTCAGGTACACTTTGTTTTTACAGTGCATACATATATAAAACACTGAGTACTTCAGGTACACTTTGTTTTTACAGTGCATACATATATAAAACACTGAGTACTTCAGGTACACTTTGTTTTTACAGTGCATACATATATAAAACACTGAGTACTTCAGGTACACTTTGTTTTTACAGTGCATACATATATAAAACACTGAGTACTTCAGGTACACTTTGTTTTTACAGTGCATACATATATAAAACACTGAGTACTTCAGGTACACTTTGTTTTTACAGTGCATACATATATAAAACACTGAGTACTTCAGGTACACTTTGTTTTTACAGTGCATATATAAAACACTGAGTACTTCAGGTACACTTTGTTTTTACAGTACATATATAAAACACTGAGTACTTCAGGTACACTTTGTTTTTACAGTGCATACATATATAAAACACTGAGTACTTCAGGTACACTTTGTTTTTACAGTGCATACATATATAAAACACTGAGTACTTCAGGTACACTTTGTTTTACAGTGCATATATAAAACACTGAGTACTTCAGGTACACTTTGTTTTACAGTGCATATTTGTGGCTGCAGCGCGTTAAATCAGTCCGTGCTGCGTTCACTGACACTCAGCAGCTTTTTCTCCTTGACTGAGTCACTTCAGAAACAAACAGCCGTGACCTGACTGACAAAGTGGCGCTGCCTGTTTCTATGTTTAACTTTAATCACAGTCTCTGCTGCTTCTTTATTCACTGGACTTCTTCTCGTCGCAGATCAGAACTCGGATTTCTTGAAGAGTCTGTCTCGTGCTCGGAAACTCCGTGTAACTCCTGCTCTGTGTGGAAATTTCTAATTATCTGCGTGGGTTAATTACACCCATGGACAAATCATTAACAGCGCCCCCGCGGGAACGACGCGCTCTGATTGGTCCGCTCCGATAGAAATACCAGGTGTGGACGGTGAGACGGGACCACCAGCACCAGCAGCTGCACCAGCACCATCAGGAAGGCCAGAACCCTGAACCAGAACCACCTCAGCACCAGCATCCACAGCCCGTGAGACGACATGCTGCCCGGCTCCGCTCTGCTCCTGCTCCTCGGGCTCAGCTCCGCCGCCTGCTTCGAGCTGCTGCCGGAGGAAGCTGCTCCCCGCCGGGCACGATTCTCCGCGAACAGCCCGAGTGAGTCATGGTTCTGTTTGTACTTTTACTCGAGTACTGCACTTTAGGTACTTTTTGAGTTTGTTTTTTTTGCTCTGTTCTTTCTTTACCTGAGAGCTTTAGTTTCACTAATCAGAGACTTGATGATGGTTGAAGTTGAATTCTTCACATTTTCTACTTTTCCTTGAATCATTTAAATCAGAATCTCTCAGAGTGTCTTTGTGTTTTTGGTGCAAAACAAACAGTAAGTTAAAAAAAGTATTTGAAGTTAGAAACTATGAGCACTGCCAAAAGTATTCGCTCACCTGCCTTGACTTGCAGATGAACTGAAGTGACTTCCCGTTCTTAATCCAAAGGGTTTATTATGATGATCCACCGTTCGCAGCTTTAGGAGTTTATGGGGATGTTTTTTTTCTTCCGGAGGCACATTTATGAGGTCCCACGCTGTAGAGCAGTGGAGACGCGTTCTCTGGAGTCACGAATCGCACTTCTCCATCTGGCAATCTGATGGACGAGTCCGGGTCTGGCAGTTGCCAGGAGAACGGTACCTGTCTGACGGCATTGTGCCAAGTGTAAAGTCTGGAGGGGGGCTGTGGTGTGTTCTTCAGGAGCTGGGCTCTGAATGCTTCAGCATACCAAGAGATTCTGGACAACTCCCTGCTCCCAACTTTGTGGGAACAGTTTGGAGATGGCTCCTTCCTTTTCCAACATGACATGTGCACAAAGCAAGGTCCGTACAGGCATGGATGAGAGTTTGGTGTGCTTGACTGAACTTGACTGGCCTGCACAGAGTCCTGACCTCAACCCGATAGAACATCTTTGGGATGAATTAGAGCGGAGACTGAGAGCCAGGCCGTCTCGTCCAACATCAGTGTGACCTCACAAACGACGTTTTATCAGGAAATGACAAACTCTAAATGAAGGAGACCTTTAAACAAAGTATTTTCTGTCATTGCACCGGTCATGAAGCTGTCAGTTCACACGTACGAGTCCAGACTTTTTCTGTTTTCTAATATTCACGTGAACGCGTCTCTGTCTGCAGCTGACGTGGCCAGATGTTTGAACGGAGCCGTGTCCGTCGGCTGTGGATTCTTCTCCTGTCTGGAAAACTCAACGTGTGACACCGACGGGATGCATGAAATCTGTGAGCTCTTCCTCCACACAGCTGCTACCTTCAACACAGAGGTGAGTCTGTCTGTCCATCATCCATCTACCTGTCTGTGTCTGTCTGTGTGTCTCACCTGTGAGTGTCTGTCCTCAGGGGAAAACCTTTGTGAAGAAAAGTCTGCACTGCATCTCCCAGGGAATCTCAGCCAAGGTTTTCCAGACGATCCGCCGCTGCAACATCTTCCAGAGGATGATCGCAGAGGTTCGTGAACTCCGATTCGGACTCACTGCGACGTCAACGCGCCTCTCTGCTCACTGAGTTTGTTTTTGTCCTGTTAAAGGTGCAAGAAGATTGTTACACCAGCCTGGACATCTGCACTGTGGCTCGAACCAACCCTGACGCCATCGGAGAGGTGGTGCAAGTGCCGACTCATTTCCCCAACAGGTCAGCATGATCACACACACCATGACCAAGCTCTAGAACTGGACACGTAACATTTAGACCAGCTCAGAGGATCAACAAAATACATACATGGATGCACAAAGGAGGCAGTGTGTTTCTTGCTTTGGCTGCATGGTGAGAAGACGTGGATTTAAAGCTCCTGACCTCTTCTCCTTCTTGTTCAGGTACTACAGCACTCTGCTGCAGACCCTGCAGGCCTGCGACGAGCAGACGGTGGCGGCGGTGAGGACCGGCCTCATGGCCAGGTTAGGCCCCGACATGGAGACCTTCCTGCAGCTGGTCCAGAACAAACCCTGCACCACTGGCTCCAGCTCCGGCACCTTCAACAACCCCTCGAGCTGGAGAAACATGCCCGTGTTCAACATCCAGCCCGGCTTCAGAGGCCGGGACCCGACCCACCTGTTCGCCAGGAAGAGATCTGTGGACGACGTGGAGGGAGGGGTTAAAGCCGAGAACTAGCAGTCACACACACACTTCCTCCTCACATTGATTCACAATGATTGCAGCCAAAAGCTTTAGATGGTGATTGGGGGTAATAATTATGTTATTATTATTTAGTCAGATTTTCTCAGTTGCAACAAACTTGACTGAGAACCCGTCACAGATGTTTGAACAGAGGCCGATTGCAACGATCACGACTGATATTTATTTTCTTAAACAGGTTAATTTATGAGGCTGTTGTATTTAATGTAGTGTGAGAGGGAAAGAGGCCGCGGAGGTCGGAGGACGCTTTCATGCTGGTCGTGGAGCTCGTTATGACTCCCGTTAGGCTTTGCTGGTCTGAGATTATGTTTTTTTAAAAAGAGTTTGACTGATGTGATGTAAAAACCTGAGACGGTTAGAAATAAACAATGTTATACAATGATGACTTTGTCTCGTGTGATTTTCTTCATGATCAAAACATGCACAAGTAAAACATAATGCATCATTTCAGTGTTGTCGTGTGTTTCTCTTGTTTGCGTTGCAGCAACACAAAACTCCATCAGTGAGTTTCTTACACATCTGATCTTTTGTTCTGGTCACTCTTCTTTTGCCAACTGCTCCAGATGTTCCAGATTTGATGGGTTCATTCTTCCAAATGCTGTTTGAGATCTCTGCACGGGTTCTCATCGACACTCCACGTCTGGGTGAATTTTGAAGTCTGTTGGGTCGTTGTCCTGATGTAAGACTCAGAGCGTCTGATGGGAACGCAGGCCATACGTTGCACCCCTAATTTCTTTAGTAGCCTACATCAGAATACACAAAGAATATTTTTAATTATTTTTTAACACTGTGACTATGTTCAGCTGTACTCGAGTATTTGTTCTGATTACATTACTTCTGATCAAACAGCCAATCATCATCCAGGTCCCCAGCAACAGCTGATCTCACTGACTAGTCCAGCAGCAGTCAGCCCAGCTCGGCGTCTGTCTTTCAGCCTTTTATTTCACCAAGCTCTCACCAACCACTAAAAGTCAGTCCCACATTTACTCTTGTCCGGCGGCTTCTTGCTCGCTCACTCTCTCCTTTTCTCTTCTTAGCTTCCTCCGTCAGCGTCCTCTTCACTCTCTGCTCCTCTGCCATCATGTCCATAGAAGCTGCTGACTGCTGTGAACCTCTTGTTCTTCTTTGTGTATTTGGATTATTGATACTTTACTGCACACACATCTGATTATTTACTGCATATAGACAGCTGATTATTTATGATGTGTTTTCTTGTTCCTGTGGTCCCAGTTTGTGTAAGTGGCTTTCATCCAGGAGACCAAAGACGAGCTGTCACATCATCCCTGTCAGCCAATCAGGAGCCAGAGTGCTGTGACTGTAGGTAACACACAGATATGTGTAAGTATAATAGTGTGATATAAATGTGATGTAACAGGATGTGAAATAAAGTGTTATTCTTGTAGTACTGCTCCAAAACTACAAAATATTTGTATCTTTTATTTGTGCAGTTTGTGGACAAGCCACCAGGTGGCGATAATGTGACATGTATTTTTCACAGCTGTAGTTACTTTGCCGATTCATTTATTTTCATGCTTGCACAATAAACACATGATGATGTGTCTTTATATTCTAGGCTGAGATAAAACTGCCAGTCTGTATTTATGTTCATGTATTTATATATTTCATTTCCTGCCTGAAGTAAAAGATTCTCGGGGTAAATGACTTCGTTCCTCCTCAGTGTTTGTCCGGGCTTGTTGGCTCGGTGCTGTGAAGTGACACCATGATGGCTCTCATTCAGCCATCTGTCACACACGGTAAAGACTCCTCACCTCAGTGTTACGACCCATTAACTCCCATCAGGCCAGGTGAGAAAGATGACCAGCCTCCCCCTCCACACACACACACACACACACACACACACACACACACACTTCTTTACACAGAGGTGTGTTTACCTCCAGCAGCTCAGCGGGGAGCTGAGGTGTCACTGCTGACAGCCGTCTGTTCACGGCTTCAGTCTCCAGGAGTTCGATCTGTTGAACAGAAGCTCTAAGAAAACACGCCGTGTGTTTACTGAAGGTTTCTGCAGGAATAAAGAAGCAAACTTTATTTCAAGAAAGAACACAAAGGTCAAAGTTAGGAGCCTCCAAACAGACGCACATCAGACCAGAAAACACCAAAATCTGAGTATCTGGTTCCATTTCTAATGTTTTTTCTTCTTCTTTAGTTTTAAAGATAAAAAATTGTTCCTAAAAAAGTTCAAATATTCTGTTCTCTTAGAGCAGATGAAATGGCGACCACAGAGGGTCGATTTTTATCTCACCGTCGTCTTCGTCGACGCAGATTTTTCATGTTTTCATGTTTTCAGCAGGTATCTTGTTAACCATGATGCATGCATGTCATTGGTTCTGCAGGTACATGAAGTATTGGACCTGAACCACGTGTCATCATGCTAACACACAACAAACACACCTGCTAGTCATTAGCGTGTTTACAGGTGAGCGTTGCGTAATAGAAGCATGGAGCAGACGA
The DNA here is from genome assembly GCF_000972845.2 of Larimichthys crocea. NCBI lineage: Eukaryota > Metazoa > Chordata > Actinopteri > Sciaenidae > Larimichthys > Larimichthys crocea. Next base: position 28,081,258 of record NC_040018.1, on the reverse strand, counting down.
GGGTTTATGGTTTGGTTTGGAGGTGAACCAGAGATTCGAGCTCAGGATGTGTCCGCAGGATTCACGACGAGAAGGAGAAAACTTTCTCTGGAAGTAATTCAGAGTTTCAGGGAAGCCGGAGATCTCTGAGGGGGAAACTGGACCGGGTTACTGCAGAGAACAGGAAGCGGAGCGATGAACGAGGCCAGAGGCCGTTCAGACTGATTCAATTTAGTACGAGGCGGTAACTAAATACACAGAGCACCGGTTACGTGTTCTTAAAGTCAGCCAGCGGCTACATGGGGAATAAGAAGTCACAGACAGGCCGTGATGCACGGGGCCTTCCTTCGTACGAAACACAACGCTGGGGGAAGAGGTGTGTGTGTGTGTGTGTGTGTGTGTGTGTGATAAAAACAAGCTTCTCTTCCCACAATTCATCTTTTTTTTGGTACAACACACACACACACACACACACACACACACACACATATATTCAACAAGTGTGATTTATCTTCATCTTCAAGGTCTTTCACACTTACAGGCCTACGTTACCAAACGAGGACCGTGACACGGCACAGACACAGTGGGGTCCTCTGGTGGTCCTGCAGCGTTGTCGCCCCCTTTTGGATTTATACATCTTATATTTTATAAAAACGGACGTTTGTCGTCATGGTTGCAATAATAAACACACGGTTAAGGTTAGGAAACGTTTTCAGGTCTCGTGTATGGAAGTCAGATGCTTCGTTGACTCAGGTTATCTCAGTATATCGCCTCTGGTCGGAAGCGGGTCTTAAATCGGGCCCACCCTGATCAGCTGTGGTCGATCAGCTGGAGCTCAGGAGGAAAACCAACTCCGTCATGCAGAAACAACGCGCACAAAGTTTCATGAATCGAGGGTTAGCATCGACTTCTGCACGCCTGTTCCACTGATATGCTGTCGTCATGGTCACAATAATAAACGTGTTTAGGTTCGTTAAGGGAACGACTACAATAAACAACGCTGACTCGCGGCGTCCTGTATTGAAGCGACTCTGTGGTCACCTGACTTCCCCCTCGTCCTCTAGAGGGCGCTGTGACATTAATATAAACAGTTTCCAAACACCAAATTATCACATTTTGTACATTAAATCAAAGCGCAGGAAAAATTCAAAAGGATTTTAATACTGTTAGTTATTTGACACATTCAACTAGAAGCATTTTCTGTCAATGGCAGGCTGCGATCAGCTGGAGGATAAGTGCAATGTGGAACTGTAACACTGGCAGATCAGAACATCTTTGGCAACATGACATCACTGCAGACTGAGAAACATAAATATTAGTGGGAAATAAATAAATGAATACAAATGCACAAAGAGAACTTGAGAAATAAATCTATAAATGTGATTAATTCCTGGCAGAAACAAAAAGTCAAATTTAACATTTATAGATTTATTTAGATAGTTGTGTATTAAATTCATCTAATTGTCCCTTCATCTCTTATACGTCCAGTTTGGTCTTCCATATAACACAAAACTATTATTTACAATATTCACACTGACGTTATTATTAACATTACCAAAGCAGTAATGCAATGGGCAGAACCGGAGCCGAGCCCGGCTCCCACAGTCTTCTATCAGCGGGTGAACTCAGTCTTTGCACCCTTTATGAATGGGATGGTGTGTGAGCTGCTTCCTGAGGCCTTGCTGGGGAGTCCGGCTCGGTCCAGCTGTTCTTCACATCAGGCTGCTGCTGATAGACGGCAGTGAAGCAGCTCGTCCGAGCTCCTCTGCTCGGCCTCGTCTGGGGATTTACCGCCGCCCCGCGCAGCAGAGGAAGCGGTATGAAGGTGATCCAGGAAGGGAACGAGTCCCACGACGCCTATGTGGAGTTACAGGAATGAGCCGAGACAGAAGAGCCGACCTGAGAATACTGGACGAGAGGAACGGCCAGATCCAGGTACTCCTGAAGACACGGAGAGATGAAGTGGTGAAACACGACTCTAAACAGTTGTGACAAACGTGATGAGATGAAAGCAGCAACAGGAGACACTGAAAGCAGCTGAAGTGTAAGCAGAGGTGTTAACTGTTTAAGTGTCAGCTGGTCTGTGAGCAGAATCGTTAGTTCACACATTAGAGCCAACTCAACATTTCATTTTCAAACATTTATTATGATCTTAAATCTTCATATTTGTTTCTACTGAATCACTTTACCTGGTTCGCCATCAGAGACAGAGTGCGGTCTAAATCTTCCACCAGCTGTTGGAAAGTCGGTCTGCGAGATGGGACGGCGTGCCAGCAGTCTCTCATCATCAGGTACCTGATGAAACATGGAACATTACTGGACCGGGCTGGATGACACTTGACGAGACCGGTACCAACGTGGTTAAAGTAGTTAAAGAACATGAAGTGACATCATGAGATTGTTCATACTGATGCATCGTGTTTCAAACATTTATGTACAGTCCTGTGTGCTGCTGTGAAATGATCAGAAAATACTCGAGTACAAAACAAGCACCTGAAATCACCTGAGAGTCACTGACTGTTCTCTGTTTGTACTCACAGCTCCTGAGTGCATGCAGAGGGTTTTTCCATGCGATGTCCTTCCTTCAGCAGCTTGAAGAGCTCCTCCACGGGGACCCCGGGGTAAGGAGACCCACCGAGGGTGAAGATCTCCCACAGCAAGACTCCGAATGACCACCTGATACAGAAAAACACCATCAGTCTGTGGGACGTCACAGAGACTACGTCCAGGTTTTAGACAGTCTGTGGGGACGTCACAGAGACTACGTCCAGGCTTTAGACAGTCTGTGGGGACGTCATGGAGACTACGTCCAGGTTTTAGACAGTCTACGGGGACGTCATGGAGACTACGTCCAGGCTTTAGACAGTCTGCGGGGACGTCATGGAGACTACGTCCAGGCTTAAGACAGTCTGCGGGGACGTCACGGAGACTACGTCCAGGTTTTAGACAGTCTGCGGTCACGGAGACTACGTCCAGGTTTTAGACAGTCTGCGGTCACGGAGACTACGTCCAGGTTTTAGATGAGTTGTTTTGATTGACTGTTGAGTCATTTATTAAACAGAATTCTAACATTTCTCTCTGATTGAAGATTTCTTGTTAAACTCACACATCACTCTGGTGCGTGTAGACTCGGTCGAACAAAGCTTCTGGTGCCATCCACTTGACGGGCAGTCGACCCTGTGGGGACATGAAGACGTGGGTCAGAACACGTCTCATCACTGACGTTAACATTGGCTCTGTTGAAGCTGGTCCGCCTCACGTTAGTGGTCTTCTTGTAGTAGTCGATGTGGTGGATATCTCGAGCCAGGCCGAAGTCGGCGATCTTCATCACGTTATCTTCTGTGACGAGAACGTTTCTGGCTGCCAGGTCTCTGTGAATACACTGAAGAGAGAGAGGAGGCTTCATGATATGAATGCATACAGCAAAATAAAACCTATTTAAAGTCAGTATATAACGTGTGAACCGACCTTCTTCGAGGCGAGGTACGCCATTCCTCGGGCCACCTGGTACGCCGCAGACACCAGCTCCATCAGCTCAAAGCTGCCCAGAGAAACCTGCCTGGATCCGCTCCAGTACTCCAACCCAACGGGTCGCCGGGCGCGGAGACACTCCCTCAGGTTCCCCTGCGAGGCGTACTCCACCACCACATAGAGAGGGCCTGACGGAGACAGGAGGTGGAGGAGGTGTCACCTTTAACATCGGACGTAACAACAACTGACAGACGTCACACATGAAGCACATGCTCACCGTCCTGCGTGCACGCGCCCAGCAGGTTGATGATGTTCTTGTGTTTCCCGATCATCTTCATCATCTCCATCTCGGAGATCAGGTCGGACAGATCCTTCTCTGTGGCGTCCGCTGCACACAACAAGCTTCACGTTACGGGAAGCAATCTTCATGATCTCTTATGATTCAACGAGTCAAGATCTGACTTCAAAATAAACTTTGAGACAAAGAAATTCATCAAGACATCATCATGAGAAACACATAAACAATCCCCCGCAGGAAAAATGTTTGGAGATAAATAAAACAAATCTAAAACTCAAACACATAAAAGCAGATGAATACTAAACACAGAGCAGTGTTGGGAAGTTCGGATCACTAACTCTCAGAGGGTGAACTGAATGAGTCATTTCGTCCTTTAAGTGAGACTCACAGTTGAGTCGTGAACTAATTGTTTCTGTTTCCTGTCCTGACTGAGCTGATGCCATGTGGCGAGGGAACGAATCACTCACTGAGAGTACGTATCACTCCAGACTCATAAGAGATTAGTTCAAACTGAACGATACGTTCACGAACGACACACCACAAACACAGATGTGGTTTGTTGACTTCAAAATACTTTGAAAAAAGCGTTGGACATTTGATTCTTGTGTTATTTCTAATTGTCCAGTTTATTTAACTATCTTGAGCTTCTCAAACTTTTCACACTCTACACGTACCACCACAGGCTAAAATACAGAAGGTGGACAGTTCACACAGGAGGAGCTGCACTTCTCTTCTTCTCTTTCACCTCCAGAACATCTCCCCGTCACATTTTAGCTCCTAATCATGGACGTACGAATGCTACGAGCTGTGATGAAGATGATGGAGCAGGATGAACTAAAAGTTACAGGATCTCTTATATTTAATGTTTCCAAATGAATTTATTTAATTAAAATTAAATAAAATAAAGTTTATCATTATTTATTATCACTAAATGAACGATGGCTCCTACAGACTCTTCTTCTCACCTTTGAGCATCTTCACGGCGACCTTCGTGAGGCGCGTCGGTTTATTTTTGTCAACTCCGACAGCCTCCGCCAGAACCACCTGACCGAAACATCCTTCACCCAGAGGCTTCCCCAGCGTCAGCCTGAGCACCACACACACATTTTAATTACATCACATTAATAACAGGCAGTATTCTCGTGGCCACAAATGTCACTCTACAGAAATAATTCATACATAGAAACGTAGGAAACTTCGTGGGCTACGCAGTGATATCACTGCTGAAGCTGTCAGACTTATAGTTTTGGTGGGAGACGCACTGATGCTCCAGGATCACCCACCGACAGCCCCATCTACTCCCTTGTAAACTGGAGAGGAGAAATTTCCCAAAGGAGCACGGGGCACCTGTTCTTTCTCTCTCTCCCCAGGTCACATTTTTTAACTTCACACACTGAAATTCAGCATTCACATGGTCGACAAGATGAGGATGCTCACGCTCATTTGGGCTTTTTGATACCACCTACCGTTTGGCATTAGTGTCCACTAGTTGGAGGGGCTTCATTTAGAGATTTTCTGTGTCTCTCAGCAGTCACTCACACACAGACAGAGCACAGCTGCAGTTAATTGCTCTGACCTGCAGCTGACCCTGCCTTTGACTGACTTTGTCGAGTCTCTGTGCTGCTGTTGAAGCTGCACTCACAATCTTTTTTGTTTTGGGCAGGTCGTACCTGTCACGTGGCAGCTCCCAGACGGGATCGTAGGGAAGTTCGTACTCCGACACTCCTGCCAGGATGGTGGTGGCGGCGCTGGAGAGACGAGACTGACGCATCAAACACATCCCAGACTGAAGGGAGGACGAGGACTCGACCGACACCTACCGAGGGAGGAAATGTACAACGTGAAGTGAGGAAAGGTTTGTCTTTGGACCTCTTGTCTGCACAAGAAACAGCAGACAGACAGACGTCTTACCTGTCTCCTCAGAGGGATGCTCTTGGCTAGCTTCTGGACAGCTAACTGGCTGCTGAAGTCGCTCTTCTTCGGCGCGCAGCACAGTCTGCAGATGACTGCCGTGGCCGTGAGGATGATGATGATGAAAAAGCCGAGGCAGTAGATGAAGATCTCCAGGTACGTCTGAGAGGGCAGCGGGGACGGTGGCAGGTCTGAACAGAGAGACAAACGTCAGATCAGACGATCAGAGGCAGTTTCTGCAGGATAACGAGTTGAGTTTGTGAACACGGTGACGTACCGTTGACGACGGTGAGCCACGCCGAGTGATGAGAGAATCCGATAGAGTTTCCTGCCAGGCAGGTGTACTCCCCCGCATCATTCAGGGTGACGTTCCTCAGAGTCAACACCTCCATTTCTTTATTGGTCGTGTTCAAACCTGCAGACTGAACAAGAAACGTGTTCAGTTAAAGGAGATGTCATGTTGGTGCCGCTCAGCTTTGCTTCCTCCTGATGGTTATAAATGATACTAAAGTGACGGACGTAAGGACGTCCATCAAGCTAACTAGCCTCCTGTCCAACAATCACCTCATCAACTACGCCAAAGCAGCAACCTCCGTGGCTATGAAGTGAAGCCAACAACAGGAAGCGCCAAAAAACTGCAGTTCCTCTAACATCCACCTGAGACTGGCTCCAGAAGTGAGTCCCCATGTTCAAATGTCCAACTGACTGACAGGTGGGTGTCCTCACAGGTGGCTTGTTTCAGCAACCAGGCGTGATTCAGCCCGCCTCTTTGCTGATATGTAGATTAGCCTGAGACAGAGACTACGTCCAGGTTTTAGACAGTCTGCGGGGACGTCACGGACCAACAAAGGCAAATAGAAGAAGACTGTGAACTTGTAAACATGAATGAGATTTAAAATACTAACGTCTAGTCGCCTCAACTTTTAAATCTTGGGTATAATTGCAGCTAACTGGTCCGGCTCCAGACTCTGACTGACGCTCTGACATTTGTGTTTGAGAAACGAGTAAATAACCGAGCTGAGACGTTCGTTGTATTCAGGGACACAATAATACGTGGACAGCTCGTGGCTACGTGCCAGACACAACAAACCAGCGTCTGAGTGTCTTTCATCATGCGTCCGCAATCCATCATGGACGTGGTTTTACTGTCAGAGAGAAATGAGAGCAGTGCTGTGTAACGGAGACACAGACGAACTCAACCACCGTGAGCAAAGGTACAAATACAATCACAGTCACATGATGCTGCCATTTTTCAGTCACAGAAGAAGAAGAAGAAGACCAGAAGCTCTTGATCTGATTCGATCCGGTTCATCTCGGACTCACACACCTTGAGAACGCGGACGTACGGGTGTCCGTCCGGTCCCTCTCTGCTGCCGTTGACCGTGATGTGTTTGAGCCACTGGATGTGAGGCTGCGGGTCGCTGAACACTCGACACACGAACGCCACGTCGCTGCCAACGACCGCCGTTTGGTTAGCCGGCAGGCCGGCCTGCAGGATCGGCCTGTGAGGAGAGCGCTCTGCAAAACAAAGTTGAACAAGTTTGTAAACTGTAGCTGCTGTTAGATAGATAGCTCGTGCAGCTAGCGCCTTGTTCAGGTGTTTCTTACCGACTACATCCAGCAGGTAGGTGTGCTTCAGGCTGCCGTGTTCATTCTCCACCACGCAGGTGTAGTTTCCTTTATCAGACGGAACCACTGACTCCATGATCAGAGTCCACATGTGGTCTCTGATCTGAACGAGGACAGAGAAAGAAACAAATGGAATGAAACCAGCCGTCTGGACGCCTGTCGTTTCCTCTTCACAGACAGACAAACGCACCTTGAACCCTCCGATCCTTTGGTCCTTCCTGAACTCTTTCCCGTTCTTGTACCAGCGCAGGGAGGGAACGGGGTTTCCGACCGCCTGGCATCGAAACTTCACGGTCCTGCTGGCAGGGACGGCGTGGAGCTGCTTCTCCATCTTCTCTGGCATCACCCACTGAGGCGCCAACGCTGCCGAGGTAAACACCATGATTACCATCATTTGTGTGTTCTTGCGGTGACACAAAGAGGAGAACAAAGCGTCTGAGGCTTACACTGCAGCTTCTCGTTGCTCGTTGACAGCTCGTTGGACAGTTTGTTTTCCTCTGAGGATGACTCGTCGTCTTCTTCGTCTTCAGAGGATTTAACAGCGTCGGCTACAAAAGAAATGAAAAGAAAACACATCAACCTCTGACCTCTGACCTCTGAGCTCTGACCCCGGCTCTGTTAAAGTGTCGCTGTGAATGAGGCTCTGCCCGACGACAGGGCAGACAGGAGCCACAGCACAGTGCTACACCCAAACAACTTCCTGCCCCTCACAGACCTCCCCCCTATCTGCCGGCCATGAACAGCATGCAAACAACGCACCACCCTCGAGTATGGAGAAGTGTCCTATCTTTATTCAAGAGCGTGATTTCTCCTCGTGCTCACAGTTTGTGCTCGCGCTCAGATTTCTGCTGCTTTCTTTCAAAATGTGAAAATCACATTTCTTCTTCGTGGACACAAACAAAATGCTCAGAACGAGCACGTCAGGATGAGGCGTCTGCTCAGACTGAAGGATGTGTGTGTGTTTCACCAGCCAACAGGAGTGATTAGTTTACATTTTTTCTAATTGTATTTTAGTGGGATACATGTTATACAGTATAAATACTCTTATTAAGTACGTTACTATCTACTTCTACTCGAAGAGACAGAAGAGGAAATCCACACTCGGCTTGTTGCAGAGAAGCTAACTCAGCGTTTTTATGCACTTTATATTTGTTCTTATGCCGTCGTGTCGTTTTTATTCCCCACGCCGTGAAGATCTCGTCTTCCATGGCGCCACAGTAACGTCCTGATACAGACACAAGAGTCAGACAAACCCTCCCTGAAGTGAGGATGTCTGTGTTTGTGGCGAAGGTGAACAGGAGAAGCCACGGTACTAAAACAACCGCCTGAGACACGAGAGGCCGAGTGAAAACTCTGAAAATATAGATGACACACTTCTGTCAAACACATCAAACGTTTATAAAAAGACCAGCGTGCCTGCTCAGACGGGGCTGGGTTCACGGCCCTTTACGGGAATACTGAACCGGTTTTTATCGTCCGTGTACGCAGGGAAGTGGTTTGATTTCAAAAGACTGAACCTTCATCTGAGAGACGACGAGCGAGCGAGCGAGGTGGGAAATTGAAAGCAGGCTTTGTTTGTGAAAGCAGTCGCAGCAGAGAGGCTAAATTTGATGTGTTCTCCACGGAGAGAGAAAAACAAGGATTTACAGGCTGAAAAACAACAGTATCACAGAGACTCACGCTCAGCTGGAGGCCAGATGGTTGGAACCAGAAACACACACACACACACACACACACACACACACAGAAGGTATACAGTACATATATGTGCACACAAACACGGGCAGGAAGGTGTGTGGATGAAGGGGTTTCTTTTTCTGTGTGTGTGTGTGTGTGTGTGTGTGTGTGTGTGTGTGAGAGCAGACTGTGTGTGTGCCCGTGTTACTGCGTCTGGACAGGATACACAGACCATAACCAGCACCCTGAGAGCCAGAGCCTCGGTTACACCATGAAAAATCTCTGTAACCAGTTTCAGATGCCGGGAGGCCAAAAAAGAGCCAAACTTTTTTTTTTTTTAAGTCATTTTCCTCTTAAAGAAATTCGCTCATTGGAAAGTTTCATAAGCTTTTATATAACTCTGAGGCTCAAACACACGGCGACCACAGCCGGGACGAGAACATGAAAGAGGCCCGCAGACAAAAGAGAGGAGGGAAGGCCCGAAAGCAACGAACACGCCAGCAGCACCGCGAGCACTGGACTCAACAGAAAAGAGCCCGAGTGAACAAAAAGGAACAAAAGTTTTTCATTCAAAGCACGAAAACATCTGAACCCTAACGGACGTCTTAAAGCTGCAGAGGGTCAGATCTTTATTTTCAATATAATCTTCATAACTATGTTTTCATGCATTTATAAATCACCTGAAAATAAGAATCTTTTTTATACCCTCACCTTCCCAATGTAAAGGAGAAACTAACACTTAAAGGTCTCCATGAAAGAGGACCACTGTGGATATAAAAGGAGATTTTTAAGGCACAGTGTGGTCCAGGTACAGAGATCACCTGTGCAGGTAGTGGCCTCAGTAGCCCTGCAGTAAGCAGTGTGCTGTGTGCATGTGACTGAGGAACAGCCGATATTCAAGTGGACCTGCATGATGCCGAAATATATTTTCCAACTATGTTTTAGTTCCCTGTTAAAAGGACCGACCTTCAATTTAGTAAATTCAGTTTATTCCCGTGGAAAGTTTCCAACTTTGAAATTCCTGGAATTTTGCAACCCTCAGGTTCACTGTCTGTGTCTCGCAACACAAATCAAACTTCTTCCTGTTTGTATTTTGCTGGTCAGGAGCCGTGAGGAGTCTTCAGTCGGTATAAACTAAGAGTCATATTAATGTAGTTTCAGTGACGAGCTCATCAATTTAAAAAATGGTTATCATTTGAATTTCAAGGACTTTGCTAAACAAAAGGGGGCTGTTTTCAAGGTTTTCAAGGACCAGCTGCAAGAACAAAAACAAACATCTGTATCCTGTCTCCGTGGATTACTTTTGATACTTTCAGTACATTTAAACTGAAGTAATCTTTTGAATTCAGCCTGTTCCGTGTTTGAACTGACAGAAGTTTATCTGGACGCAGCTTCAGTAGCAGCAACGACGCCGGTCTGAGCTGCAGTAAATTAAAGTTAATTAAAAAGTCGTCGTCTGTTGTGGCGTCTGTTCGCTCTGTCAGAGTTTCCTTTGTGTGTTTCTGATGTCTTGTTTCTCAAAGACATTCATTTAAACGTCACATTAAACCGATGAACCGGATCAGCGCTCGACTGACTCGCTGCTTGGACGACAGCCGGAGTTTGTTGAGCACAAAAACAGGCCACGTTTGAATCTTCTCCTCGAGGACACACCAAAGACTTTCACACTCAAGACATCTGTGAAGCTTCTTACCTGTGTCCGTATCCTCTGTGGCCGGTCTGGACTGAGCCCGAGGAAACTGGACCAGCAGAACCAGCAGGATGCAGGACAGCAGCAGCTGGAAGCAGCGGGGGGAAGACATCGTGTCCTAACACATCAACTGACTGAGACTTCCAGACTGTGAACAGAGAGACAGTAGATTAAAACAGACACCTGTAACACCGCCCACCTGTCAGTCAAAGCGTCCACGCTCTTAATCCTGCATAACTTTAAGCCTTAATATAATGTGAACAGGTGAGTTGTATATAAATTCACCCTCAGTACAGTTGTCATGAACGGGGAAATTAGCTACAGAGACCAAAACTGTTTTTTGTACCAGGCTGTAAACATGTTTATTTCTGCTGTGAAGTTGGACATTTGGACATGGGGACTTATGGAGACTGACTCACTTCTGGAGCCAGCCTCAGGTGGACGCTCTCACAGTTTTTGGAGGATGTAAATGTGGCAGGATGACTGTATAACAATGACCTGCATTAAAACACATACTGCTCTGCCTCTGCTGTTGTCAGCTGTTCCTCCGCCCCACCTCACCTGTCACCTGTGACCATTAAACGTCAGTCAGGCGTCAAACTGAACAGCGTGAATCGACAGATGTTCAAAAACAAACACAACCATTTGCTGCATGTGTCAGCGTGAAGGTGTGAAAGTCCTCCAGTGCTGACTCTGTATGGCAGCTGAGGAGGGGCAACACTGAAGAACCTTCGCCTCACTTTGTGATGGACACATAGCTTTAGCTTAGCCACATGCTAAAGGAGGTCACCGCTAACTAGCTGCTGCTAGCTGAATCTGCCGTCAGCATGCTAACAGAACCGGGCTCAGCAAGTCCAACAGGGAATAACGTGACAGCACCGAGCTGAGTTACAGACTTTATGATGCTAACACTGATCAGTAGCAGTGGAGCTAAAGCTAACGTAACAAAGCTAACACTGAGGATCCAGCTAGTGCTAATGTAGCTAACTGCTAACATAAGTTAATGTCATGGACCTCGCTAGTTTTGGGCTAACATGGCTAACTGATAAGCTAAGCTAATGTTGGAGATTTTACTAAATTTGAGATGAAGCTAATGTAGCTAACTGTTAACATCAGCTATCTTAGTTAGCTTGTATGTAAAGCTAACTTTAACGCTTAGGTCAATTCGTTGCTAACATTAGCTTATTATTATTATTAGCTTTTTTGGAAAAACATCCATATTAATTAGCAGTCTTGGAGCTAATGCTAATGTAATTCTGACATTAATTAACTCTTTGGTTCCAGCTGGTTGGGAACTAATGCTAATGTAGCTAACTGCTAACATAAGTTAATGTCATGGACCTCGCTAGTTTTGGGCTAACATGGCTAACTGATAAGCTAAGCTAATGTTGGAGATTTTACTAAATTTGAGATAAAGCTAATGTAGCTAACTGCTAACATCAGCTATCTTAGTTAGCTTGTATGTAAAGCTAACTTTAACACTCAGGTATTAATTAGCAATCTTGGAGCTAATGCTAATGTAATTCTGACATGAATTAACTCTTTGATTCCAGCTGGTTGGGAACTAATGCTAATGTGGCTAACTGCTAACATTATCTGTCTTAGTTAGCCTGGATGGGAAGCTAACATTAGCTAATGTTGATCACATTAGCATTTTCTGATGTTCTAATGTTAGCTGAATGCTAACATTAGCTGAATGCTAACATTAGCTCAATGCTAACATTAGCATTTTCTGATTTTCTAACATTAGCTCAATGCTAACATTAGCTCAATGTTAACATTAGCTGCATTGATAAGCAGTGAAGCGCTAACTGTGGTTAGCTCGGTCAGAAGAAAACCTGAAATCTACGATCCTGAACTTTCACTTCGTCCTTGAACAATCTGAGTTAACTTAGCAGAGGACGGTTAATGCAGGAGGACACTCGTCGCTTTATGAGCCTCATAAACCAGATGGACAGCGTGGACTCGGACAGCCGGGACGGTACCGAGCACTGCCTGACCCGCGGGCCGCCAGCACGTGGTGGAGGGGCGGCGTCCCCGAGTATGACGAGCCAACAGCAGAGCGTGCCAGGTTTATAAAGACATAATTAATACGTTACACACACACACACATATGGAGTACACACTTGGACGCCTGCAGTCTCTTAATGAATCAAGAGTTTTATGTGCTGCTCACAGGGAGCTCCTCGCTCGCACAAATGTCGACAGCTTGTTCTAGTTTAAAACCCAAACATATTCACCAGAACCAAAGCTGAACGCAGAGGAAGCTGTGTCGTCGTGTCTTTACAAAGAGAGAGAGACATGACGTCCATCTGAACACTGGTGTTTTGTCAGAAATCAGAGAGAAATGTAAAAAATGCTCATCAACATTTGCCAAATATTTGAGTTGGCTGTTTTGGTTAGAAAACTACAATGTATTCACAGCTGAGAAGCTGCAGCTGCTGAATTGTTCATATTTTTGCTTTGTTTTGTTTTTAATAACTTTAATAACTCGTTTCATTCAAACGTCTACGTGACCGACAAGTCAGAGCATCATCAACTATCATCGATAGTTGTTACGCCACGAGTTTAAACCGCCTTTAAGGACGAGCGTCTTTGTTTTTCTGGACTACGTCGTAATCCGGATCAGCCCTCCTCTGGTCCAGAAGGAGGCGCCGCTGCACACCTGAGGAAGAACTCCTGTGACATGGAGGTCGCCGCTTCGTCATAACAATAACAGTTTAGCTCGCGTTGCTTTTTTGACCCCGAAGGAAATCCAAGCTTATTGCGTACACGTCATGTTTTAGCTCGTAGCCAATCACGATTGTCCGCTTGCTGAACGCTGCGTGTCTGAGATTTCTTTCCAAACACATAATAGATAGTTGCTGAAAACACGTGAAAAGACTTTGGACAGTATATTACCGACATGAAGTCAGAGGTTCAAACAGTTTTTCACCAGTTTACAGTCAGGATCTTTGTGGGCGGTCCTTAGAGGGAGGCTCGATGACACGCTGAGGCCACCCTGAGCAGAGAGACAGACAGATTTGACCTGATTTCGACACCTAATTTCATAAACTTGTGGATATTTTTAGTCATTAAAAGTTGGCTGGGTGGTTAATAACTCTTTCTTCTTTGGTCTGACAAACTCAAAACACACATGAGATTTCAAGTTTTAAATATATACACAGGTTAAAGTTATATATAGTGAGACAAGCCTGTTATCAGCCTGTTATTGAACTGATCAGGGATCAGATTGTTTTCATTTTGTCACCGTGGGTGTCTGAAGAACCTCACACATGACGGATACGTTAACACTTTTTTTGAAAACATCTGGCTGGGCCGAGTCTCAAACCTCCTCCAGAGGTGATCCAAACCTCCTCCAGAGGTGATCCAAACCTCCCCCAGAGGTGATCCAAACCTCCCCCAGAGGTGATCCAAACCTCCTCCAGAGGTGATCCAAACCTCCTCCAGAGGTGATCCAAACCTCCACCAGAGGTGATCCAAACCTCTGTCTCAGGTTCATTCACAGCGATGAGGTGTTTCTTTCTGCAGACGCTTGCTCAGCTTTTAATAACCTCGCCACTCTCGGCGGCGAAACTTCCCGTGCTGAAGCCGTCACCTACACGCCAGATTCTGCAGCCGGCCGGCAGCTCTGAATAGTTGTCATACTAACCACACCGACTACTCATCCATCCATCATCCATCCATCATCCATCCATCCTGATCTGGAGGTACGAGGCCGTGAACCTCACGCAGAGTTCGTTCGGCCCGGCGTGGCTCTCTGGTTGGAGGTTTTCGTGGCGCTCTGTGAGGAGTGAGTCACACTCCTCGTGTTCACTCCACATATTTCAGACCTTCAGCTGATGACGGAACACTCAGATTATTAAACACACTGCAGCTGGGAAACGACACAAACTGCAGACGAAGACGTGACAGTAAAAAGAATACTCAGATTACCTCAGCTCATCTTTCAGTTACATGTTATGTATCAACATCAGTTCATATAATAATTCATATTTTAAAACTTTAAAGCTGCAGTGTGTACCTGTACTCCTACCTAAACACCTTCAGTGTATTTTTACCTGTAACAGAGTATTTTCATGAAGCAGTACTCCTTTTACTCGAGTCAATAATACATAACATGTAACAGTACACACAACATTTACTGCATGTTGGACCTTTACTCTGCTGTACCTAAACAAACACTTTCAGTGCTGTACTTTTACTTGTAATGGAGTATTTTTACAGTGCAGTATAACTTTAACTGTAGTTAATAATCTGTTATATATTAAACCAAAAGTTACTTAAGTTAATTAAACTAAATAATCTGATGGTTTAACACTCAGCAGGCATCTTACTGCGTGTCATCACTTTACTTCTGATACTTTAAGTACATGTTGCTGTACTTTTACTACTGGTTTTACTACTGATACTACAGATTACTTTACAATCTGGATACATTATTTCTTCACTAACTACCACAGTAACATGTACATGTACAATGCATGTTGTACCTTTACTTTTGATACCCTGAGTACACGTTGCTGTACTTTTTCCTGTAAACAATGGTGTACTTGTACTTGTTATGGAGTATGTTCATTTCACTGCGTGTTGTACTTTTACTTTTCATACTCTGAGTACACGTTGCTGCAGTAACAACACTGAACTTGTACAGTTACTCGTGTTGAAATATTTGTACATGTTTTTCTACTGTAGCTGAGCCGCTTTAAAACTCTGAATACTTCTTGTACTTGTCTCACACGCAGTACACCGGACAAAGCGCAGTACACCGGACAAAGCGCAGTACACCGGACAGAGTGTAGTACACCGGACAAAGTGCAGTACACCGGACAGAGTGTAGTACACCGGACAAAGCGCAGTACACCGGACAAAGCGCAGTACACCGGACAAAGCGCAGTACACCGGACAAAGCGCAGTACACCGGACAAAGCGCAGTATCGGTATCAGACAAATAACGGCAGTAAAGCGTGTTTCCGTGCGCGTGCAGTCTTACCTGTGGCCGCGCGCTGCTCCGCGGTTCGCCGTTATATCCGGTGAATCAAAGGTCACGTTCCGTGTAAACACCGACTGAAGACGACGGTAACACCGTGAAGCAGCTCGGAGCTCGCGGTAACACGTGCAGCAGGCGCGTGGCTCCTTAATGACGGTGTGTTTTTTTAAATGACTCGCGCGCTTCACTCGTTTGAAGTCATCCCGGCGCGCGGACACCTTCTTTACGTGCGCTCGCGGAGACTGCGGCCGCTCATAGTCGCTGTTGTCCCGGTTTACGGTGTCACTGAAGAAACGCCTCCGAGTGGGAGTTCCCTCCTCCACCCTGCGAACCTCCACCCTCCGGCTCCGTTAATGCCCCCGTGCCATCACATTCATTGACTCCATTTTCCGAGTGGCGCAATCTGCTCCTCAGAGCTGTGTGTGTGTGTGTGTGTGTGTGTGTGTGTGTGTGTGTGTGTGTGTGTGTGTGTGTGTGTGTGTGTGTGTTGTGGTGTTTTGTGTGTGTGTGTGTGTGTGTGTGTGTGTGTCCGCTTTGTCTTGCAGGAGCAGGAAGTTAAAGGATTTCTTTAACCTCCCGTGTGCGCTCTGAGGAGCTTGAGTGTTAGGAAGTATTCACAGCTTGTACTGTAGTACTAATACACCGACAGAGTATTAATACACGACAGAGTCTACTTACACCTACCAGAGTACTAATACACCGACAGAGTACTAATACACCGCACGAGTTACTCATACACCGACACAGTACTAAACACCGGACAGCAGTACTAATTACTAGCACGACATAATACTACCCGACAGATTACAATAACTGACGACCAATACTACTACCCGCAGGGTACTTATTACACGACAGAGTACTAATCCTGACTGTAAACACGAGTATAATACACCGACAGAGGTACTCAATACACACCGCGTTACTAACGACAGAGTACTATACCATGACCAGAATACACTGACAAAGTTACTAATACACTGCAGGTACACCGAGTACTAATACACCGACCAGCATATTAGACATATACACTGACAGATACTAATCACTGACAGAGTTTAATACACTGACAAGTACTAATACACTGACAGGAGTCTTAATACATGACAGAGTACTAATACCCCTGAGGTACTAATACACGACGCGAGTACTAATACACTGACAGAGTACTCGAGTAACTCTGCAGCGAGAACTCCCCAGACTGTAGTTTAGCTGGACCGAACAGGCCCACGCTGCAACCACTCTGATACTTTAACTACATGCTGCTGTACTTATACACAATGCTGTACTTTTACTCGTCATGCATGATTTTCAATAAACATGATATATAACAGGAGGTTTATTCTTTCTTTATATTTCAGAATGTACACTTTGCTGTATTTCACCACGATTTTATTCCTTCACTAACTACAGGACAGGCTGCTACTGTCCATCATGGACTTTTACTTGTTATACTTTAACTCACATGCGTTGTGACTTATACACATGCTGTACTTTTACTTTTGAGCATTTTCATTTTTATGTACTGTATTCTTCTTCTCCGCCACATCCCAGCTGAAATATTAGATTCATGTTTTCCGCTTTACTTGTTGACTAACTGAATTTATATATTTCATAAAGTCCACGTGTGTTTTTCTCTGTGAAGTCGAAAAATCGAGTGCAGTCAACTTCTGAATGTCTGTCTCACTCCTGTGATCTAATCAGGCTGTTTAGACTAACCCTGGTTAATACCCCAACACCCCACACACACACACACACCACACACACACACCACACACACACACAGTGAATGTCCCACAGATGGACTCCATTGTGAATCATTGGCAGATTGGCATAATGTGTGTTTGAGAGTGTCAGGCTGTGAACAATGACTGTGGTGTTTGAGTCGGGTGTGTTGCAGAGCAGGGGCTGACACAGAGAGCGCTTTGTGTGAGTCTCTGACCAAACCGACACTTGTGCATCGCTGATCTTTAATTTAGCTCAATACTGATATCCAGTAAAGTTACCAAGACTGCAGCAAAACAAGTTTAAGCTCCTCCAGTCCCACGAAACCCAGGGCTCTGTGAGGCGCACTGAGTCACAGGGACACATGCGACATCAGAGATCCAAGAGACAAAAACTGCATTCCTTAACATCCACTTGAGGCTGGCTCCAGAAGTGAGTCAGTCTCCATGTTAAAATGTCCAACTCACAGCAAAACAGTCTCTGATACTAAGTCATTTAGCCTGCGGGACAGGACTGCAGGTTGTTAGACAGTCTTGCGGGGGACGTCACAAAGAGAGCTCGGTCCAGGTTTTAGGAAGTCGCGAGACTACGAGACACGGCCTGTTAGACAGTCAAACTCACAGAGACTACGTCCAGGTTTTTAGAAAGTCTGGGACGTCAC
>NC_040018.1:28039596-28062096 GCF_000972845.2 Larimichthys crocea | reverse complement strand
TATTAGATTCATGTTTTCCGCTGTACTTGTTGACTAACTGAATTTATATATTTCATAAAGTCCACGTGTGTTTTTCTCTGTGAAGTCGAAAACGAGTGCAGAAACCTTCTGAATGTCTGTATCACTTTCCTGTGATCATAATCAGCTGTTTAGACTAACCCTGGTTACATCACCGCCCAACACACACACACACACACACACACACACACACACACACACAGTGAATGTCCCACAGATGGACTCCATTGTGAATTCATTGGCAGATTGGCATAATGTGTGTTTGAGAGTGTCAGGCTGTGAACAATGACTGTGAGTGTTTGAGTCTGGGTGTGTTGCAGAGCAGAGGGCTGACACAGAGAGCGCTTTGTGTGAGTCTCTGACCAAACAGACACTTGTGCATCGCTGATCTTTCATTTAGCTCAATACTGATATCCAGTAAAGTTACCAAAGACTGCAGCAACAACAAGTTTAAGCTCCTCCAGTCCCACGAAACCACGAGCTCTGTGAGGCTGCACTGAGTCACAGCCGGACACATGCGAACATCAGAGATCCAAGAGACAAAAACTGCACTTCCTCTAACATCCACTTGAGGCTGGCTCCAGAAGTGAGTCAGTCTCCATGTTAAAATGTCCGACTTCACAGCAGAAACAGTCTCTGAGACTATGTCCAGGTTTTAGACAGTCTGCGGGGACGTCACGGAGACTACGTCCAGGTTTTCGACAGTCTGTGGGATCTCATTGGTTTTCGTCGTCTTTCTCGGTTGTATAACTTTGACTTTGTGGGTTTGTTCTCTTGCTGTAAGAAGCGTCTGCTTGTCGTTTGTTTGCCGGTTGGAGGAACCTGATGAGAACAGCACCTGTGTTTGCCGCTGAACGTTGGAGGAGTTCAGGAAAAAAAAAGTCTTGAGGCCGAGTTTGGTGACGAGGAATGTGCTTTTTTTATTGGCCTGGCACGTCCTGGCTCTGCTCCGCTTCTCTCCGGTCTTGGTCTGTCCAGAGTCTGGGGTTTGGCTCAGGCTCCAGGTTTGGGTGGATCCAGACTGGTCTGACTATTTTGTGGTTTAACAGGGTCAGTAGTTAGTGCTGGGCTGGGGCTGGGGCTGCTGCTGTGGCTCACCAACTCAGAGAGACATCTGCTCAATGCTCCTCCAGGGAATGTCCAAAATAATGACTGAGTATACGTCCTCTGCTGGGAGAAGACGGGAGGACTGATCACGGCCTCACATTCATGCAGATGTACACAGACTTACAAGATAAACGAGTAAAGATGATTTCACCATCTGCAGGAGCTGATTGTGGACTCCTGCTTTGAGGAGGTTCATACCATGAACACCTCGCAGAGCACCTGACCGAGCTCTCCAACACAAACCTGGTATTTGAACATCACGAGTGGACACCTCTCCGGTCATGTTCTCAGTAACAGGTGCAGAAAAATAGAAAGACAAAATAAAACTCTGCAGCAGGAATCAAACCCACATCCTCGTGTTTGTGGACAGCGGCACATGTTTCACCGCGGAATGGTTTGAATAATAATAACCATTAGCAGCTGTATGTCGTCCAATGAGAATGTTGACTTAACTTCTAAATTCCAGACTTCTTTTGACCCGTGTTTTTCCAGAGAGAGTCCCCGACTGTCTAAAACTGGATGCTCTGTGCTGCTGGCTAGGCTAGCAGTTTCCCCCTGCTTCCAGTCTTTATGCTAAGCTAAGCTAACTGCATCCTGAGACACCTGAACGCCTCACATGTTGCAGGATTTCTTAACCTCCTGTGACCGAATCTGCTGATGAGACTCTGAACTGAGTCCAGGAGACAAAGCAGACAAGACAAGCAGCTGAGTAGGCGACTGTGTCCCAGACTGTCCCCCGCTGGTTTCACTCACACTTCAAACTGTCTTTATGGTCCAAACACAGAAACTACAGAACACTGACAAGTCAAAGACTTGGACGACCTGCAGCAAAGGACTTCAGTCAGAATCGAACCCCGTCTTCTCATTAACAAGGCAAGTGCTCTACCAGGAGAGCTCAGGGACATGGAGTTAACATCTGTATGTCCACAAGTCTCCATGCAGACGTGACCAACATGGACACAGACACTGTTTGAACATCACCAGAGTGTCTGACAGCACACCTGAAATCTGCGTCTGCAGCAGGTGGAGTCATCACCTGAACCTGTGAGGAGGTGTGTCTAATGCCAAGTCTGTTCCTCTAGAGATACAGAGGTCGAGGGTTCGAATCCCTCGGGAGTACTCCTCTGTGACAATGTGGTAATTCATGTGTGTTGTGCTTGTTATCAATACAGCGGCCTGCACTGTTCATGTCCGTTTGTTTCGCTTCCAGCCTCTGAGACCAGACGGGACACTCCCCAGACTTCTTGATGAATGCTAAGTAGCAAACCTCTGCAGTGTTTTGGGATTTCCTCCAGGTTCTCTTCAGCTGTAGAAAGCCCAAAAAGCATTTATGCAAATTGGAGCTGAAGTGACCTCGGAGACATGAGCCACATCAGACGGCGGGCTCTGGGTCCAGTCCACTCCCCTCATGTCCTCCCTGCTGAACAAGGACGCTCCTCGAGTCTTTCTGAGGCTCAGCGAGGAGCTGAGTGTGTAATTTAGTCGAGATGTTCAGCCCCACTGAGCTGCACTCTAATGACAGAGTCCTGCTTCAGGGCTGGGCGATATGATAAAGCACTGCAATGCTGCATGTGTGTGACAGATAGTGTGTATGAACAGGGCGGCTTCCAATCAAGCGGAGAGAGTTTGATACCGCGATGGCGTCCTGTGTGGTCTGTTTTATGGCGCACACGCCTGTAACTCATCGTGAACACGTGTTTGTGTGTGTGGTTCCTTCCAGGAGTTTGGATCAGCACCTCTCCACCTCCCCCCACCTTCTACCCGAGGTCATAGAGGCTGCAGCCGCGGGGAGATTGTTGTGGAGCTGGTTGGAGGTTTTGGTGGTTTTCTGGGTGGGACGAAGACTCCGTGTAAATGTTTCCATCCTAACGTCTTCTGACACTCTGACAGACAGTACACAGATCTACGGACTGTGGGGAAAAGTACAAGAGTATTCTCAGATCTATGCAGCTAAAGAGACATTACGTAGATAACTGTTCAGCTGTACTCGAGTATTTACTCTGATTACATTACTTCTGATCAAAAACTAGTGAGTTGACAACTTTGCTGACAGCCAATCATCATCCAGAACCCCCAGCAGCAGCTGATCTCACTGCCTAGTCCAGCAGCAGTCAGCCCAGAACCAGAACCAGACCCAGCAGCAGCTGATCTCACTGCCTAGTCCAGCAGCAGTCAGCCCAGCTCGGCGTCTGTCTTTCAGCCTTTTATTTCACCAAGCTCTCACCAACCACTAAAAGTCAGTCCCACATTTACTCTTGTCCGGCGGCTTCTTGCTCGCTCACTCTCTCCTTTTCTCTTCTTAGCTTCCTCCGTCAGCGTCCTCTTCACTCTCTTCTCCTCTGCCATCATGTCCGTAGACATGGTTACATTGCCCACTCGCCCAGCTCCAGTTCTGGCACGACACTGGCTCCACTCCCTGTCAGCATTTTCCCCAGCTAACAAATTGAGCTAACAGCAGCTAACAGACTGAGCTAACATGAGCTAACAGCAGCTAACAAACTGAGCTAACATGAGCTAACAGCAGCTAACAGACTGAGCTAACATGAGCTAACAGCAGCTAACAGACTGAGCTAACATGAGCTAACAGACTGAGCTAACACGAGCTAACAGCAGCTACAGCTGTCAGCAGTTTACTTCACTGTCCATCATAAACTCTGTAAATCACAGAGAGTTGAGGCGGAGCAGCCGGAGGACATCAGAGGGAAAACCAGAAAACATTTCCTCCATAAAATATGATCCAGTTTCACCAGAATCAGTGAAATAGTTGCTGCTGTGTGACTTAGTGCCGTAAAGCGTTACGTACTTCTCCCGACCCGGAGCCCAAAGTTACATAGTGTGAGAACAGACGTACGAATGACAGAGACACAGTTCACCTGATCACAGGTCAGTGTGGGTCAACAGGGTTTATTAGTTTATCAGAGGAAAGTTACATGATGTTGCATTAAAGTATCTGATGCATCAGTGTTGGAGCTCCTCAAACAGTAAATAAATAAAAATATAAATATGAGCTTGTGGGTTCAAATCTGTACTTGAACACTTAGTTTCCACATTAGCTGCCAACAGTTGGAGGAGTTACTGATCAACGCTTTAATTACACTGATGTGAAATCATTTGAAGATCCAGCAGACAGAGTCTGACAGTGTGTGAAGCTTGATGTCAGTCCTGTGCTGATCTTCAAAAGTCAAACACACACGCAGCCTCCTCCCTCCATAAAATAAAGAAAGAGAGTTTGAGACAGAAACACCGCAAACTCAGGAATGTGGAGTTTACATGGGCAGCTTTATTTGGCCTGAAGAAAATGTTTCCTCATTGAGCTCAGAAAGCCACATCCCACACACACACACACACACACATCCACACCCACCCACATTAAGAATATAACTGTAAAAACACTCAGAATAAAGTTATTAACATTTATTATTCCTCTTGAAGCGTCGTCACTGGTTGTTCAGAGCAGCTGAGAGTTTTTCTGGAAAGACTCTGCAGGTTTTCACTCACAAAAGAACTCATCAGTCTCTCTGCAGAGGAACCCACGAGACCGACCGGAGAACATATCGACAGGAGTGGATTTATGATCGTGGATTTATGAGTGTCACAACAAATCAGAAGGTTATCTGTGGCATTGTGGCCCCGGCAGATTGAGTCTGTCCTGATCAATGCAGGACTGGACTGCAGACTGTCTAAAACCTGGACGTAGTCTCCGTGACGTCCCCGCAGACTGTCTAAAACCTGGACGTAGTCTCCGTGAACCCTAACCACTGCCCCCACGGTGCCTGTATGTTTGAGAAAATGCCCCTATGGTCGATAAAACATGATAAAGGGCCTGATGCAGAAAAATGTGAAGTGCCCTCTACATGAGTCTCTATTACAGGTAGTAGTTACACTCAACGCAACGCCCCTTTTCCTTTTTTAGTCTCCCTCACCTCTGTTTGAATTATTACATCTGATATCCTGGCCATAAATAACTTTATTTTCTCCAGGACATCTGTTTTTTATGTTGCTTCCTTTTTCCTAAACAAACCAGGCGACACAAGTAAGAATCCCAGACAAAACATCAGTATAAGATACTGGATCTGATCCTCAAAGAGGCTTTAAGAACACAGCTCAGCAGTATCTGTACCATCAAACATTTTGATGTTGTGGACTGTAATAATAGCTGCAGTCTCTGGAGGCTTTAACTGGTTATATTAATAAAACAGACAGTGTGAGGATGATAGTTTCCTGTGATGTCAGTGGAACAAACGTGACGGCGACTCAGCCATTTATTCATCTGAGCTCATGTGTGAGTGGGCTGCTGTCATTACAACACCAAGACAGACACGTGGACGAGCTGAGGAGAGATTTAAACAGCTGACATTACATCAAATAAGTGTCAGTCTAGCTTCTTATTCTGGGTCAGTTAGAGCTTGATTCTTCTCTCTGTAGTTCACGATGAGGACTCGTTTCACATGCAGGACCATAGCAACGTGTCTTGTCTTGTATGTTCTGCTTCATGATCAATTGATGATTTACTAAATGTAATAACATCTTAATGTGGTGATAAATATATCACTGAGCACCTTTCACCAGAATCAATGTGATCTGCTTTGGTCACATCTTCTATAAATACCACATACATTTCTACGCTGACGACACGCAAATCTTTCATTCCTAACTGTAGATGTTGAACAGTAAAGCCCAAAAATGCAAACACAACCCTGAGACCAGAATCAAAAAACTTTAATTGGCACAACTTTATATAGCAATAAATAGTTTGACACCTTATTGGTGTCACGCTGCTGGCACTGATTCTACTCAGAAAGGTGGAATATGATGTTCCACATGGATCAATGTTCTGTTTGGTTGTATCTTCTATAAATATAACATAAACTTCTACGCTGATGACACACAAATCTTTCTTTCTGTAACCACAATGGCGGTTGAACAATCTTGCAGAGTCTGAGAGGGTCAGCTGGGCTTTTATCCTGTGGAAGTTGATTGGACGATAGGAAGCAGGTGTCATAGTGATTAAGCTAAGGTGAGAAGGTAAACTGAAGGACACGCCCAGCAGAACAGAGCTTCCATACTTCCCCAGATGGGGCCCTCATAATAAGTAAAAAGGTGATTGTGGAACATTGGACACTTTTCGTCCTCAGTGGTTTCCATTTTGGCTACGTAGCTGTAGAGGAGGGACGACCGGCCTTAAGAAAATGAAGCGGTTGCAGCGAATAACTCAATAAACAAATATAAATTGTACAAATGTTTTGGATTTATATTTTAGTGGTCAAATGTTGCAATGGGGTGAAAAAGAACTGTATTGAGAAGCAGCAAGTAAAGATACGTTTGATTGTGCCCACTCGTCCTCCTTCCTTCAGGTTTAATGTATTTGGCATGCCCTCTTGGCGACTTTCCCCTAGTTTTGCAGTAAGTTTGAAATAAACCTTTAGACTAGTTGAAGCCTACAAAGTCTGGACAAACTACACATAAAGATTGTTGCCACCGGTTTTTCTTTTACAGTCAGGAAGGAACATAAACCTGACAACGGAGTAAACACACCAGTGTTAACACTGAAGCTCTGGAGGTAAACAAACATGGAACAACCAGCAGCTTGAACTGTTTATATGCAGGAGTCCAAAAAATGGAGCTCAAAGTTTGGTGAGGCATGTAAGACTGTAGAGACGACGGAGGGAAAACAAAGCTAACTTCAGGTAAACCTGTTTGTTTACAGGTGTGTCTTTCTCTGCGACAGGTCATCGGATGCTGATGTCAGTCACAAATATTCCATCATAGCATCTCATGACACTTTCCGTATACAGCAGGTCTAGACTGTACTCTTGCTCATGAGCAGAAACTTCAAGCAGAACCGAGACCAAACACAATTTTAGAAGTCTTCATGAGAACGACTGGATCTGTAGACTTTTACACTCTTTACATATCAAACAAGATATGATTTCATCTGCTGGCCACTTGGAGGGAGTCTGTCCTTTAAGGATTCACATTCTTTGTGTTTTTTTTTTTGTTATTTTATGATTTGGGGAACTATTAAACAGCGGATTTATCCATATTTGGTGAGAATTTGCTGCAGCAGGACGGTGTGTGAATAAACTACAGACATGCATGTTTGTGTTGATGAAGTGATTGATCATTGAGAGGAAGATGATACATCAGGCTCTGATACAAACGCCTGTCAGTCGATACATTCTTGGGATTTGTTGACAATAGAAAAAGTGTAGGATATCAGCAGACTTTAAGGTTAAGTGGCTGCACTTTTCTCCTCTGTGGTGTTGATAGAAAACACCACAATGGGCTTTGGGCCAAACCTCCATCTCCGGACCTTGCCCCCACCCCCCAACCCTCCAGCATCTTGTTTGCATCCTTCGCTGATGGGGATTTGGCTGCAGCTCCAGTTAACATCTGCGGTTTATTTATATGCACAGTGTAAACACGGGAACACGTAAACAGGTGGGCCCCTCAAAAAAAAAAAAACCCCGACCGGTGAGTTCTCTACGTGATGGAGCTGTGTCCTCTTTTATCCGACAATTACGGCATAATGTGGTGGTGTGTTTATGTGAGGAAATGAGGCTGTGGGTGGAGGGTCTTGATTGGTGGTTTGCGGTTACAAAGCAACAAGTGGACCAATCATAGTTCAATACACATCTGAAAACCACAGCCACAAAACAAAGTGTTTGCCAGAGAGTTAAATGTCCGGGCCTCACGGATTACTATACAAAACTTCAGAACTTTATTTAAACTGGATCAGATTTTATTGACAATATATGCATTTCCCTCTGATGTCAACTGAACTGACTCAGCCCGGGACGCAAGGAGCCAGACCAGGCAAAAAAAGCACCTCGGTTGGCTGCTGTATTCACTGTTAGACTGGCCAGGTCGGTTGTGTTCGGTGCTGGGTCCAGCCGTGTTCATTGGAAGGTGGATGCTGACACTAGGTTTAGCACTAGTCCGTCCCTATCTGACCATCTTTGAAGGGAAACTCATGAAAATGAGTAAACAGAACTCTGCTTCCTGTTTCATGGAGACTTTAGGTGCAAACATCACGTGTAGAATTTGACTCAAATGTTCACTGATGTCATATTTTGCAGCTTGGATCCATATCACATCGTGGTTTTTCATTTAACCAATATCAGCTGTGTCGTGGCCTGGCTGGTATAAACCATCCTGACAGCTGCCAAACACAACACTCCCCCTTGCTTTGCTCACTGTGTGTTATAGGAAACTGGTGGGTGTATTTTCTGAACCCAAAAAGCCAAAAAAAAAAAAGAATACTGTGTTGCTTCACTTCGCATTTGGTCAGACTATACTGGGTTCTTGGCTCCGGAAGAAAATGCATGACTGTGGGCTGGACGTGTTTATGTTGAAGCGGCTGGTCTCTGCACACCTTATAGGACTGAGTGTGCATCACACTTTGGTCAGTAACACTGTTGGGTTTCAGATGTGTTGTGTTTGCAGAAGGCTGGGATAGAAGGGTCTTTATGTAAGAACTCAGAAAATACACAAACCTGAGTCAAAAATGCCAACAAGGCTAAAGACGGGGACACACATTAGGACTGTTGAGCCGACTGGACATGGAAACTCAAGTTGGACCTGGTCTTTTCCGATCTTGGTCAGTTGGTGTTCACTGTCAGCAGATTAAATCATATCATGTTTGATATGTAAAGAGTGTAAAAGTCTACAGATCCAGTCGTTCTCATGAAGACTTCTAAAATTGTGTTTGGTCTCGGTTCTGCTTGAAGTTTCTGCTCATGAGCAAGAGTACAGTCTAGACCTGCTGTATACGGAAAGTGTCATGAGATGCTATGATGGAATATTTGTGACTGACATCAGCATCCGATGACCTGTCGCAGAGGAAGACACACCTGTAAACAAACAGGTTTACCTGAAGTTAGCTTTGTTTTCCCTCCGTCGTCTCTACAGTCTTACATGCCTCACCAAACTTTGAGCTCCATTTTTTGGACTCCTGCATATAAACAGTTCAAGCTGCTGGTTGTTCCATGTTTGTTTACCTCCAGAGCTTCAGTGTTAACACTGGTGTGTTTACTCCGTTGTCAGGTTTATGTTCCTTCCTGACTGTAAAAGAAAAAACAGTGGCAACAATCTTTATGTGTAGTTTGTCCAGACTTTGTAGGCTTCAACTAGTCTAAAGGTTTATTTCAAACTTACTGCAAAACTAGGGGAAAGTCGCCAAGAGGGCATGCCAAATACATTAAACCTGGAGGAAGGAGGACGAGTGGTCACAATCAAACGTAACGTGAACAGATTTAAAACCCTTTGACAGGATATGTGCTAAGAACAATGTAATGAGGTCTTCAAAACCAAATTTACTGACTTCACTCTGAAGTACATTTTCATGTGTTTTTACTTTATGCTAATTTCATCTCAGCACAGTTCTTCTTTGCCCCATTGCAACATTTGACCACCAAAATATAAATCTAAAATATTTGTACAATTTACATTTGTATATTATATTCACTATGACTGCTTTATTCTACTAAACATGGTTGATCTAGTCTCTGGCTTGTGTTTGCATTTTTGGTTCTGCTACCGTTCAACATCAACAGTTAGAGAAAGAAAGATTTGTGTTTTGTCAGCATAGAAATGTTCTATGTTATATTTATAGAAGATGTGACCAAACAGACACGGTCCAAGTGCTGATCCATGTGGAACACCATATTCCACCTTTCATAGGAAGATACAGTATTACAAGGCTGTATCAGTCAGTAATCAATCAGTAATCAGTGCCAGCAGCTTATGATGGGAATGGTTGGCCCATAATGTTATTTAATACAATGCATTGCATATAACGATGATAATGACAATGTTAATATATTACAGTGTTATTATAATAGGGCTGCATGGGCACTGTGTAGAGTTTACATGTTCTCCACGTGTCTGCCTGGGTTCTCTCCAGGTACTCCGACTTCCTCCCACAGTCCAAAGACGTGCACGTAACAGGTTAATTGGTGACTCTTAATTGGCCATAAGTGTGAATGGTTGTTTGTCTCTTTGTGCCCTGTGATGAGCTGGCGTACCCTGCCTCTCGCCATGAGTCAGCGCAGATATGCTCCAGCCCCACCGTGACCCTGATGAGGATAAGCAGGTGGATGGACGTTATTATAATGCTTGTCATGTTACATCATCTACATCCCTCTTTGATACTAAACACACGCATATATCACAAAAAGAAAACAGTCCCCAGTAGATTCTGATTAACGAGCAGCTGTTTTAGGAAATTAAAAGATAAATTTCAGTTACTCGGTTTAAATGTAGGACTTCCATATTTGTACTCAGCGGTATCACGACCTGTAAAGAGTTCAGCAAACATGTTCCTGAAGCTCTTGCTCTTGGTCACTTACACTTAGACAACGCTGAACCCTGCTGGATTATCAGGATACAACATCCAGCAAACTTCACCCTCCTTTAAATGTTTTCCAACCGAATGAACCAGAATCAGGTTTACAGTACAACCAAACAACAAACATTAAAGTCAGTGTAAAGGCAATTCTGAGATTTTTAAAACACATTAAATATGTTGTAGAATAGTTGTTGAAAACACGTGAAAAGACTTTGAACGATATATCACTGAAATGTGGAGTCAGGTTCAAACAGTTTTTCAGTCTCAGGATTTTGTGGGCGGTCCTTAAAGGGTGGCTCGATGACACGCTGAGGCCACCCTGAGCAGAGAGACAGAGATGAATTCATCTCAGCTCAGTGGTTCAAAGTCAGTCATGATCATTTTCTGAAACTCATCTGACACGTTTCAGTCGCTTCAGCGCCTTGAGAGGACACGCCCCCACAGTCCTGGAGCTTGATATTTGATATTTATAGTTGATATTTTTAATCGTTCATTCATTTGGCTGGATGGTTAATAATACTTTCTTCTTTAGTCTGACAAACTTAGAACTCATTATTCTGACTTTACACAGACTTTAAACTGATGTGACATTGATTTGTTTGTCAGATCAAATGTTGTTTAAATCAATGTACAAATTATAGGGACTATGCGCTATAATCAATAACGGTCAATAAGGAGATTATTCATTCTGTTATTGTACATATGCATATATGTATAGAGAAATCAAGAAGCCACAGTGAGGTATGAAGTATGTACAGATTGGTCTGAGTTAGAGGAACATAATGCTGTGTGGATTATTTGTGTCAATACTAGCATTCAGCCACCAGATAGAGACATAGACCGGTGTTGGCATGGAGCTGGGAGGTACGCCCACTGCTGTCCCTTCCCAGAGTGCAGAGGGCTATAACTGCACGTTATTGTGCAATCCTGTGTTGTGTAACAACAATAAAGCTGAACCATAAACCCTCGATAAGCCCTCCCTCTTCTTCCTGCTCTCAAACACAGCCAGCTCCACCCTGCTCATGTTTCCTTGTTCCCTCTCCCTCAGATCTACAGTTTGAAGATGGGTGGAACCAACATGTGCTGACGTGTCAGCTGACAGGCCGCATGTTGTTGAGATCAGAGCTCAAACTAGTTTCATTTCTGAGGAAGTCAAACTCAGACAGTCGTAGACGCAGAGAGGAGAAATGGCGCAGCAAGGAAATAAACTGGACCGGGAAACCTTCTCTTGTCCGATCTGTCTGGATCTACTGAAGGATCCGGTGACTATTCCCTGTGGACACAGCTACTGCATGAACTGTATTCAAAACTTCTGGGATGGAGAGGATGAGAAGAGAATCCACAGCTGCCCTCAGTGTAGGCAGACCTTCACACCGAGGCCTGTCCTGATGAAAAGCACCATGTTAGCAGCTTTAGTGGAGGAACTGAAGAAGACTGGACTCCAAGCTGCTCCTGCTGATCACTGCTATGCTGGACCTGAAGATGTGGCCTGTGATGTCTGCACTGGGAGAAAACTGAAAGCTCTGAAGTCCTGTCTGGTCTGTCTGGCCTCTTACTGTGAGAAACACCTCCAGCCTCATCATGATGTAGCTCCATTAAAGAAACACAAGCTGGTGGAGCCCTCCAAGAAGCTCCAGGAGAACATCTGCTCTCGTCATGATGAGGTGATGAAGATGTTCTGCCGTACTGATCAGCAGTGTATCTGTTATCTCTGCTCTGTGGATGAACATAAAGGCCACGACACAGTCTCAGCTGCAGCAGAAAGGACTGAGAGGCAGAGAGAGCTCGAGGTGAGTCGACTAAACATCCAGCAGAGAATCCAGGACAGAGAGAAAGATGTGAAGGAGCTCCAACAGGAGGTGGAGGCTATCAGTGGTTCTGCTGATAAAGCAGTGGAGGACAGTGAGAAGATCTTCACTGAGCTGATCCGTCTCATGGAGAAAAGAAGGTCTGATGTGAAGCAGCAGGTCAGATCCCAGCAGGAAACTGAAGTGAGTCGAGTCAAAGATCTTCAGGAGAAGCTGGAGCAGGAGATCACTGAGCTGAAGAAGAAAGACGCTGAGCTGGAGAAGCTCTCACACACAGAGGACCACAACCAGTTTCTACACAACTACCCCTCACTGTCACGACTCAGCCAATCTACAGACTCATCCAGCATCAATATCCGTCCTCTGAGGGACTTTGAGGATGTGACAGCTGCTGTGTCAGAGCTCAGAGATAAACTACAGGACGTTCTGAGGGACCAACGGACAAACATCTCACTGACAGACACTGAAGTCCATGTTTCACTGTCAGGACCAGAACCAGAGCCCAAGACCAGAGCTGAGTTCTTAAAATATTCACGTGAACTCACACTGGATCCAAACACAGCAAACAAAAAGCTGTCATTATCTGAGGGGAACAGAAAAGTGACAAGAATGAATCAACCTCAGTCTTCTTCTAGTCACCCAGGCAGATTCACTTCATGTTCTCAGGTCCTGAGTAGAGAGACTCTGACTGGACGTTGTTACTGGGAGGTGGAGTGGAGAGGAGATGGAGTTGGTGTAGCAGTCGCATACAAGAACATCAGAAGAGCAGGGAGCTCAAGTGAATGTGGATTTGGACACAATGACAAATCTTGGTCGTTATATTTTTTCAAAAGCAGTTATAACTTTTGGTACAATGATGTCAAAACTCCCGTCTCAGGTCCTCGGTCCTCCAGAGTTGGAGTGTACCTGGATCACAGTGCAGGTATTCTGTCCTTCTACAGCGTCTCTAAGACCATGACTCTCCTCCACAGAGTCCAGACCACGTTCACTCAGCCTCTCTGTGCTGGACTTCATGTTTGTCCTGGATCTGCTGAGTTTAGTAAAGTGAAATAGACAGAAGTCATTGAAGGGACAGTGGGTTAAATTCTGTTTTAAATCTGAAACTCATTCTGTCTCCATGTTTGTTGCTGAGAGCTGATTGTTGTGGCATTTCTTCACTGCACAGAGATCACCTGTCAATCAAACATTATGGGCGGTACTTTGACGTCTTGTCATTCATTGATGTGTTTGTATGTTGTTGTTTCTCTTCCACTGCCTGAGTCTGAAGAGAGGAAGCAGCACACCTTCCTTTGTCCTAGATATTTAGTAAAGAAATCTAGAA
The DNA here is from genome assembly GCF_000972845.2 of Larimichthys crocea. NCBI lineage: Eukaryota > Metazoa > Chordata > Actinopteri > Sciaenidae > Larimichthys > Larimichthys crocea. Next base: position 28,048,493 of record NC_040018.1, on the reverse strand, counting down.
TTACATTTCCATTGATTTGTGTGTTCTGGAGTTTCCTCTCCTGAGGTTAACGAGGTCCCGTGTGGGCCTTGAGGTCCCGTGTGGGCCTCGAGGTCCCGTGTGGGCCTTGAGGTCCTCAGCAGTATTAGTTGTTTGGCTTTGGTTGGGAACAGTAGGTGCCAGTCTGTCTCCACACTGTGGTGTCCAGGGTCACAGAGACCTGTTGCTGCCTTCATAGACATAATAGATAGCTTGTTGTTGACGGTCCAATCTGCATAAACAGACATGTGTGTCTCCAGACTAGAACATGCTGACAATAACACCTCCATGGGTAAAGACATTCTCTGTGACTCATTCTGGGCGTGTAGTATTTGTGCTGTTATCTTGGGGTTTAAAGTCGATCCACCAGGATGAGTTGGGCAGAATGTGAGACCGACTCAGGCACTTCTGATGAACTTTGAGAGTGTCTCTAATTCTCCTTGGCCAAGCGTCAATAAATAATACAGCATAAGACATCAGAGGCTCCTGAACACTTTCTGAACTCCTGACCTTTGACCTTCAGCACTTTAGCAAGATGTCCACAACAGTTTGTCAGATCACATGTTGTTTAAATCAATGTACAAATGAGGAACTATGAGCTATAATCAAATAATCAATAAGGAGATGATCCATTCTTTTCTTGTACATATGTGAGATTCTGCTCAGACAAACTGATTGTGTGGATGAAGTGAATCTGTACCTGAACTCACTGAACAAGAGTCATTGAACAGACTTTACTGATGGGATGTGTGAACAGACTGAAGGTTTACACAATGAATAAACAAACATGAGCAAAGTCTTTTCTTCTCGTCTTCTTGTTATCTTACAGTACAACAGAATGTAAAGACACAAAGAGGAGAAAGTTTGAAGAAAAACGTTTATTAAAGATCATAAAATAACATCACAGACAGCAGAACAGACGGTTCAGGTTTAGCACCTCGGTGGTTTCATATTTTCATGTCATGTTTGTGTTGACTCACATCATGAATACATCCACCACCGCTCAGTAGAACGCCACATTTACTAGAACTGCACACGCTCCTGTTAGCACAGTAAAACCACAAAGCTCCGACACACCAGCTTCATTTTAACCGACTCTTAACTCACGTTTGTTACAGTCACAAAATAAGTCAGACGACGTGCAGGAGCAACATCAGCGAGCGCCGCTCAGAGGTAATACGACGAGTTACACAAAGACTAAAAACCTGAAATTCACATGAGCCGTACACAAAGTCAAAGTGTCATCACATCGAGTCTCAGAGGTTTGAAGGAACATTCAGTGTACGAAGAACGCAGCACTACATCTTGAATCTGCTCAAAAGGCTTCATGAAGATGATAAACAATCCAAAACTACATTCAGAATCCTGCCGCTAACTTCCTGATGAACCCACAGAAACATTTTGAGTCCAAAAAGAAAGAAAAAAAAAAGGAAGTGAAGGTGAAGCTACTTCTGTCGGCGACGGAGGGAAAGAAAAGTGCAGAAAGTCGAAGCGGCTCAAAGCGTCGACACTCGGTGGTGTTTGGTTCAGAGCAGAAGTTTGGCATCGGACAAACGCGTGTTTCATGATCCACAAATAAGAAACAAGATGCTCGCAGGAAAACGGGGCGTGATTTTTTAAATTTGAACTTCAAAAGTTAGAGATAAACGTCACGCTTGAACTTCATCCAACAGATAGTTCGAGGTCAGAAACGAGGAAACGTCTCAGAACGAGAAGCTGTTTTACTTCCTTCAAAGAACGCGTTGCTTCCTTTATTATCTCCGTAACGCCACAACCAGATATTAAAAAAACATCAAGTACAGGCGTCTCCTAACTCCTTATGAAAAATGATCTTTTCTTTAAATATCTGACCGTAATCTGGCTTCACAGCTTCAGTTTGAGAATTTGGACTGCAGTACCAATTTGTAACCACTCGGCGTTACATATTGTTCCTTTAACTAACTCTGGTTCCCAACCTGAGGGGCCAGGCCCTCCAAAGGGTCGTCGGATTAAATCTGAGGGGTCGTGAGATGATGGGAGACGCCAGTTTGAATGAATTGTCATTTATCCTCTTTGGTTCCAGCTTCTCACAAACAAACAAAAAAAAATTTGAGGTTCTCTGGTGACGAGCTGCATCGCGGCGGGACAGTTTGTTTGATCATGAAACACGCGTGTGGAGTGTATGTTGGGAAGACGCCGGCGTTTCACCGCACACTCTGAGACATGTGCAGAGGGGTCAGCATCTCCTCAAAGATGGCCCCCTTCACATTGGAGCCTCTCAGGTTCGCCTCCTGAAGGTCACATCCGGACAGGTCACAGTTCTGAGAAAGACACACGACACATGAATGCATCACAGGTTCATATATATGGAAGGTGTGTGTGTGTGTGTGTGTGTGTGTGTGCGTGTGTGTGTTCTCACCTCCAGGTCCGTCCCGGCCAGCGTGGCTCCTCTCAGATTGCAGTTCTTCAGTTTGGCATTTTTCAGCGTGGCGACCCTCAAGTTGATCCCCGTCATCTGACTTCCCTCCATGTCCACGCCCTTCAGGTTGGCTCCTGCACACACACACACACACACACACACACACACACACACACATACACACACTCATGAGTTTTGACACACTTCACCTGCTCAGGTGTGTCTGAAGAAGGTGTGCGACTGGCTGCTTCACCCTCCAGATTGGCTTTGATTCCAGCAGGATCTTCAAAATTGCAGCCTCTCAGCGAAGCTCCTTCAGCGTTCGTGCAGAGCATCTTCACACCCTGCAGGTTGGCTGCCTGACACACACACACACACACACACACACACACACACACACACAGCGTGAACATGCGACTCGTTTAAAGTCATGGGTTCAGTCTTAGACGTCTCTGGTGCTCACATCGAGGCAGGCCATGGACAGGTCCGCTCTCTCCAGGTTGGCCCCGCTCAGGTTGGCGTGGGTCAGGTTGGCTCCTCTCAGGTTGGCCATCTTGAAGTTGATGTAGCGCAGATCCAGGCGCGACAGATCGGCGCCGTTAAAGTTCAAACCCTGACAGACAAACAGACGAACAAACGATGGTCACGATGTCGTCCTGAGAGGAACAAGTTCCTGCAAATGTTTCACAATAAAAGTCTTTATAACAACAGGAACAAGGCTTTTAATTTGAAACAGACAGCGTAACTTTAACTGTCCCTGTACTCTGATGTCCTCCGGCTGCTCCGCCTCAACTCTCTGTGATTTACAGAGTTTATGATGGACAGTGAAGTAAACTGCTGACAGCTGTAGCTGCTGTTAGCTCATGTTAGCTCAGTCTGTTAGCTGCTGTTAGCTCATGTTAGCTCAGTCTGTTAGCTGCTGTTAGCTCATGTTAGCTCAGTCTGTTAGCTGCTGTTAGCTCACGTTAGCTCAGTCTGTAGCTGCTGTTAGCTCATGTTAGCTGCTGTTAGCTCACGTTAGCTCAGTCTGTAGCTGCTGTTAGCTCATGTTAGCTGCTGTTAGCCCATGTTAGCTCAGTCTGTTAGCTGCTGTTAGCTCATGTTAGCTGCTGTTAGCTCAGTCTGTTAGCTGTCGACTCGACTAGTTTCTGATCATCAGTAATGTAATCAGAACAAATACTCGAGTACATAAAGCTGTACTGTCGGATCTACCTGACACCGCAGCTCTGACTTGGTCGTCGTGGCCAACAGGAATCGAATAAACTCTTTGCGGCTCAGAGGTGAGTGGTCATCAGGGGGCTGAGAGGCCTGAACACAACACACACACACACACATGTGGAGGTCAAACCTGTGGCACTGAAAACACACACGCACGCACGCACGCACGCACGCACGCACGCACACACACACACACCTTTATAAGGGCCTCCAGCTGCTCTGCGAGCTGTTCAATCCCGAAGAATCGAGCCTCTTCAAGAACACCTGCAGAGGACAGAGCGATGTTCAGAGACACTGAAGCTGGACGTGCTGGACGACGAGGTTACGTCCGTCTTACCCAGAGGGTTGATGCCTTCGTTGATGATCAGCTGTCCGTGTCTCAGGTAGTTCAGGATGGGCTCAAAGTAGTCTGGACTGCGATCTATCAGGTAGGCCCCCTGAGAGTCCTGCTTGTTCCCCCAAACATCTGATGGAAGTAAACAGCAGATGATAAAAACTCTGTGAAGTCAGATACAAATTTACTGTATTAAAGAAACACTGCCCATATCCACACTCCGACACACGGGAGGTAGTGCGCCGAAGAGTCGGTGGGGAGATCAGACTTTTCGATTTCATCGATTATTTCCTTCATGAAAGTTTCCAAAGTCACGCTGTGGGAATCTACACAAACATTAGGTTCAAGTATCGAAATCACGTCACATGATCATCGCCGGCTGGTTTCCTGGAGGAAGTGCGCCGAAGAGTCGGTAGGGAGGACTTACCGGGTCACGGCGACTTTTTGCTCTAAATTAGCCAAAAACACGACCAGAGTGATTTTACAGTGCGGTATTAGTTCTACAGTACTATTACTTTAACTTGTACTTCTACCTTGTAACAGAATGTTTTTACAGTCATAGTAATTCTACTTGTAACCAAGTACTGTACTTTTTTTTAATTTATTTTTTTTATTTTTACTTAGAATACTTTTATAATTTCTACAGTGTGTTACTGGTACTTTTGCTTGTAACAGAGTATTTTTACAGTCTTGTTAGTACTTTTGGTTGTAACATAATATTTTATTAGTGTTGTATTAGTACTTCTGCTTCTTTTACTTTTAACAGTGTACCTTTACTTGTAATGGACTGTTTTTATAGTCGTGTTAGTAATACTACTTGTAACTGAGTACTTTTACTTTTTTACTTTACTCTTACCTAAAGTACTTCTACTTGTAATTTGTATTGGTACTTTTGCTTGTAACTGAGTATTTTTACAGTCTTGTTAGTACTTTTACTTTACTTATTCATTTGTTTCTTGTAGGTTGCCAAAAACACGACCTGCTCACTCTCAAACAATCGGACACAAACTAAATGAACCTTGTTCCCGTCAGTATTATATATTATATATACATTGTACTATATATATTATATATAATACAGACTGAAGATGTTGACGCTGACCATGATGGTTCAGCATCTTCAGGACTTCTCGTGGATGTGGCGAGGCGTGAGTGTTTCATGTGAAGTTGCATGTTGCTGCTGGGCGTGTTCATCAGGTGAGCTCACCTTTCTCCCTGAACATGTGGGCCAGCATGCTCTCCGGCTCTTTGCTGACCAGAGTACTCCTGAGGAAACACCAAAACACAAAGTTTACAATCGATGACCCTCACAGGCCTCCGTCCCCGATGTTATAAAGACCGACAGTCGCGTTCACCTCGTGGTCGTGAAGCAGCGTCCTCCGACGTTGAGCGTCAGCCAATCGGTGTGAGTCTTTTCAGGGCCGCTGAGCTCCTCCTGAGGATCTACACAGGTAAAGTTACTGCAGGTACGACGACGACGAGCATCAAAACTTTAATCTGCGTTTCCACTGAAGTTCACCACTTAACGTGGAGAAATATTTTGACACTGTTGTATTAATACTTTCACTGAAGTAAAAGTATCTGGATACTTTTTAACATTGTTACCTTCAGATGGATCTCCCTCTGATACGTACAGCACATCATCGTCTCTGCAGACAGACACATCGAATTTAGAATACTCTACAGAGCGATATTAGTACTTTGATTTGTAACGGAGTACTTTTACTTCAAACAGATTATTTTTACAGTCTTGTTAATAATTCTACTTTTAACAGAGTACTTCTACAGAGCGATATTAGTACTTTTATTTGTAACAGAGTACTTCTACAGCGCGATATTAGTACCTTTATTTGTAATAGAGTACTTCTACAGAGCGGCATTAGTACTTTTAAATTATAACAGAGTACTTCTACAGAGCGATATTAGTACTTTGATTTGTAACAGAGTACTTCTACAGAACGATATTAGTACTTTTATTTGTAACAGAGTACTTCTACAGCGCGATATTAGTACCTTTATTTGTAATAGAGTACTTCTACAGAGCGACATTAGTACTTTTAAATTATAACAGAGTACTTCTACAGAGCGATATTAGTACTTTGATTTGTAACAGAGTACTTCTACAGAGCGATATTAGTACTTTTATTTGTAACAGAGTACTTCTACAGAGCGATATTAGTACTTTTATTTGTAACAGAGTACTTCTACAGCGCGATATTAGTACCTTTATTTGTAATAGAGTACTTCTACAGAGCGACATTAGTACTTTTAAATTATAACAGAGTACTTCTACAGAGCGATATTAGTACTTTGATTTGTAACAGAGTACTTCTACAGAGCGATATTAGTACTTTTATTTGTAACAGAGTACTTCTACAGAGCGATATTAGTACTTTTATTTGTAACAGAGTACTTCTACAGAGCGATATTAGTACTTTTATTTGTAACAGAGTACTTCTACAGAGCGATATTAGTACTTTTATTTGTAACAGAGTACTTTTACAGAACGATATTAGTACTTTTATTTTTACAGAAGTATTTTCACAGTATGGTACTAGTACTATAACTTGTAGTAAGTAATTTTACAGTGTATTAGTACTTCTAACAGAATATATAATACAGTGTTGTATTTGCACTATAACTTGTAATAGTATTTTTACAGTGTTGCATTAGTAATTTTACTTGTAACTGAGTACTTTTATGGTGTTGAATTAATACTTCTACTTCCAACAGAGTACTTTTACTTCAAACAGATTATTTTTACCGTCTTGTTAATAATTCTACTTTTAACAGAGTACTTTTACAGTGTGATATTGGTACTTTTACTTGTAACAGTGTTGTATTATTGTATGTACTATAACTTACAGAATGCTTTTACAGTCTTGTTAGTAATATTACTTGTAACTGAGTACTTTTACTTGTAACAGAGTACTTTTACTTCAAACAGAATGCTTTTACAGTCTTGTTAGTAATATTACTTGTAACTGAGTACTATTACTTCAAACAGAGTATTTTTACAGTGTTGTATTCACACTTCTGCTTCTTTTACTTGTAACTAAGTACTTTTACTTGTAACAGAGTACTTTTACTTGTAACAGAGTACTTTTACTTCAAACAGAAGGCTTTTACAGTCTTGTTAGTAATATTACTTCTAACAGAGTATTTACAGTGTTGTATTCGTACTTCTGCTTCTTTTACTTGTAACGGAGTACTTTTACTTGTAACGGAGTACTTTTACTTGTAACGGAGTACTTTTACTTGTAACTGAACACTTTTACTTCAGAGTATTTTTTACAGTGTTGTATTCGTACTTCTGCTTCTTTTACTTGTAACTGAGTACTCTTACAGTGTGGTGTTAGTACTTCAGTAAGTATCCGGATACTTGCTGTGTGAGTTACCTGATTAACGTGACGTCATCGATGAGGCCGCCGTTCCCGTTGTAAACGCTCGCGGCTCTGACTCCCAGTTTGCAGCTCGCGGCGGACAGTAAGTCCTCGAGGGAGCCGTACACGGCCAGCACCTGCGCACGCGCGCACACACACGCACACACGCGCACACGCACAACATGTCTGACATTAGCTCAGCTAACTAGCCACACAATGAACACCTGGCGTTATTTTCCCGCCTGTGCTTCCCGCGCTCACCTTTCCGTTGGTGGCGGTTCCGCGGACGAACAGCGTGACTCTCCTCATGTCCTCGATCAGCTGACTGTCCTCATGTCCTCGATCAGCTGACTGTCCTCCGTCCTCAACTCTTCCTGTCCCCGGACACACTCAGACCCGCAGAGCGGGGACGCGGAATTAGCCAATCAGCTGTCCGGATCGAAACGCAGCAGCCAATCAGGACGCAGAGTGGGCGGGACTCTCACTGTTCTGCACAGTGACGTCACAGCTGAATATTTGTATTTTTTTAAATGATCAATAAATAATCTGAACTTTGGTCACTTTGCAGACTGAGATCAATAATAAATAAATAAATAATAAAACAACAATAACATCCCATAATAACACAGTATGACTTTCTGAACAGAGAACTCAACTGTTTATAACAAACATAATAAAGTGAAGCATTCATAAAGGCTCAGTCCAGCTAACAAGACCAGGAGTCCAGCTAACAAGACCAGGAGTCCAGTTAACTAGACCAGGAGTCCAGCTAACTAAACCAGGAGTCCAGCTAACTAAACCATGAGTCCACAGCAGTCCAGCTAACTAGACCAGGAGTCCAGTTAACTAGACCAGGAGTCCAGCTAACTAGACCAGGAGTCCAGCTAACTAGACCAGGAGTCCACAGGAGTCCAGTTAACTAGACCAGGAGTCCAGCTAACTAGACCAGGAGTCCAGCTAACCCAGGACCCAGCAGCACAGGGACCCCCTCCTTATTAACCTGGGTTATTAGCTTATATATGTTAATAACTGATACAAAGTTCATGCATACTTATTATTCTCAGTGATCTGCACTCTCACATCCAAATTTATTATGAGAAGAACAGGCCTGCCCCTCTGTGGACCCCTGAACTAGTGTGACAGCAGCTTGATTAGTTATAATTAATAATAATGAACTTGATTCATATAGCACCTTTCACAGTTACAAAGTGCTTTACAATAAAACAACAATAGCAAGAGGTTGAAAGCAGTACATCAATACCAATTCAAATAAAGTGCAACACAGAACATGAAGTCCGGCACTAACGCGTCTGTGTCAAATAGACTGAGTCTTAAACTTTGTTTCACAAAGAGCTTTATTAAACAAAAGATTCACCAGGACAGAGAAGAAGAGTTTAACATTCACACGCCTGCAAAGAAAATGTGCAATTAAAGTTTGTTCAGTTCATTTGGCAAAACAACAAAAACTCTTTGATGCTGTGACTTCACTTTCTTCATTTCAACACGGCATCTTTGTCACAACCCAAAAAAAAAAAAAAAAAAAATC
>NC_040018.1:28024687-28034687 GCF_000972845.2 Larimichthys crocea | reverse complement strand
TTAGCAGCGAGCTAACTAGCCTTTTTGTAGCTGCTCTCTGATTGGTCAGCGCATGTGTGACGCAGCATGCTGCGTTCAGGGCGTGTGGGAAACTAGAAACTTTGAGCTTCGGATGGAAAATAAAAAGTCATTAATAATAATAATAATAACAATAACACTACTACTACTACTACTTCTAATAATAATAATAACAATAACACTACTATTACTACTACTACTAATAATAATAACAATAATAATAACAATAACACTACTACTACTACTACTTCTAATAATAATAATAACAATAACACTACTACTACTACTACTACTAATAATAATAACAATAATAATAACAATAACACTACTACTACTACTACTTCTAATAATAATAATAACAATAACACTACTACTACTACTACTACTAATAATAATAACAATAATAATAACAATAACACTACTAAAGGCGTGGAGTGTTCACTGTGAGGTTGCATGTTGCCGTGGGCGTGTTCCTCAAGGTGAGCTCACCTTTCTCCCTGAACATGTGGGCCAGCATGCTCTCGGCTCTTTGCTGACCAGAGTACTCCGAGGAAACACCAAAACACAACGTTTACAATCGATGACCCTCACAGGCCTCCGTCCCCGATGTTATAAAGACCGACAGTCGCGTTCACCTCGTGGGTCGTGAAGCAGCGTCCTCCGACGTTGAGCGTCAGCCCATCGGTGTGAGTCTTTTCAGGGCGCTGAGCTCCTCCTGAGGATCTACACAGGTAAAGTTACTGCAGGTACGACGCGCCGAGCATCAAAACTTTAATCTGCGTTTCCACTCAAGTTCACACTTAACGTGGAGAAATATTTTGACCCTGTTGTATTAATACTTTCACTGAAGTAAAAGTATCTGGATACTTTTAACATGTTACCTTCAGATGGATCTCCCTCTGATACGTACAGCACATCATCGTCTCTGCAGACAGAACATCGAATTTAAATTACTCTACAGGGGGCGATCTTATTACGACTTTGATCTTTGACTTTGTAACAGGAGTAACTTTACTTCAAAACAGATTATTTTTACAGTCTTTGTTTAATTAATTCTACTTTTAACAGAGTACTTCTACAGAGCGACATTATACTATTGCTTTGTTGTAACCAGAGTACTTTCTACAGAGCGACCATTAGTACTTTGATTTGTAACAGAGTACTTCAGCGCTATTAGTACCTTTATTTGTAACAGAGTACTTTTACAGAACGATATTAGTATTTTATTTTTACAGAAGATTTTCACGTATGGTACTAGTTACTAAACTTGTGTAAGAATTTAAGTGATAGTACTCTAAGAATATATTTACAGTGTTGTATTGCACTATACTTGTATTTTGTTACAGTGTGCATAGAATTTACTTGTACTGAGTATTTTGTGTATTGAGTACTTCTAATCCTGAATTAATATTCTTTTTAACTATTTAACTGTTGTATGTATGACTATAACTTACGAATTTTTTTACAGGTCTTAGTAATTTACTTGTAACTGAGTACTTTATGGTATTGAAGGTTGTATTCACTTCTCCTTTTACTGTAATAGTACTTTTACTTGTAACAGTGTTGTTATGTTGTATGTACTATAACTTACAGAATGCTTTTACAGTCTTGTTAGTAATATTTACTTGTAACAGAGTACTTTTACTTGTAACGGAGTACTTTTACTTGTAACTGACCACTTTTACTTCAGAGTATTTTTTACAGTGTTGTATCGTACTTCTGCTTCTTTCCTTGTAACTGAGTACTCTTACAGTGTGGTGTAGTACTTCAGTAAGTATCCGGATACTTGCTGTGTGAGTTACCTGATTAACTGACGTCATCGATGAGGCCGCCGTTCCCGTTGTAAACGCTCGCGGCTCTGACTCCCAGTTTGCAGCTCGCGGCGGACGTAGTCCTCGAGGGAGCCTACACGGCCAGCACCTGCGCGCGCACACACACACACACACACACGCACCACGCACGCGCACGCGCAACACACGCCGCACACACACAAAACATGTTGGACATTAGCTCAAGCTAACTAGCCACACAATGAAACACCTGGCGTTTATTTCCCGCCTTGTGCTTCTCCGCGCTCACCTTTCCGTGGTGGCGGTTCCGCGGACGAACAGCGTGACTCTCCTCATGTCCTCGATCAGCTGACTGTCCTCATGTCCTCGTATCAGCTGAATGTCCTCCGTCTCAACCTCTTCCTGTCCCGGACACCACTCGCGACCCGCAGAGCGGGACGCGGACGCGGAATAGCCAATCAGCTGTCCGGATCAAACGCAGCAGCAATCAGGACGCCAAGTGGGCGGGACTCTACCTTGGCTATCGTGCTTCACAGTGGACGTCCAAGCTGCAATATTTGTATTTTTTATAAATGATCAATAATAATCTGAACTTTGGTCACTTTGCAGACTGAGATCAATATAATAAATAAATAAATAATAAAACAACAATAACATCCCATAATACACAGTAGACTTTCTGAAACGCGAACGCAAACTGTTTATAACAAACATAATAAAGTGAAGCTTCATAAAGGCTCATCCAGCTAACAAGACAGGCGTCCACAGGCCCAGCTAACTAACCAGGAGTCCAGCTAACAAGACCAGGAGTCCAGCTCACTAAGACCAGGAGTCCCAGCTAACTAAACCAGGGTCCAGCTAACTAGACCGGCGTCCAGCTAACTAGCCCAGGAGTCCACAGAGAGTCCAGCTAACTAGCCAGGGAGTCCCAGGAAGTCCAGGTAACTAGGACCGGAGTCCAGCTAACTAGACCAAGCGTCCAGTAACCCAGGACCAGCAGCACAGGGACCCCTCCTTATAAAATGGGTGTTATCCTTCTATATATGTTAATAACTGATACAAAGTTCATGCATACTTATTATTCTCAGTGATCTGCACTCTCACATCCAAATTTTTATGAGAAGAACGGCCTGCCCTCTGTGGACCCCTGAATCGTGTGACAGCCGCTTGTGAGTTATAATTAATATAATAAACTTGATTCATATGCACCTTTCACAGTTACAAAGTGCTTTCAATAAAACAAAACACAATCAAGAGGTTGAAAGCAGTAACATCAATACCAATTCAAATAAAGTGCAACACAGACTGAAGTCCGGCAACTACGCGTCTGTGTCAAATCGACTGAGTCTTAAACTTTGTTTCACAAAGAGCTTTATTAAACAAAAGATTCACCAGGACAGGCAGAAGAGTTTAACATTCACACGCCTGCAAAGAAAATGCAATTACAGTTTGTTCAGTTCCTTTGGCAAACAACAAAAACTCTTTGTGCTGTTGTCTTCACTTTCTTCATTCAACACGGCATCTTTGTCACAACCCAAAAAAAAAAAAAAAAAAAATCTCTTTCTTTTCTGATATCTTTTTTGATTTTTTAATTTATGTCCAAACACGCGAGTCTGTTTTTATCCGAGTGCAACGAAACAAACGGAAACGCCTCCGAACCACGACGGACCTCGAAGCGCTTCGACTGGCTCGAGTCTCCTTGAATCTAAAAGCAGAGATATCACATGCATAACGGAGAAAACTGTCCGGGAAGGATCGCCGGCATCTCGTGTTACAGTCCAGGACCTGGTTCTGATCTCGTTTGACTCGTTCTGTTGTGGAAAAGTGCTTCAATAAGGCACTGAAAGGAAGAACTTAATATCCGCTTTATGAGTTAAGGCGCAGTTCGATGTGGAATAATGAGCATGAATGGTGTTGTTTACTCAGCGCGTGAATCTGCCTGCGCGACAACCTGGTGACTTTATTTTGAAATTCTTACACATTTTATCTGCTTCCTGTTTAACTGCGTGTGTTTTAAATTATTTTTTAATAATGATCTTTCATCCAGTCACGAGTCGTGCTCTATATCAAACGCAAATTCAGCAAACGAGAAACGTGATTTGTTTAGAAGAGTTTCACGAGATGAGCAGCAGGTGGCGCACATTCTGTGCGAAGCTGTCGGAGGGGAAACAGCTGATCGGTCACGTGACTTCTCTCGAGCCAAAAGACAAAAAACACAGAGACTTCTGAGTTTGAGTTCACGCGACAAATCGACGGAAGCGTTGATGGAAACACGGCGATGGCTCTGCACGTGCTCGATCTAATGATACCTTTGAGGTCAGAGCTGCAGACGCTGAGACGACGTCGAAAGGCCGAAGAGAATAAAAAGTGACTTCATGTGTTTGAATTCGAATTAAAAGGAAATCGCTCCTCCTGTTCTCCAGTGAACGCAGTCAGCCGCTCTAACGGACACTTTCTGTTTCCTGTTATAGTAAAATATTTTGTTTTTGTCCCGTCTTCCATCACAGTTTTCCCGAGCTGATAAAAACTTTCATTCCCGCTGTCCTCTGTGGCGTCCTCGCCGTCGTCCGTCGCTCCGTCTGCGCTCTTTCCGGTAGTTGAGTTGTGCGGGGTTGGCCTGAATGATCACTGCTGCTGTTTGAAATACACCTCAACCTCCTTGATCAACAAACGCGATGCCGCCCTGCGGGGGAAGAAGAGGACGGGATGGAGTCAGAGGACGGGTGGAGTCAGCGGGAGGGCGGACAGGAGGGTAGCGGAAGAGGACAGGTGAGTCAGAGGACGGGGATGGCAGTCAGAGGACGAGGACAGGAGGCGTCAGAGGACAGGAGGGAAGGATGGAGTCAGAGACAGGATGGAGTCAGAGGACGGGAGAGTCAGAGGACGGAGGACAGGATGAGGTAAGAGGACAGAGGCAGGATGGAGTCGCGGACGGGATGGGTCAGAGGACGGGAGGACCGAGGGAGTCAAGGACGGGTGGAGTAGGGACGGGAGGTCGTCAGGAGGACGGAGGAGGACAGGATGGAGTCCGAGGCACCAGGATGGGTCAGAGAGGGCGGACGGATGGCGTCAAGGAGGACGGGAGGACAGGATGGAGATCAGAGGACGGGGGGGATGGAGTCAGAGGGCCGGGAGGGGCACAGGATGGAGTCAGCGGACAGGATGTGAGTCAGAGGACGGGATGGAGTCAGAGGCCGGGAGGACAGGATGGAGTCAGAGGACGGGTGGAGTGGAGTAGAGTCAGAGAGGGAGGACAGATGGACAGTACGAGGACAGGACTGGAGTGAACCGGATGGGTTCAGAGACGGGTGGAGTCAGAGGACGGGAGGTACAGGATGGAGTCAGAGAAGGGTGATCAGAACGGGATGGAGTCAGAGACGGGAGGACAGGATGGAGTCAGAGACGTGGGTGGAGTCAGAGGACGGGGGAGGACGGTGAGTAGCGGCGGATGGGTCAGAGGAGGGAGGACAGGATGGAGTCAGAGGACGGAGGATGGACGTCAGAGAACGGGATGGAGTTCGAGGAGGACTCGGAGGTCAAGGACGGGATTGAGTCAGAGACGGGATGAGAGGCAAGAAGACGGGAGCAGGAGGAGTCGAGACAGGACGGGGGTGGAGTCAGAGGACGGAGGACAGGTGGAGTCAGAGGACGGGGTGACGAGTCAGAGGACGGGGTGGAGTAGAGGACGGCGGGACAGGATGGCAGGCCGGATGGAGTCAGAGGACGGGAGGACGATGGTCGGACAGGATGGACGTCAGCGGGTGAGGGGGTGGGGGTGGCAGGGTTGGAGTCAGAGGACGGGAGGACGGGATCAGAGGACAGATGGCGTCATGAGGCGGGAGGACAGGATGGAGTCAGAGGGACGGCCATGGAGTAGAGACGGTAGTCAGAGATGAAAGGGGATTAGGGACGGGTGGTCAGGAGGACGGGGTGGAGTAAGAGGACGGGGAGGACAGGCTGGGCGTCAGAGGACGGGGTGGAGTCAGAGCGACGGGGAGCAGGTGGAGAGTCAGAGGACAGGAGTGGAGTCGAGGACTGGTGATCGAAATGGCCGGGCTCGCGGATACAGAGGACGGGGAGACAGGATGGAGTCAGAGGACGGGTGGGTCAGGATGGTAGCAGAGGAATGGAGTCGGGACCGGGGAGAGGGGAGGACAGATTGGAGGTCAGATGACTGATGGAGTCAGAGGGACGGGGTGGAGTCAGAGGCGGGAGGACAGGTGGAGTCAGAGGACGAGGAGTGGAGTCAGGGGAGAAGAGGGTGCGACGGAGGAAGGGTGGAGTAAGGACAGGGTGCGTCCAGAGGACGGGCGGAAGGATGGAGTCAGGAGGACGGGGTGGAGTCAGAGGACGGATGGGTATGAGCTCGAGGACGGGAGAGCAGGACGGAGTGATGAAGAGGGTCAGAGGACGGGTTGAGGTCAGAGACGGGAGGACAGGATGGAGTCAGAGGGACAGGTGAGTAGACGGGTGAGTGGACGGGCGCTGAGCAGAGACGGGGGTGGAGTCAGGAGGACGGGGATTGGACCGTCAGAGGCGGGAGGACAGGATGGAGTCAGAGGACGGGACAGGGTGGGTCAGCGGCGGGGTGGAGTCAGCCGTGCACGCTTGAGAATGCTACGTCCACATCCACACCCTAAACTGTCGTCCAGGTGGACACTGTCCTTTCAGTTTCAGTCAGTTTCGTTTGTTGTGAAAACAATATTCTGACGGGGACTCACCAGGCACGGTGCGCGAAGATTCGAGGGCATCCGCCCAAACACAGACCGCCCCACGAGACTGGCGATGGAGTGAACAGACGAGAGCTCCCACACAGTTCCTGGACACGGAGAGGTGATCATCCTGACAGGTCCGTCCACCGGGACTCGGGGAAGGTCCGGCTGGTTACTGACTAGTGAAATCATGAAGAACTCTGACTGTAGCTGAAGCGTGTGTGCGTGTGTGTGTTGTCTTGTGTGTGTGTGTCGGTGTGTGTTTGTGTGGTGTGTCGTGTGTGCGTTGTTCTGTGTGTGTGTGTGTGTGTGTGTGTGTTGTGTGTGTGTGTGTGTGGTGCGTGTTGTTCGTACCTTGCGGGAGCTTCCCTTTTAGGAGTATCTCTGCCACAAGCCTCACGATGTACTCCTCCCAGCGGTCATCTTTTCCCAGGACCAGCACCACGGGGATGGTGGCAGACCCTCAGCAGTGAACAGCGTGGTCGGCTCGCTCCATCACGTACCGAACCTTCTGTCCCACGACCTGCACGCAGGGCACGCGAAAAAACAGCTGAAGAGAGGCCACGGTAACGAGTCATCATCAACAGGATTGCCGTTAGCTTTGTGTACCTGCATGACGGTAACTGCTCCGTATGTGACCGCTCGACCAGTGACGGTCCCGACCAACCACCCCGACAGCAGCGAACGAGGACTGGCCCGGGACAAGAGCTCCGGTCCACCTGCTGGAGGAAATACACCAACGGGCTGAGGAGGAAACACAGCTTCTGCCACCATGTGCCGTACATGAGACGCTCTTTTGGTGAAGAGTGAACTCACCCATCTTGGGGAACGGTGATGTGGTACTCGTGCCACACTGCGGACAGCTGACCGGCCCGCCGCTGTTTCCTTTTGCTTCTCGTCCAGCCAGCGCTGCAGACACGAATGGTGGATCCATTGTGGGCAGCCTTTACGCGGACACGGGCTTCACCCACTCCGCACTGTGGTCGTCTCGCTCGGTCGCAAAACACACCCAGCAGTGTCTGGAGAACACCACACCCACACAAATAAACAAACAGAACACACAACACACCCACACACACACACACACAGACAGTTATAAACAAACCAGACACCACACACACACAACACACACACACCCACACACACACACACAACACACACTTCTCTTTGTTCTTTTACTTCTCCGGCGTGCTCCTCAGCGAGGGCCATGATACCGAACGGGCTCTGCCTCTGGGACTTGATCATGAACCCGTCTCAGACCGCAGCAGAAACCTGTGACACACACACCACACACCACCACACACACACACACACACACACACCACACCACACAGACACACACACACCCACACACACAAACACAGCACACACACACAGACACACACACACCACACACACACCATAGTTACTTCCAGCCAGGCAGTACGGGTTACAATTTACTAATGTACTGTACTCGGCTAACAGAGTCCAGTTTGTGGTCGATCATGAATGTTATTATTAATAATTATCATCTGCGCTCGGGGGATGCTGGATTGAACTTCTGAGGACTCGCCGCTAACTGGGTTGCAAAATCTGGGAATTTTCAAAGTTGGAATCTTTCCATGGGACTAGACCACAAATGGAAAAGGTTTTCCCCTTTAACAAGGAAACTTAAATCATTTTAACATATCTGACAACAACCAGATTTCCCATGCAGGTCCACTTGAATATCTGCTGTTCCTCTGCTTACTGCAGGGCTGCTGAGGCCACGCCCCTACCTGCCAGGTGATCTCTGTACGGACCACCACTGTAGAGCCCACAGAGACTGTGACAGACACTGAGTCTGTGGACGACATCTTATTGTTCCACTGAAATGATCGAAACTTGATAACAGTTTCTGCTGCTGAAATGTTTTTATATCGTTTTATTTTCCATGTTCGGTATGTGAGCAGTGTTCAAAATTACCAGTTTACCAGTTAAATTCACAGACAGTTTCCACAATTCCCATGGATCTGACCGATTTGGAATATTTCCAAAATTCTCCCAGCTATAAACTTCCCATGGGAAGTTTCCAGACATTTTTCCAAAAACTCTAGAATTCCCACGGAAGTTAGCTCAGTTATTTTGGGGGATATTTGCATCTGGAAACCTTTGGGGAATGGAAACCCAGTGGGAATTAATTGAAATTTTCACCGGTAATTAACGTGTGTGACATTTAAACACTAAACAGACCAAAACACAAGTCCGTCCATAAATTCCTGTGGAAAGTTTCCCAAATGGAAAAATTTAACTTAATGATAGTGTAGGATAACCATGCTTCTGTGTGTGTTTGTGTGTGTGAGAACGAGACAGTGTGTGTGTGTGCTGTGGTCTGTATGTGGAGTGTGTGTGGTGTGTGAGAGAGAGACAGTGTGTGTGTGTGTGTGTCTGTATGTGTGAGTGTGTGGTGTGTGTGTGAGAGTGTGTGTTGTGTTGAGAGAGAGACAGTGTGGTGTGTGTGTGTGATGGTGTTGTATGTGTGTGTGTGTGTGGGCATTTTAGATCAAAACCGAAGCTTCAAGTGTGTTTGTTAGTCTCGGGTTCTTTCTGAACATCGCACCATAACACACCTGCTCTCACCTGAGACTGTTGCAACAGGAGCTAGCCGGTTAGCTTCAGCTAGTAAAAACAACTATAAGCACCGATTGAAACAGGTGACCTCTCCGTCGTGCCAGCTCAAGAACACACCTGCGTGACGTCACTGTACAAACCTCACTGCCTGAAAAGTAGAAACTGTGTCAGGTTGTCTTTGCTCCGCGCGCTTTTTCTCACTCCGGCACTTAGCACGCAGCTAACTAGCCTTTTTTTAGCTGCTCTCGATTGGTCAGCGCATGTGTACGCAGCATGCTGCGTTCCAGGGCGTTTGGGAAAACTAGAACTTTGAGCTTCTGATGGACAATAAAAATCATTATACTTAATATCATAACAAAACACTACTACTACTATCCTATAATAATATTAATAAACCACTACTTACTATACGATACTAAAAATTAATTAATACATAATAATAATTCTAATAATTAATTAATAAAATAATACAAAACACTACTTAACTTACTCCGTATATAATAATAACACCTAACCATGCTTACTACTACTACTACTATAATAGATCATTAACTAACACTGACTACTATAACTAATAATAATAACAATAACCAATAACCACTACTACTACTACTTACTACACTACTACTACTTCCTATAATACATTAATAATGAATACATACTTAATAAGAAACAACAATAACAATAACACTACTAAAAAAATTTCCAAGCGTCTGTCAGGACACCACAGTTCACCTCACAAAATATTAAAACAGATATTAAAGTATTAAAATACTAGCAGTCACATATCTACAAAAATAAAAAAGAAATAAAACAATATAATAAAATAAAATAAATAATAGAATAGAAAATTAATTTAAAAATGAATATAAAAATAAACAAGTAAAAAGA
>NC_040018.1:27965813-28024677 GCF_000972845.2 Larimichthys crocea | reverse complement strand
AAAAAAAATTCCAAGCGTCTGTCAGGACACCCAAGTCACCTCACAATATTAAAACAGATATTAAAGTATTAAAATAATAGAGAAATGTTTTTTTTTTTATGTTTACATGTGACAGTCCACACGCTGGCCTGAAGAGATGGACTCACACCTCCTGGTGTCTGAAGTGAGTTCACAGCTTACGTCGGTGTGGCTGAACGCTCTTGCTCTCTCCGACGGTGCTGAGGTTCATCTCAGGTTTTCTGAGCAGACCAGCTGAGGAGGGTCGGGGTGTAGACCTGAAGGAGGTCAGAGGTCAGTGGGGCCTTGTATGGCAGCATCAGCGAGCGTGTTCGATGGAGCAGCTGTTACAGAGACATTTACTGAAGTGTAAAATAAAAAGTGAAGAAGTTTGGAGTCTAAAACCAGCCGATGAATCAATGAGGACACATCCGAGCAGCAGCCATTAACTTATTTATTATATTGAATTTACGAAAAGTAAAAGCAAACACTTGAATAAACAGTATTGTACATTTTTAGTCTGTTATCTGACGCTTTGTGTGGAGGTTGTTGTTGAAAAGCATTCCACTGTACACGAGGCTGATGACGTGTGACAGTTTCTTCTGGTTTTTGTTTTTTTTCTGTTTCAAATCTTTTTTAAAAACACGCAGAAGCGGACGACGCTCTGGAGGAAGGCCGACAACGGGTGTGGAAGCAAACCCGTCGCTGCCACCCGAGACGCAGGGGGAAATCAGAAGATCCAGACTTTTACGAGTACACAGAGAAGAGGAGAGGAGGAAGGGGAGGACAATATAAAATCTAATCATCAGCCGTGTTGGCTTCCTGCGGCCGGCTACACGTCTACCTGTACACGATGAACTGACATGCATCGGAGTGAAGCTTCAGACAGACGAGTCGGGCAGCTGACGGCGTTTTTCTAACCGGGTCGATAAATTTACAAGTCATTATTTCTACAGACTCAAAAACTTCAACGTGTGCGACTCGTGAAGCTCTGCGAGGAACTTCACAGAAATCATTTCAAACACTGCGGCTAACTTCCTATGAAAACCAACTCAGCTGCACTTCACACGTGCGCATGCATTAATGAGAAACAGCTAACGCAACGAAGCAACTCATCGATCTACAGAAAGTAAAAAAAAACCGACCGTTTGATTCTCAGTTCATATTTTTAGAGGAAAACATTCTGAGGTTTTAGCTTCTTCAACGTTTTTCGCTGACGTACGCAACGAGAAATCGAACGTTTGAGTTTGAGCGACTTTAACGGGCGGGGGGTGAAAGAAGAGGAAGTGTTGGTTGTTCGAGAATCGAAGACGAGGAGTTAAATCCAACAGACGAAGAACGGTGTCTGATGGAAAACGTGCACAGACAAAGGCGTCATGGGGAAACCTTCAACGTCAAACGAAACATGAGGAACAATGATGCCACAGAGAGGCGATAACATTCATGATGTTCTGAAATCTCAGAGTCCGCGATCACAGCCGATGAGGTTTGAAATGATTTCTGAAGAAGCTTTCGGTCCCTCTGCTTCACGGTCACGAGACCCGAAATGAAAAACCCAACCACCAGATTCTGCTGTAAACGAGAGACAAAAATAAAATAATAAGAATAATAATAAATCACAGCATGTTTCGACTTTCTTCTGTTTTAATCCCGTCAGCTGACACAAAACGCCGACTGAACGACTCAACATCTTCCTCATCAACACAGATGACAGGAAATTAAAGAGGTGAATGACGCTGCAGTTTGAGCCTGATAAATACAACACAGTGGTTTCTCTTCAAGCTTGTTTTTCGCTCACCAACACTAGAACTATAAAGTCCTACAGCACTTGAAAGCATCGCGCCGTCCCGAACAGAAACAAATCTACAAAATGGACATCAAATAAAAATCGAGATCTTCGGTCTGGAATGGAAATTTTACCAAAACAAAAACAAAAAAACATTCAGGTTTATTGACATTTCTTGATATTCGACACCTTGCAGGGCGTTTGTAGACAAGAGCAAAACCAATACTTCAATGTGGACAACAGGAGCCACAGTGCTAATCGTTCACCCTCAGATACCCTGACGGCCCCTCTGTGTGTGGATGTTTGGAGGGTGGAGGGTGGTGTCACCCTACAGCAGGAGGAACAGGGAGGAGGAGGAGGCGAATGAAAGAGGAGGTACATATGAGAACTCCCACACAGAGACGTGTGAAGCTGACAGGGGGTTTAGAAGCAGAGGTACCCGGAGAGGACAGGTGCAGTATGGGAGTCTCCGACAGTATGATGAGGAGGGAGGAGGGGAGGGAGGGAGGGTGGAGGTTGGGTGGGGTTTGAGGGCAGTTCTGGGGGGGGCATTCGCAGGACGCCGGGCCCCTCCTAGAAGGTCTTCCTGTGAATGGCACGTGCTCTGTCTTCTTCGTATTCCCGCTTCGACACCCACATCTTCTTGAAGGTGTCCAACGACGCCAGGATGGAGCCGCTGTGAGGACGACAGGACGGGACAGGACGGGTCACGGCACGAACTCATCGCTCAGCGTTACACAGTGTGAAAGTGTGAAGGTGTGATTGCTTACCCGATCCATGTGGAGTACAGCCTCTCCTGAGGGGCAGAGATCTGGACGAGGAAACAAAAAAAACGAGCTGAACTTTCAAGGCTGTTTCCAGGACATTTTCCAGGATGGAACTCACTCACAAACAAAACATCTACAGACAACAGAGATCATTTCCAGGATGATTTGCTTGATTTCGAAACTAGTTTGCAGGTTTTCCAGGATGCCTGGAAGTTTGACTGTTTGCTACCTGAAAGAGGACGATGACGGAGAGACGGACGCGTCCGTGTCCGTTACAGACAAAGCACTGACATGATAATTAGTTCAGCTGTCACTCATTAAAGGCTCACCTTGATCTTCACGTCTTTGGGTGCCAGCTTCTTGACTTCAGTTAGTAGTCGTTCCCCAAATCCTGAAAGAAAAGAGTTGAAAGATTCGTCACTGAGAGACGGAGCTCGAGCTGTAATCATCTCGTTAGACTCAGTAACTCTGACGACCAACCTTTGATCAGTGTCGACCCCCCGCACAATACTATGGTGGAGAAGAGTGTGCGTCGCAGGTCCATGTCAGACTTCTGGATAGCGTACGCCAGGACCTCGTGGATCCCTGAGCTCTCGTCTCCGATCAGGTCAGGTCTGAACAGCAGCTCCGGCGCGCGGAACCGGGCCGGACCGATCTGAAAACAGAGGTCACATTTCAGGGTTCGTGCTCGGAGGAACGTGCAGACATGTTCAACATCTTCTCGGGTTGTGCTGGACTCACGTTTAAAGTGCTTCCGTCAGGCAGAACGTACTGAGCCTTCTCCGTTTCTAAAGTCTCGTCCTTTTGCGGGTTCAGAGATAAATAACAGGCTCGCTGCAAAGTCACAAACATTCGGTTAGACGAAGCGAGTCGTTCAGACTTGAAACAAACACGACCTCACGCCGACCCCCTCACCTCTTTGACCGTGCGGACGACCTCAAACTCGGCCGAGGTGTTGAAGTTGTAGCCTTCTTTGCGCAGCAGCAGACGGAGGTAGCGCGAGACGTCTCGTCCGGCGATGTCCACGCGCATGATGGAGTGTGGGATGGCGAAGCCCTCGTAGATGGGCACCACGTGGGTCACGCCGTCCCCCGAGTCCAACACGACACCGGTGGTGCGACCTGTGGCGTACCTGAGGCCGGACACAGCATGACAAACCGTCATCCATCATGTTTGTTTGATAAAGGTTAGACCGGACCTTTGACGTCCTCATGGAACAGGAAGTGTTTACTTCCTCAGTCTGATGCGTTTCCTGTCACATATTTACAGCTGACACAAAGAGTGAAACTAAGCGAAGTTCACGACCATCATGATGTGAAGCGACATCGACACCGCGCCGCCTCGGCCTCACTCGAGTATTACTCAGCAGAAATTTGAGTTCTGACAGTTTTTTTGTTGTCAAACTGATAAAAAGTTCCTTCATCACACTCACACGACCTCCTAACCGCATGTGATGTGACCACGCTGTTCCTGTAGCGCTCACCGGAAGAGCTGCGTATGGACCAATAAGAATAAACTTCACAAACACGGAGGTTCCTCTGGTCTTTTGGTCCGGATGAGAAACGTGTTGATTAAAGACGTTAGAATAAACTTTTTAGAAGATGATTATGATCCTGAACAGAAGCAGAGATCATCTGGTGTTAAAGCGGTTCTCCTGATCCTCATCATATTTATATTATAGGTCTGTCCTAACATCTGCCGTGATAACCTACAAACTGCTGGATGTGTTTTACATCATCATCAGACGGACTGTACTCACAAGCTGAGGACGGCCTGCATGGAGATGAAGAGAGCCGGAACGTTGAAGGTCTCGAAGAAAACCTCGGCCGCCTTCTCCCTGTTCTTGCTGGGGTTGAGCGGAGCTTCGGTCAGCAGGACAGGATGCTGCCGAACACAAAGATGAACAAAGAGCACGGTGACCGACTGTTCCCAGATCAAACAGGTGACCTTTGTCATCATGCAGCAGAGACAGACAGAGAGAGAGGAGCGCTCACCTCCTCGGAGAAGGTCTGCAGCTGCTCCTTGGAGTAAACGTACTGCCAGATCCTCTCCATGTCGTTCCAGTCCTTCACGATGCCGTGCTCCATCGGGTACCGCACCGACAGCAAGCCCCGGTGCTCCTGATCCGCAGAGACACAGAGAAAACACCTGAAGCTGTGACGCGTCTGTGGATTTAGAACCTGAGCGTTTCCTTTAATAAACAAACTCGTTCAACAGAGAACGTCGTGACACTTCTTCTTCACCTCCATTAGAAATAAACATTTATTCCTCCTCTGGATTTCTTTGCACAGAAAAGTTTCAGATTCATACGTGTGATCAGAGCTCGTTAAATTGCTGCATGCTGATTGGCTCAGAGGACGTGACGCTGAGTCCACACTCACACCGTGTACAGGTCGGCGTTCGTTGATCCGTCACAGCGAGCGAGAGGCAGACGGATGTCACCTGTCTCTGACTTCTGAAGCGTGTGACTCAAACAGAGCGTGGAGCGCTCTCACATGACGTGAGCTCGGGTTGGCCTGAAGGCTCGAGGGAGACAACCACAGATTCTGAACACTGACTGCAGAGAGAGACTCCAGTGTTTTGTGCAGCCACCATAGTTTCTCCTGTGAGCTTGAAACGGGGAGGTGGCGGCCGCCTGTAGGGACGGGAATCGAGTGTGTTTCAGTTCCATGGAATCGTTTGGCAGTTTATCTAACGATTCTCTTATCGATTCCAGAAAGCACGAATCACGCCACGTAACTTCCTCAAGTTTCTCACGTGCAGTGCATTCAGTAGTAAACAACGTCACCCACTCGGTTCAAACGCTCCAAAGTTTGGCTGCATTTCACCAGAACAGACGTCAACAGGGCGACTTGCAATCATTGCAAAGTGGAGATAACAGCGTCGGGAGGGAACACGACCAACATGCAGAAACATTTGTGCACACAACATGCAATATTTTTAAATGAATGTCGTGTTTTTGACACGCTTCAGACTGGAGATGAATCTCAACCGAGCAGCAGCGGCAGCAGCCAGGCTATGACCTCTGACCTCTGTGGTTACTACAGAAGGTGGTTACACATCGTTACTATTATCCAGGCTGTGGCCTCTGCTGACCTCGCTGCTGGTTTTGTAACGTTGTGACACTTCTAACTGAACAAAGTTGATGCTGATCAAACTGTTTGTTCTTTTTTTCCCAAATGAGAATCGATAAAGAAACAAATCGTAAAAATCTTATCGATTCCCATCCCGACCCGCCTGATGCAGCACAGAGGCTCAGTCTGTCAGAGACCTGACACACCGGCCCTTTAAATGTAAATGATGCGTTTTAATGAGTCCTGAGCGTCACGTGAAGTTACATTTCTGAATAAAAGTCGTACACTCATATCCTCAAAACATCCACACACACACTGATGTGTGTGATGTGTGTGTGTGTGTGTGTGTGTTACCTCCGCCTTGGGTCCAATGAAGAGGTCTCCCTCCAGGGCTCCTGCCATCACGCGCACATGCTTGGGACGCCCCACACTGTATCACACACACACACACACACACACACACACACACACACACAGTCAGGACATGATATCTGAGCCGGTGAGTAAGAAAATAATCTGCAACCTTATTGATTCCCGTCAGCTGACGAGCCTTAAATGAAATTAAGATTTCTGCTTTTTTCTGTTTGTGACATCGTTAAAAAAGATTTTAGACAAAATAAACAAAGTGAAATCGTCCAGCTGGGCTCTGGGAAACAAACGATCAGCTGACAGTCAAACAAACAGCTGGAGCTCCACTGAACGACGTCGTGGCAGACTTACTAGTTGGGGAAGCAGTATTTGGGGATCTGGTCACCTGCGAAACCAGCCTTGATCACCCCCGAACCCTGAGGAGAAGAGAAACATGAGCGGGTCAAAGAGAGAGCTGCAGTGCTTCAACCTGAAGGAAGCAGGGAAGGAAGCAGGGAAGGAAGCAGGGAAGGAAGCAGGGAAGGAAGCAGGGAAGGAAGCAGGGAAGGAAGCAGGGAGGTCATAAGACAGAGCCTGAGGCCGGTGGCAGCAGTCACACACACACACACACACACACAGCCAGCTGTGGAAACTCTGTGGCCTACATCTCGTCTCGTCCTCTGACTGTCACAGCGAGCCGGGCCGAGCCGGGCCGGGCTGATCTGAGGTCATCAGAGCAGCCAAGGTCTGAGACACCTTTTGAGGAGGGAACCAACTTAAACGCAGCACCGGTGTTACACTTCTTATTGTACTTCCTGCTGTGTTATGATAGGTGTTACGGACCGTGATGCTCCACAACATTTACACCCCCTCTCTGCTGTCACACCTGTCACCTGTGTGTGTGTGTGTGTGTGTGCACCGACAGCTAACAGCTAACACTGTAGGATGTGGCACCGAAGCTTCAGCTAGCTAGCCCTGCGGTGTTACGGGTTAACGAGCGACCGTGTTGACCGGCGACCCCGTTATACAGCTCGAGCGTGTGTATGTGGTCGTCGTAGTTACGACATTGTAACGTTAACAGACAAATACAGACGTATACACGAGGACAGGTGCGTGTCTTCTTGCTTTCGTAACTACGAAGCGTTTTGTTCGGCTGGTGGTCCCCGGTTAACACGGTCACTCGTTATGCCGTAACACCGGTTTAGTTAGCGCTAACTAACGGTTGATAAAATGAAGGGGCGCTGCCATAGCAACAGCAGCTATGCTGTTAACGCGTTAGGCGGGAAAGTGTGAGGAGTCTAGTTAGTTAGTTAGTCGGTTGGTTAGTTAGTTAGTCAGTTAGTTAGTTAGCTCGTTTAGTGAGGGCGGCTAGCTTTGACACAATAGCTCCCCTGAGCTAGCGGCTAGCGGCCTCGGTTTGGGTGTGGAGGAGTGACGTCATCATACTCACGTTATCGATCACCACGGGCTGGTTAGCTAAGATGTCATAGGACTCCATGGCGGGCTGGATGTGTGCGCTCCGTGTGTTGGTCCCGGTGTTTGTCCCGGTGTTGTGTTTGGATCATGTACAGACGGATCGCCGTGTCACCGTGCTCTGCCGCCGCTCCTCTCTGCCGCTGCTGCCGCTGCTGGACCCGCCTCCTCCACCTCAACAACAACACCACCGCGGCGCCGCTTTGACTGACAGGACAGGTCGGCCAATCATGGCAGAGAGTTTGTTTGACTGACAGGAGAGGTGACCAATCGTCGGTGTTTTGCCGAATAGCCATGCGCTTCTCTGCTGGTTTGCTGTCAACGAAGCAGAAGAGGCGTGTGTGTGTGTGTGTGTGTGAGAGTGTGTGTGTGTGTGTGTGTGTGTGTTTGTGTGAGAGTGTGTGTGTGTGTGTGTGTGTGTGTGTGTGTGTGTGTGTGTGTTGTAGTGTGTATAGATGATGCGTATATAGTATTTTTTTATATATATATTTTAATAACACACACACACACACACACACATCTCTCTTCTCTTCTGCCTCCTCTCTCTCTATATATATATATATATAGAGGCCATATCTGCACACTGCACATCAGAAGGCCTTTAAGCCAGTGTAACAAATTCTATAGACAGACGCCATGTCCATATATATATATTATATATATATTATATATAATTCAGGCAACCACATATATATGATACTTTTAAATTGTCATAGTTATTCTTTATGTATATGTTTTTATGTATGTCTACGCCAACCTGTCACGTCCCTTGTCTTTAAACTGATTCTGATAATAATCTGATCACATGAGGCAAATATTATTCAGATATCATCTTCGAGCCGCCTAGCAAGGTTCTATATTACGATCAACTTGGTGTGACATAAGTAGCCGGAAGTCTTCATCGTGCGTGATGTCTCTCTCTCCCAGCACACACACCCACCCCCCCACACACCACCACCACACACCCCCCCCCCCCCACACACACACACACACACGAGCTGACAGGAAGCCAGACACAGAAACAACATAGAGAATCCGGTAGATTTTCAAAATAAAACACTCCAGTCGTAAAAACAGAGAAAAGCGAAACAAATGAGCTCCGCAGCAGATTCAGACATGTAGATTCAGACATGCAGATTCAGACATGCAGATTCAGACATGCAGATCCAGACATGCAGATCCAGACATGTTATTAATTAATAATATAACTTATAAGACAGAAGAAGTTCAAACTCGCTTCAGTACAGCTGATTTGTTGGAACAATTGCAGTTTTCTTTTCAGATTATGATGAGTCAGGTTTTAATTATTATTTAAGACGAAGCATCTAAGCATCTGTGTTGTGTTCAGGGACATGACAGGGCTTTTTAATGTAGTCTGTGTGGTGACCACCAGGTGTCAGCATCATGACACATGAAGTGAGTCAGTGTCGGGTTATTCAGCACACTGAGCTGGAAGTCATGCAGGAAACCCTCTTCATGAAGGTTTATCAAGTTTAAGAGGTGTGAGATTGTTTTCGGGATTTAGTTTGTGAATAATTATTTAATGCAACGCATCAGAAACTACAACAGCACGTCTCCATGAAGACAGTTTAATTATAGCAAATGAAAAATGAAAAATAAAGAATATACATTTTCTTTTTTTACCTCCTGATGATGCTACAGACTTTTAATCAGGTCTCTGTCATCTGCATGTCCTCCATGTTTTCAGGAAAGCTGAGCCAGTGTCGTGCCAGAACAGGAGCTGGACGAGCTGGGGAGAGCTTGGTGAAATAAAAGGCCTGATGTCCATCAGTAAGATCAGCCTGTTTGAGGCCCGAGAGGGGAAACCACTGCAGCATCTTTATGAACTCCTCTGTGTTCTTACGTGGACTGGGGCGGTCGGCTCTCTAAAACATTTAAACTTCATGAATGCGTACACTCTAAAAAGTGTATTTCAGCAGTAGTTGAAGTAATGTAAAGTTCAGATTTCTGCTTTAGTGGAGGCAGTCTACGTTTGTGGAATTACATGTTGTTCCCTCAACACACATGTAGCCTGCTATTCTCATTTGAGTGAACCGGCTTCTCGTGACTCGTGATTCCTTGGTTATAGCCGGTTAAAGAAGTTTCTGTACACTCTTGGCACGTTTTCATAGTTGTGATAGCGCTGTATGTGCTTTGCACTTTGCTGACAAAATAACTTTGTGGTCCTACTTACAGCTACTTACAGTTACAGTTACTACTCTGTGTTTTAAAAAGGACAAAAGTGTAATGTGTTGGCCCAAAAGCCGTGGTGGTGGCCATAATGTTCATTACATTTATACAATAAAGTATTTTAAAAAATCACATTTTGAGTTTTTAAAAAATAGATTTTAGTTATATTAATCAAGCTAAAATTTTATTTTAAGGTTACTGCAAAAAGTAATTTACACTAAAGCATAGTATTAGGTTAGAAAACAGCAATATTTTAGTTTTGGGTTATGCAAATTATTGAACTGAACTGAAAACTTAATTTTAAGTTGGAATAATGCAAATTGTTGATTTGAGAACAATTGAATTATTAAGCACATGTGACTTAAATCAATTGTGTTAATCTAACGTATGAAATTCATTTTAAAGAACTTAATTCATTTGGGTGTTACCTAAAATTCAATTAAGTTGGTTCAACTATTTTCTTCTTTCAGTGCAGTGACAGCATCATTTCTGCTTCATGATTTCAGGATTCAGACTTTTTTAAACTGAATTTGTCGTCACACATGAAGCAAACAGGAGTCCAAAAAAAAAAAAAAAATGGGACAAAACTACAGAATAAGCTCCTCGCGTGAGCTCCTAACAGCCTTTTTTTTGTTTGACACTCCACAGAACTAATCCAGGATCAGTGTGACAGTAAGAAGGACCGACTCCATTAATCCTCTGAGCCTTGAGGTGCTGCTTTCTACATCTCCATCTCCACGCTCTGCTAACACACTAACACTGCTGTTAGTTTGGTGCACAAAGCTCTGAGCTCTAACATTTATTCAACAAATGAACCGG
The DNA here is from genome assembly GCF_000972845.2 of Larimichthys crocea. Classification (NCBI taxonomy): domain Eukaryota; kingdom Metazoa; phylum Chordata; class Actinopteri; family Sciaenidae; genus Larimichthys; species Larimichthys crocea. The sequence continues at coordinate 28,014,223 of NC_040018.1, read as the reverse complement.
AGAACTTCTCTAGTGTACACTGGGAAATGGAAAATAACTGTTTACAGTAGTTTTCTGTTTTTAAATAAATAAGTAAATTTACAACCAACCTGTTTGTTTTTGTTTTAGGTATTATGCCAATACAATGATTATATTATCTATACAGGGCTTTTTCTACTTTCTTAAATTACATACACAGTCACGTAAAATGATGGCAATTATCTGTTGTTAATGTGTGTCAGTGGAAGAAGCATTGGATTGCAGCGTCTCTGTATCAATAAAATAATATTGAACTTCAATGGCTGTGAATGTGTGTGTATGATGTTTGTGTAACGGTCTTTCTCTGTTTAACTGTAAAAGTATCTAGTATGTAGTAATCGTAATAATCGAGGGACAATCTGTAAAATAATGGTGTTTCTCTGTAAAACCTATAAATGTGGAAATTTATAGTTTTTTATATTTATTTGAATTATGATATTTAACTTTAAAATTACAGTCATTTGACCGTTTGGTTAAACATTTTTTTACAGTGTAAAAAGTGGCATCAAAAATAAATAAATAAATAAATAAATAAATCTTGGACTCCTATAAATGACGTGCCCTCTTCTTCTGCATTAGTAAAGCGCCACCTGACTAAGCATTAGTGCCACCTACTGTTTTCTTGTTGTTCAGACAGGTATCATCTGCTTTAAGTAAGAACAGAACTGGCTTTTGGTTTCCTGATTAAATATTAAGTTCCCGCAGTTATTTTATGGAAATCAGCCACATGAATTATGGATTAGTTATCAGACAGAATATCAGCATCCCTGAGAAACGACTGGAGGCAACAAACTCCAGAGGAAGACGAGCGAGGTGAAGATCTGAGCGAAGGAAGTCAGCAGGTGTCGTGTCATGTCATCACTTCCTTTCTGTCATTATTCAGTCTGCCGACCTGATCCCAGAGACGTAACACATATCAACTGTAGCCTTGGAATCCAGCAGCATTGTGGGAAAACGAGGTGTGTGTGCATCATCCTCTCAAATAAATGACACAGATGAACCAAGGTTTTCATTCTGCTGAGCCGAGAGTCTCAGTGGGACTTTTAATCTCCGGTAAGAGTCGGTGAAGGAGTCGAGGACAAGAGCGTTCTGGGAGTAAATCAAGAGAGCATCATTTCAACATATTAAAGAGCTTCACTGCAACTCTGGACAGAAATAATATACAATATACTGCGATACATAGCAGTGAAGGCGTCCCACACAGTAACATCATACTGGTGCTCTTGATAATTAACAGATAATCGTGCTGCTTCAGGTTTTCTTTCACATTCTGGATCAGGTTTAATATTCTCAGACATATTCAGGGGCAGTTTAAGATCTACATTTATTTATGACGGGGTCAGTGTGAGGGCAGGAAAGCCTCAGCAAACAGCTCTTAACACCGTTAAAGTGCACTCTGTTAAGTGCTGACTCATTAAGAGCACTCATTGTATTTATACTGGTGTGTGTGTGTGTGTGTGTGTGTGTGTGTGTTTGCATTGGAGTGTGTGAAGTGTGTAAGTGCTAACAATCCATAAGATGATTAATACGAGTGAACATAATGGAGTGTTTGTTTGTAACACACTTGGTTCTAATGGATGCTAAAGTGTAAATACTGCAGACTCTTATCAGAGTAATCTATTACTACTGCATTTAGTCCACCACACCTCTAAAACTGGACGTAGTCTCCGTGACGTCCCCGCAGACTGTCTAAAACCTGGACGTAGTCTCCGTGACGTCCCCGCAGACTGTCTAAAAGTGGACGTAGTCTCTGTGACGTCCCTGCAGACTGTCTAAAACCTGGACGTAGTCTCTGTGACGTCCCTGCAGACTGTCTAAAACTTGACGTAGTCTTCGTGACGTCCCCGCAGACTGTCTAAAACCTGGACGTAGTCTCCGTGACGTCCCCGCAGACTGTCTAAAACCTGGAATGTAAAGTCTCCGTACGTCCTGCAGACTGTCTAAAATGGACGTTATCTCGTGACGTCCCCGCAGAGGTCTAAAAACTGACGTAGTCTTCGGTGACGTCCCCGCAGACTGTCTAAAAGTGACGTAGTCTCCGTGACGTCCCCGCAGACTGTCTAAAACCTGTGACGTAGTCCGTCGACGTCCCGCAGACTGTCAAAACCTGGACGTAGTCTGTGACGTCCCCGCAGACGTCTAACACCTGGACGTAGTCTCTGTGACGTCCCCACAGACTGTCTAAACTTGACGTAGTCCTTCGTGACGTCCCCGCAGACTGTCTAAAACCCGAAAGTGGCAACCTCTCTTCTCGCCACTTGACTCTGGCTCCAGAAGTGAGTCAGTCCTCCATAAGACCCCATGTAAAAAAATGTCAGAAATAATCATGTCTTCAGGCTGGGTAACAAAGAGAGCCACAACCTGGGAGTGTTCAAAACCTCCAGGTGGTGAGAAGAGCCCTGAACGTCAAACTGACGAATTGTTTTCTTTAGAAACGACGCTGACACACACGGAGAACAAATGAGGCTGGACTGTTAATCAAACTGGGATGGCAGGTGTTCTTTTACAAACATTAGTCCACCACATTTCATGCCAGCCTTGTGAAATGCTTTTTCACTCAATGTGTGTTGTGTGTGTGTGTTTGTGTGTGGGCCATCACAGGAAACCAAGGAAACTGTGGGGAGGGGAGGCGCGGTGGCGGCAGTTCTTCCCGTTTATCTCTCAGCAGCCTTCTCCTCTCAGGCGGCGGCACTTTTTAACTCCAGTGGAGTTGTTTGTTTTTGTCTGATTTCTTCTTTTCTCATCAAATCAAAGCTCGGCTCGTTACACCGTTTCTCTTTTATAAATCAAAGTCATGCTAATGTATGCAAAGTGAGTCACCCGACCAAAGCCCAGCAATCCCTCTGCTGTGATTCCCTGATCACCCACCACCACCACCAGACACGCGTGTGCTGCTGCATTGTGTGACTGCTTTCTCCCCACCCTCCACCTCCTCCTCCTCCTCCACCCTCCTCCTCCTCCTCCTCCCCTCCTCCTCCTCCTCCTCCTCCACCTCCTCCTCCTCCTCCTCCACCTCCTCCTCCCCTCCCCTCCTCCTCCTCCTCCTCTCCTCCTCCCCCGCTCAGCGCGCTGTTGTCAGGGACTTGAACAGCTGGTGGGAAAAATCTTATCTTATCTCCGTGTACTGTCATGTTAAATTACTGGGATTTCTGGAGCGTCTTTAACACAAACTGCAGCTTAAAATGAGACACATCACACTCCAGTGTCGCTCATCATGTGCAGAAACAATCGTATTCTCTGGGATTTCCTGTGAAGATGGAGGCTGGTTGCAGGCCTGTCGCTGCAGGACACAGTAAGCTTCTATATTGAGGTAGAGGGATGGGGGGCAGGGGGGGTGAACTGGGTCACTGCTGGACAGCCCCCACCACCCTTCACTCCACTTTCACCCCTGTGGTAAATCAGACTGAGGCCTTGATTCGATGTATTTTGTCCTTCTGGTCAGTGCGCGCTGGATCTGTTGGGGCTGCATGTTTTCTTTTATCTAACAGAGGACGAGGAACAGAACTGTGGTTACTTGGGCAGCGTTTTTCACAACTGCAGACTGTCTAAAACCTGGACGTAGTCTCCGTGACGTCCCAGCAGACTGTCTAAAACCTGGACGTAGTCTCCGTGACGTCCCGCAGAACTGTCTAAAACCTGGACGTAGTCTCCGTGACGTCCCGCAGACTGTCTAAACCAAACCTGGACGTAGTCTCGTGACGTCCCCCAGACTGTCTAAAACCTGGACGTAGTCTCTGTGCCGTCCCCACAGACTGTCTAAAAACCGGGACGTAGTCCTCTGTGACTCCCCGCAGACTGTCTAAAACCTGGACGGTAGTCTCTGTGACGTCCCCACAGACTGTCTAAAAACCTGGACGACGTAGTCTCTGTGACATCCCCGCAGACTGTCTAAAACTGAAGAGACCTGGTCGTCTCCATCTCATCAAGTGGAGCTGAGGTGAGCTGAATGAAACCTGGTTACTGAAACCAGATAACTGACAACACCCACTTGAGGCTGGCTCCAGAAGTGAGTCTCCGTGACGTCCCCGCAGACTGTCTAAAACCTGGACGTAGTCTCCGTGACGTCCCCGCAGACTGTCTAAAACCTGGACGTAGTCTCTGTGACGTCCCCGCAGACTGACTAAAACCCGAAAGTGGCAACCTCCTCTTCTCGTCCACTTGACCTCTGGCTCCAGAAGTGAGTCAGTCTCCATAAGTCCCCATGTCCAAATGTCCAACTTCACAGCAGAAATAAACATGTTTACAGCCTGGTACAAAAAACAGTTTTGGTCTCTGTAGCTAATTTCCCCGTTCATGACAACTGTACTGAGGGTGAATTTATATACAACTCACCTGTTCACATTATATTAAGGCTTAAAGTTATGCAGGGTTAAGAGCGTGGACGCTTTGATTGACAGGTGGGCGTCATTACAGGTGGATGGTTTCAGTAACCAGGCTTATTCAGCTCCACCCACCCTTTTTCACATGATGAACTGAACCGGCTCCATAGATGAAAGCTACGGGATAAGGTCATAAGTGGACCTTGAGAACATATTTCTTTTATAGAGCCTGTGATGATTCACTTCTTCGAAACGCTTCAATTACAAATCACTTAGCTGGAAACAGGCTTTCCTCGCCCCATCATTACCCCGGAACACCCCAGCAGATGCAGCCTTATGTCGAGGCCTGGTGTCCATCTGCTGTGGTCACCCTCAGGAGGCCTCTGCCATCATCGCACACAGCTGGAGGAATCCTCTTGTCCATATGTTACAAACATCAGCTGAGGACGAAGCCACCAACCCGAGGACACGATGCTCACACACAGAGGTATCACAGAGATATGTGCCTCCTCACAGCAGCTCATTATTTTAGTCTATTAAAGATTTCAACACAGCACACATTGGGTTATTATTATTGGGCTATGTTAGTTGGTATTCAGTCTGTTAGCTGTGTGCTACAACAAACAAAAGTTAGTCGAATTAGCTGTGTCTCTGATTTTAAAGCAGATTTATGGATATTTATTCTGGATGGAGATCACAGATAATCACATCCTCAGGAAACACTGAAGAAAACTTCTGCGGTTATAAGGAGTGTCCTTTCTTCTCTGAAGTGGTTTATTCTCCAGAGGTAAAATAGATAATGATGTCCTCAGGAAGTCAGGAAGTGTGAGTCACTCTCAGTCTAAAACTGTGTGTATCACATCTGCCTGTTCAGACTGTTCAGACGAATTTCGATGCTCCAGGTTTCTTCATCAGCTCCATGATCTGTGCTGGTGGGTGGTCAAATCAGCAGCCCAGGGTTTGTCTTGTTAGTGAACCGCAGTTCATTTGATACAAAGTATATTTGGTTAATGCTGCTGTTGTGGTCAGGTAGTTGATGAGTGTTGCCCATGTTCATGTATCGTTCTGTACTGTATATGAACATGTTTAGTTTGTGCTGCATGTTAAGCTGGAGCAGCTCTCACTTCAAAGTATCAGATCAGTCCTACATGATCCTGACAAAAGTCAGTGGGTTTACAATAAAGACCAACATGATTTGTTTCGTTTTTCAAAACTTCGTGGAGCACATTACTGGATGAAGCCACGCACATCTACATTTTTCAGACTTTTAATGACATGATGCCACAATGAACCGACAAACTTGACATTTAGCAAAATAGAAAACGCTCAATACTCACTGTTACATCAGTTTAAGCCACATTCTCTGATTTTGTATCAGATTTTCCACCCAGCTCATGGAGGATAAATTTAACCAAAAGTAAAAAAATTTAAAAATAGTGAAAATTGGGTGTTGAAATGACATTTGGATATTTTTAAACGTCAGTCAAAAGTTGAAAACTTCAAATTTAAAAAGGTCAAATTTAAAGTTTAAATTGAAATTTGTATGGAAATTTCTGCAGATGACCGGACTTGTTCTGAGTAAGCTTTAAAGAAGTTTTATCTCGAGCTGAAGCGAGGCTGATAATCCTGTTTGTAAATGAACACATCCGGCCTCTCTTCTTTTGTTTCTGTTTTCTAGCAATAAGATTTTGCTCATCCCCTGAAAAAGAAAAAATCTTTGTTTTTCTGTTTCAATTTTTGTGTTTTATAATGAAACTCAGATGACCAGAAGATGCACCGAAACTTCAAGATATAACTTCTGAAAACTGTTTCAAAGCATCAATGAGCCAAGAGGAGATCTGAACAAAACAATCAGCGATCGTATCTTAACCTTCGAGTTCATATTCATTGTGTTCGGTCTGATGACTGCTACAAAACGTGCTGAATCTTCAGTATTTGGAACATTCCTACAAAGTTTCATCTCATTCAGAAAAGTAAGGCTGAGTTGGCGTTGATAATAACTTCATCTCTAAATGCTCATTATATCACATCTATGACTTGTTCAGTGGTTTGTAATGATGTTATATACACTAATGTTAAGCAGCCTAATTTACTTCCATTAAAGTCAAGCACTGATACTCTCCACCACACTGAAAATGCTCACTAAGGCATGCTTATCAACAGTGTTCACTATCATAACGACATCATTTACACTTTGCAAAGTTACATATAAACACATGTACGTCAGCCGCTTGTTTCCTTTCATGAACAGCTTAAAACATTCTTTCGGTTTTCTTCGTCGTTGTCGTCAGTCCCGGCAGAACCCAACCCGGGCCAGCAATGTTCCAAAGACAGGTTAGTGTTTAACGAACTAGCTAACTAGTTTGTTAGTAACTTCCCACCTGACAGTTTCTTACATACATTCACACTGTACGTCCTAACTGGATAGTTCACTCATAAGTGTGGAACGCTGCACGCCTTCAGTGGTCGTCATCTTGTCTCCATAGCTGAAGGGGAGGGACCATCGGTGGCAGGTAAACACATCGGTTAGTCCTCGTCTCCTTCTTCTCTGAGCCAATATAGTGACCAAACTGCAGAACGGTGGCGATGACGTCTTGGGCCACTCAGTGCGGACTTTCATGTGATTTCATGTCTGGAAATGGAACCCTTCTGGCTTCACGTGTCACTGAGCGGCTTACGTATGACTGAACGGAGCCACACCTCCAACGCGGCCCCCAGGTCTGTGCCTACATTCATGATTTTCTCTTGTAAAGTATCTTTACGCATCTGATATAGAACGAAAGAATCATTTCCTGTAGAATACAGGATGTTTCCTTACATTTTTTTCTCATTACACTCTATTATAATATCAGTTTCCAGATCATCAACTGATGATGATTATGACTTTAAAAAAACATTTTTACATTGAACCTGTTAGCTTTATATATTTACTATATTTGAGCATCACGTATGTCACTATCATGTGCATATTTATGACTTTTTTTTTTTTTACATGTTTTAAGACTAATAATAACCCAGATTTATTACGTTAATTAGCTGCCTTCAGTAGCTTCAGGTGACAAATCACAGAGCCATTGTTTGAAAAATGATGATGAAGCTTTTGTTTTTCTCTCCGTGTCCTTCAACATTTACAAGATTTTGTTCTCATGTTCCGGACTTGAAGCCACATCAACCATCCATCTGTGCCCCTGAACGTCTCATCTCATGAAGCCGAGCTGTTTCACTCTGGCAGGAAAGTTACAGAAGTCAAGTGAAGTTGAAGTGCTGCTTGACTCGCTCAGCTCCGGCTGTCAGACTCTCCACAAGCCGTTTCCTCGCCAGCCTCTTGTCGGACAACAGTTACTCCAGCGCTCATAGTTAGGTGTGAGCTGGTATTGTTTTGGCTGGTATTGCTGAGCTGATCTCAGGTCTGGGTGAAGGGATGCACACCGATCCCATCCTGTTGAGGGAGGTGGCTTTCGTCATGCCCTCGCTACCCACGGTGGAGAGAGGGAAGCTCTCGTAGCTCTCCGCCGACCGGTTGCCGCACTGGCAGCGCTGCAGCGTCGCCTTCAGCTCCCTCTGGAAGTTGCTGTTGAGGAAGCCGTACACCACAGGGTTAATGCAGGTAGAGGCCATCGCCGTCAGGTGGCAGGCGGAGAAGATGGCGTTGTGCTGGCAGTCGGGCAGGGCCTGGTGGTGCCAGTCAAACAATGTGTTGAAGACATTGAGCGGCAGCCAGCACAGGGCGAAAGCTACAACAATGGCTAAAAGCATAACGTTAATCCTCTGGGCTCCCCGAGTCCTCCTGCTGCGCTCCAGCATGTCCCTGCATCAACACAGCATGATGCCTATTGTCAGACAATTCACTGTGAAATATCACACCAAACCTCAGGCAGGCTGACAATATATAAATAGAGCAGCCCAAAAACAACACAAATGATAATGTGATGCAAAGAAAATCAAAGTACCTGCGTCGTCTGAGGCGTAGGAAGATCCTGAGGTAGCAGAGGAGGACCAGCAGGAGCGGCAGGCAGTACTGGAAGAGCAGCAGGGAGGTGGTGTAGGCAAGACGATGCTTATCCGACGGCCAGCGCTCCATACAGATCAAATGGTCCCTGAGATGAGACAGACACGGTTCGGTCAACACAAGGTAGCATCATTTACTGAATGAACATCATGCTGTGTGAAAGAACAACTCAAAACAGCTGATATCACTGCCTAGTCCAGCAGCAGTCAGCCCAGAACCAGAACCAGAACCAGAACCTACAGCAGCAGCTGATCTCACTGCCTAGTCCAGCAGCAGTCAGCCCAGCTCGGCGTCTGTCTTTCAGCCTTTTATTTCACCAAGCTCTCACCAACCACTAAAAGTCAGTCCCACATTTACTCTTGTCCGGCGGCTTCTTGCTCGCTCACTCTCTCCTTTTCTCTTCTTAGCTTCCTCCGTCAGCGTCCTCTTCACTCTCTTCTCCTCTGCCATCATGTCCATAGAAGCTGCTGAGCCTGGTTACCTCCTCTTCTTCTTCCTGGGTCCATAACGCCTGTTGGTACAAACCCCTCAGTTCGTCAGCTTGGCGGTGAGCTCAGAGCGACGGGTACCCGTCGCTCTGAGCTCACCGCCAAGCTGACGAACTGAGCTAACAGCAGCTAACAGACTGAGCTAACATGAGCTAACAGCAGCTACAGCTGTCAGCAGTTTACTTCACTGTCCATCATAAACTCTGTAAATCACAGAGAGTTGAGGTGGAGCAGCCGGTTCACCGTTGATGACCTTAAAATGTCTGAATGGAGGCATGTTTCTGTATTTCCCGCCTGAAAAGGATCACCTGAAGTCTGTCACGATCGGCAGAGTCACACATTGACGCGTCATTTCCAATCAGGTGCAGTGAAGTGTGAAAACACCGTGATGATTATTGAACACTGAAACATTGACGGAGGAGTGACGAAGGGTAAACAATGAATTCATTGTTCCTCGGCCGAGTCCTGATCGACGGAGCAGAGGGATTAAGTTTCAAAGCAGGAGGATAATACACAGACACACTTCTGCTCATATGCTTTACTCTCGAGGGAAATGACTTGTACTGTTAAAACATATATATACGTGCATACATGCTACTTACTCATACTGCATTTCTCAAACTAATGATGCGGTTGTTGTCTTTGTTTCTATGAGCCTGCTAATCAGAGGGATGTTGTTATTTTTGTTAATGTTGTTGTGTTTGTTATTTAGCAATGTGTGTTTATAATGAGACATTCTGCGTCTCAGAGCGAACCAGGTTATAAAACAAGAACAGAAACATCATTTAGCAGAACTGAACAACCATAACTGGCACAGTTTCTGTAAAAAAATACTTCCTCTGCGGGTCTTATTTTCCAGAAACTGGACATAAAAATCAAATGCAATAAACCGAACCATTTGCAGCACAGAACCATGTGGAAGAGCAGAAGTCTGTTTTGTTTTTGGTTGAATTAATTTGCAAGTTCACTCAGATCATCTTTGACCGTGTCCGTCAGATCAGGTCTCTCCTTTGTGAAGATTAATAAAGGCATGTTGGGTTCAGGCACGCTTTCCACGGGTACATTCAGAACCAAATCGAATGTGTGCACGTTTCTCAGTTGAAAGTACAAAAATTGTCAATAAAAAAAAAGGTCTATGCAGATGGAAAGGCAATTTCATGCTAAAATGAGCACTAAAAATTTCACTGTGCCGCTTTGTTCAAACATCACCACATTACACAAAAAATCAGATGACATCCTGAGGACTAATGTTGGTCTTCACTTCCACTTAAATCCCAACAGTAAAATATCCACTTCAGTTGCACGATCAGTTCAGTTCAAGTCGGCGGTGAAAAGAAGAAAAAGAATTAAACCAAAATATGTTTCTCAGAGTTACCGGAGTCTGATCCAGATACATTCGCTATGCTACGAATGCTCCTCTGGATCTTCCAGAGGTTTCCCAAAAGACCAAGGATTCCTGGACAATGTGGACTACCACAAATAAAACAGCTCAGAGAGGACGGCCTCAGCACTTTGGATTCAGGATCCTCGCAATCGAGTTTTACAAACGAGGGAATTAAGAAGAGAGCTATAGGTCGACGCTGTCTAGATGGTTTGCTGGTCAACAATACAAAGTTCACCAAAGTTCATATGAAAAAGTGAATCCCCTCATCTCGGCGAGTTAATTTGCTGACCCTGATATTGTGACACTTACTTGCATACACCTGTATCACACATATTCAAGCTCACCTGAAGGGGTTGGCGGGCAGGCTGATGTTCTGGAAGGGATCGTTGGTGAGGATGTTGAAGGAGAGGAAGGGCAGAGAGATGAAGCAAGCCACCAGCCACGTTAGCCCGACAGCCAGGTAGGAGTGGCTGGCAGCGGGGGACCAGCCGGTGGGATGGAGGATCAGCTGGTGGCGCTCCAGAGCGATCAGCACCAAGGAGAAGACGGAAACCGTCACTGACATGCACTGAACGAAGGGAGTCACCTGAAGGACGGATAAAAAAACAAACAGGTTTAGATGTTTTTCACGTCAGCATCAGATTCGTGTGTCTAGTCACTGACCTTACACAGGGCCTCTCCCAGCACCCAGCGGTCCATCAGGGTGTAAATGACGGTGACAGGGAGACACACCACGCACATGAGGATGTCCGAGCACGACAGGTTGGCAATCAGGATGTTGGTGACGTTGCGCAACTCCTGTTGCCGGGCGATGATGAACACTAGGCCTGTGTTGCCAAGCAACCCGATCGCTATGACAGCGCTGTACGCTACGATCAGGAAAGTCGCCCCGCCTACTGAGGGCGGGCACTGAGTGGTATCTGCCCAATTGGAGGCCTCCCAGACACCGAGGAGGCTGCTGTCGTTGGACATGGTGGGGGAAGAGGTGATGTGAGGGGTCAGGGTTCAACAGGACCAAAGCCACCACCACCACCCCCGAGGCTGCTACTGAACTTCTGCTTCCACCAAAATCAGGATGAGGAGGCAGGGCAGGAAACCCGGCGCTGCTATGCAGCGTTCAGGTTTGTTTTTGTCGAGTTTCGTGCGTAAGATGCAGATGAGGGGTGGAGGAGTGATTCAAATATACATGTTGTCCTTTTTTTCCTTCACCATCAGCATCCCGCAGCTCAGCATCAGTGTTTCCCTGCGAAGGACAGAAAACAACAATGAAAGACAGATGAAGGGAGGCGAAGCGATCTCAACGGAGAACTGAGAAGTGAAGAAGACCTGTAGTAACCAAGCACACCTCGCTCTGCTCCACCACCCAGAAACGCTCATTGACATAATCTATTGTTGGTTCAATGCCACGTTATGCGCTTCAGGTTGCCGGGACAGACTCAACATTTGTGGATATTATATTCAGACTTCAGAGACTGCACGAGTGTCTGCTGAAATCATCACACTGTTGCATTTTCAATCCAAAATTTGAAACCAGCCTCGAGAGACCACTTACTTCAAAACCTCTGAACATCCACGGCAGACAGGAGAGCTCAAAGGCTGAAGCAGGAGAGACTCAAACCACGGAGACAACCTGCACAATGCCATCTATATATTGTCAACCTTACGGTAACGTTGAACTTCATACCCTCAAACACTTTTTCATCTTTCTTGCAGTCTCTATAAAACAGAAGTAGGGTTTCCTGTAAAGATGGTCAGACAGGGAGGGACCTGTTGTGGATATTAATTGCCATTTACAGTAGCCAATAGCAAGTGATCATTACACCAGCACTGCTGTGAGCTAGCATCTAGTACCTTCCAGTGACCGAACAGAACCTCAGAACCAGCAGTGTCCAGTCTAACAGTGAACACAGCGACAGAACCTCTGAACCGGCAGTGTCCAGTCTAACAGTGAACACAGCAGCATACCGAGGTGGTTTTCTTGCCGGGTTCGGCTCCTGGCATCCCGGGCTGAGTCAGTTCTCATAGACTGGATCAAACAGGAAGACGTCATCAAGTTTTTCTGGTTCATCAGGAAATGACAAACTCTAAAATACCATGAAGAACATCTGAAGACACTTTGTCAGAGTTGGACAGACACTGGAGGACAGAGGAGTGTTTCCAATAAACAGTCAATTACATGCAGATACATTTATGTTAATAAGAAGCCTGTGGAACACTTTTCTGTGCTTCCTCCCTGTAGTGGCAGCTCCTTCTTCCTCTGCATGCCACCAACGGAGCGGGTGTATAGCAACCAGTGTGACTCGACAAAATCCTCAAACTCAAAAATCTTCATGTAAAAATGTTTACTGATGAAGTATATCACAAACACAAAGGTCTTAACTGGTGTAGGTCGGTCAGAAAACTGTATCACCTCCACCCGACCGTCTAATGTGAAACTGCATGTCTCACATGACTTATATTTAAGTGTATCTGAAGCGCATTCCCCCTTGTGGTTAAACGTATGCACTACACAATAATGAACTAATATTTCTTTTTTCATGAATTTACACATTTCTGTATGTCAAACAATATTCAAATATAATAATAATTCAAAGCAAAATACATTTCTTAATATGGCTCTTACACTCCCGGAGCTAAAGCGACTTTGAGTGAACTGATTTAGATGCAGCCAGTAAGCATGCACTGATTAGGACATTCATCAGAACCCTCGCCCTCGTTAGCATACACACACATGTGAATGATACAATCAGCTGACAGACGTCCATCCACTCTGCCAGCCTCTCCTCTGGCAGCATCACGGGACCCGAGGGATGGAGCTGCCTCAGAATGACACACTCACAGGTGTTACTGCACATTCACAGTGACTCAGTCTCACCGTCCAACCCAGCTCGGAATAACACTGTCTGCTGCTCTGCGTCTTGTTGCGCAATCATGCAAACACATTCACGCCTTATTAAAATGTTTACCTGAGCAACAGGTGTTTAAAAAAAAAAAACACACCAGTGACATCAGCTTCCATGTTTCTCAACACTTTTTTTTGTACTCTTCTGGCTCAGTGACAGTGAAGGCATCAGATATTTAATGCTAAATGCATCTGCACATGTTACATGTAACATGTAACGTCGTAAGTACGTAACGCTTTACGGCACTAAGTCACACAGCAGCAACTATTTCACTGATTCTGGTGAAACTGGATCATATTTTATGGAGGAAATGTTTTCTGGTTTTCCCTCTGATGTCCTCCGGCTGCTCCGCCTCAACTCTCTGTGATTTACAGAGTTTATGATGGACAGTGAAGTAAACTGCTGACAGCTGTAGCTGCTGTTAGCTCATGTTAGCTCAGTTTGTTAGCTGCTGTTAGCTCATGTAGCTCAGTCTGTTAGCTACTGTTAGCTCATGTTAGCTCAGTCTGTTAGCTGCTGTTAGCTCATGTTAGCTCAGTTTGTTAGCTGCTGTTAGCTCATGTTAGCTCAGTCTGTTAGCTGCTGTTAGCTCAGTTCGTCAGAATGAACTGAGTGTTTGTACCAACAGGCGTTATGGACTACCAGGAAGAAGAAGAGGAGGTAACCAGGCTCAGCAGCTTCTATGGACATGATGGCAGAGGAGAAGAGAGTGAAGAGGACGCTGACGGAGGAAGCTAAGAAGAGAAAAGGAGAGAGTGAGCGAGCAAGAAGCCGCAGCTAAAGAGTAAATGTGGGACTGACTTTTAGTGGTTGGTGAGAGCTTGGTGAAATAAAAGGCTGAAAGACAGACGCCGAGCTGGGCTGACTGCTGCTGGACTAGGCAGTGAGATCAGCTGCTGCTGGGTCTGGTTCTGGTTCTGGTTCTGGGCTGACTGCTGCTGGACTAGGCAGTGAGATCAGCTGCTGCTGGGTCTGGTTCTGGTTCTGGTTCTGGGCTGACTGCTGCTGGACTAGGCAGTGAGATCAGCTGCTGCTGGGTCTGGTTCTGGTTCTGGTTCTGGGCTGACTGCTGCTGGACTAGGCAGTGATATCAGCTGCTGCTGGGGACCTGGATGATCAGAAGTAATGTAACCAGAACAAATACTCGAGTACAGCTGAACATGTTTACCACAGTGGGATTACTCTCTGGATATTTGTTGTGATTTGTTGCCTCCAGTGTCAGACTTTTTTTTAGTTTCATTGCCTTGATCTTACTGCATTAATGATATTTGTGAATCTCAAATTTTCATAAAGCATCAGAGCAATTAGACTGCAGAGACAAAAAAAAAAGTCTTCTCTCTCAGATTAATAACAAAATATTTTATCACAATTCCCAGAAATCCGTAAGAAATATCAGCAAACAAACTTAACACCCAGAACATGAAGGAAACGTTCATTATCTCAGAGTCATTAAAAATTCACAATCTACACTGCATGGATAATTAAATTATCTGTTTTCACAAAGCTTCACTCAAGGCTAATGCAGGGGGATCATCAAAAGTCTGCACTACAGAGTGGAACAGAACGCAGACTCAGTGCCACCCACGGTAATGAATCTTGGCCAAGTCCTTCAGCTGAATCTTCGGTTCAGTCTTTCATTTCATTCTGGTTCTAAATGAGATACAACGCTCCACTTTCTCTGAGTTATTCAAAGAAAGAGCAACGTTCTGTTTGAGTAATATCTACACCTGGAGCTCTCACAGCGCTCAGTGTGCGATAACAATGGATTATTGATATATGACAGACAAAGGCCTTAAATCTCCTGCCCGCAGACTGAAACAGCTTCAGATCAATTCGGATTTCAGGAGGTCCGGATAGAGTTCTGCAGCATCATGTTTAAGATGCAGTTTAGTTGTTATACATTAGAATTATTTGTATTTTTCTCTCCGTCACTGCCACTGCCACTCACCACCCTACCCTGCCTGTGATTGGCTGACATTCTTGCCCTCCTCACCTTTGACCAATCTCAGTCCCCCTCACTCCTAAAAACAACCAACTCAAACTCACGAAGGCAACAAGTACCGGCCAATCAGAGACAGGTAGGATGTCCCTTTAGCTGAGTAATCGCCACCAAATCTGAATAAAACTCAATGATGTGTCTGTTCCGTCTCCGGGTCCAGAGGGCGGGTCTGGACCCGGACCACGACCCGCTTATTAGTGACCTGTGATCGAAGGTTTCAAGCTGATTGACGTGTGCCATCATAACCAGTTAAAGATCTTAAAGAGACGTGCTGTATCTGAATTCTCGTTTCCAGACTTAAACTTCCCATGCTGAGTCCATCAGTTTCACTTCTCGCCTGTTTGGCGACGTAGCTGAAGGGGCGGGACCACCGGCGTTGTGATGGTATCCGATGAAGCTGCTGGAGCTGAACAGATACAAATGTCAGCTGTGCATAAGCGATCCAGTCCTTACACTTTGCTTTCTTCTTTTTGAGACGATGTATAAATCTTTGCATCCACAGGCACAGCTGCCGTTCATCATCGCGTCAGGATTCATCCTCTGGGAAACTTCAACATGAGATTTTAACGTTGCTTTGTATTTTCAGATGTCATCACCTTGTACGTTTCTAGTCAACGAGGAGACCCAGACGCGGTTCTGTTATAATGTTTTCTGGTTTGTGCGAGCGTCCTGGCTGCAGGGATATAAATAACTTCACTGTTTTCTGAGTGTGGAAGTGGGACAGCCAGATAGCAGTGCTACTTAATCCGTTTTGGATTAAACTACATCATGGTTTACTTTGTGTTAAAAAAAAAAAGAAGTGCTGAGTCACAGAGGCGTCTTTGAGTTTCTAACAAAGCTTGGATATGAACTAAACGAGCCTAAAAAAACTGATGGCCAGGAGGCTCCGTTCTCATCCGTGACCTTAGTTTCGACTTTGGGTCTTTGCACATATTCAGACAACACTGCCTGCAGCCCCACGAGCTGTCTGTCTGTCTGCAACGTTGCCGGACGTGGATTGCTGGAGCGACCCGGTCGGTCAGTGTGGGGGGAAATGATCCTTCAGGTTTAATGTCTGTTAGGATTTAAAGTGTCTTCTCAGCTCGAGGGAGAATAACTTCACACGAATGAATATGAAGCCGGGAGGACGGAAAGAAAGGAAGGAAGGGGGGGGTGAGAGAGTGGCTCCGGAAAAAATAGAAAGAGAGGACGAATCCAAGGACGAAACGGCACAAAAGAAGAGGGAACTCGCTGTTAGTGTGCTTGTCACATTGAAGCAGATGGCAGCGTCACACCTCTTCTCTTGACTGTCACAGAGCTGCACCTTTAATGAATTATTCAACCAGATTTGGGTTTGTTGCACCGAGCTTTGTAAAAAACCTTTCAGTCCTGGAAACATCTCAACTTCATCGTCCTTCAGTCAGGACGCCGTGCCAAATCCGTGGGAGTATAAGAAAGCTAACACACACACACACACACACACACACACACACACACACACAATCTCCATCTTATGCAATCCCACACAACAGAGATCAAACGAGATACTCGTCAACAACCTCATCCTCTCTCGTTACAACAGTCCCCGCCTCCTCTGATGCTACTTCAAAGTTTCCCCGAGTCACAGTCTTAATCTGAATCAGGTCTGCCGGCAGCTGATCTGGTCCGCGATGGTAATCCCTCGATCTTGCAGCTGATAAATTTTCAGTCTGAGAGCGGCGTTAAGATTTGTGACAAAATAATTACACATGCTGAAGCGGCTCAGTTGCTTTGATGCTTTCATTATAAAACCATTTAGTCTGAAAATGAAGCAAAAAAAGAGACAAACACACAAACAGCGCTTTAACACTCCTTCGTGTGATTATCGTTTTGTTTGGGGGATTGGAAGGGTGCTTGGTACGTTGCTAAAAGCAGCTGCGAGGTGCTAATCTGTGCTCAGTTCCACCAACAGCCGAGAGATAAAAACATAATTAGCATGCAAATGGATCTGGAAGTGATTCTCTTCTCTGTTTTTTTGATGCACCTTTCATGTTGGACCTCGTGTTTCGTTCCTGCAAAGTTTCATGAATCAGATCAGACAAGTTTCCACTGTCCGTTGCCATGACGGCGTGATAAACGAGAGCCAACGTCCTCCTGGTTCTGCAGGGAGGGGGTGGCAGCGGGATGATTAACGATGTTCCCATCCAACGCTGCGCCATGTTCCACCAACTTGTATCACGCTATCAGCTCGCACACGGAGAGCTCGCGGGGAGGTAATAGCCTCGATCTTCACATCAGGTTTATCCTGAAGGCATAAGCCGCCGGAAATCTTCGACAAATCTTTCAGAGACCAACAAGGGAAATGTGTTCATGCCAGTAAGGCTGACATGTGTGTGTGTGTGTGCCATCCAGCAGATGGCAGGTCTTTCTCGGACTAAAACAGCCTCTGGCCTGGTCCTGCCAGCGGGCCAACAGCCATGTGGCCTCTGCTCCCCGTTATCCTCTTCTAACAATAACCATATCACAACATATAAAGGAGGAATATAAAGTAATCCTCTTTAAGACTTTAATATTGTCTCCAGCCCTCGTCTGCACAGTTAATTTACAGGGGATTAAGTCACAGCTGCAGGTAAACAGCAAATGATCTGAATACATGTTAATGAAAACACACACACACACACACAGCTATAACTGCAGCTCCATATTCATAACTAAAATGTTTATTGATGAGCTATCTGCCCAGAAGGCCCAGAAGGCCAGAGAAAGAGAGAGAGAGGGAGAAAGGACGCAATGCCACGTCGATTGGCTTTATCGTACGAAACCAATCGAGCATTGCCGTAAAGACTTGTCCTTGGCTCCTTTGGCTGTGCCTTTCACTCCATCATGCATCTTTCCCTTCCTTATAAATAGAGTGGAAACGAGTAGATGAATAAGTAGAACAACCCTCCCACACTCCGCTGATTATTAAAAAGAAGCGTGACGAGCATTACACGAGCGTTCATGGCGGTTACCGTATCTCTCAGTCAGCGATCAATCTGCAAAATGAAGATACGCTTCAAGGGCTGAGTTTTTAAATTTCCTGTGTGACTGCTGGATCTCTCTTCTCAGCCCACGGCAGCTCCACCTCTCTGGACCTAAACCTCGAATCCTAAAACATACTCCACCTCTGTTTGGGCAATATTCATTGCTTTCATTGGATATGTTTAGGCAAACTGAATCATGTCCTATCAGCTATCTGTAGCTGCAACAGAATCGTGATTTACAAGCTGCTAGCTGACTCAGCTACCTGTAATTCCTCCTCCTGGTAATCCTTGCATTGGTACAATCCTCTATCAGTCTAGAGTTGGACTTGGACAAGGCCAAGATCGTAATGGGTCTGCAGTGAGCAGCACCTCCCCGAGGAGGTCAGAGATGACCCAAACTGTCCCTTAACCATAGATACTTTCTAATTCACCTGATCTGCACGTCACTAAAGTGAGAGAGGAAACCATTAACACGAGGATCCAACAAATCCAAACCCAAACCTGTCATCAGGCAAGACCAGAGTCCATTCAGCACCAAGCAGATTGCAGTTCAGAACAAACCCATGCGATGGGACAAGAATCCATCCATTTCCTTCCTCTTATCCAGGGTCGGGTCACGGTGGCAGCAGGTTTAGCAGATCTTTCCATATCTTTCTAGACGTCCTCCTCCTGTAGAATCCTGAGGCGTTCCCAACCTAGATGGGCTATGTAGTCCTTACAGCAGGTTCTGGGTCTGTCCCAGGGTCTCCACTTATGTTGCTTTCACACCAGGAAAGTCTAGGGAACTCGGTTCAATTAGGCGGGGAACGCCGAAAGCGAACCAAACCGCCTGGACAATGCCATGCAGTTAGAACAGCTGCTCGTTTGGGGGTGGTACTGCCCAAAATACAAGCACTGACTAGGAAGTAAAAAAGAAAGCACCAGAAAGAAGAAAACCCTGCTCATCAATTGGCTTTCTGGTCTTTGGTTCGCTGGATAGTCTGTTTGCTTTCCAACTGTAAGCGAATCGCAACAGGGTTCACTTGCAAGCGGACCGAGACCTACGATTTCATCTTTATCTTTAAGGCTGAGCCTGAACACCCGGAACCAGAATAAGCTGACAGAGGAGATTTACCACCTGCTTTATTCGTCGAGGGTTCAAGGCTGGTATGCGAGACAGATTCACGGTGCGTGCTTCTAAGTGGTGGATATTAATTTTCTGATTTTCTTTTTCCTGTCAGAACATGTTGATTACTGCCTGAAGGTCAGAGTTACTTTGTCACCACATAATATACATTTTGCCCTTTTCATCACTGGTTTGATTTAATCAAGACTTTCTGTAAAGGTTCTGCAGAGAATTCAGACTCTGTAATTACAATATTGATGACCGACTCAAACACAAAGATGGTTTTCTTGGTTTTAGACTTAATTAAAATCTTCCTGTCAGCCTATGTTGAATTGTTTTGGGTTAGGGCCTCGACACAAACCCAATGAGATGATTGATGACCATCAACGATGGATGGTCAGTTATGTAAAACAAGCAACACAGACTCATCAGAGTGCTACAAACTGTTAACTAAATTCCATGGATGACACTGTAGGTCATCAAAGTCCCCATGAAACAGGAAGTAGAGTTTATGTTTCCTGTAAAAATGGTCAAACTGAACACAACTTCAGAACCAGCAGTGAGCAGTATTCTAACAGTGAACACAGCGGCCTACTGAGGTGGTTTTCTTTCCGGGTTTGGCTCCTGGCCTTCTTGAACAGCCCAATGTGGATGAAGAGCTCTGACGGGTCATGGAAGCCAACCTTGGCCATGGTCATGGATCATATCGTAACTATGGCATTCAGCAAAGTCAACGTGGACTCTAGCAGCGCCTTTCCTGAGCCCTGACCACAGTTAGCGGTTCACTACTTAAGTCTCAGAGGCTGTGCTTGAACCTGGTCCGGTCCTGCTGCTGAGCCCGGTTCTGTTGCCTGCTATTGACAGATTCAGTTAGCAGCAAATAATTATCTACTAGTACTGTAGCAAGTGTTTCGAGGCTGCAGGGAGGACTGACTGGGTCGCGGTGACTTTTTCCTTGCCACTGTTGCCAGGCGCTTGCTCATGGTGGGAATTGTTGGGTCTCTGTAAAATAACATTATATATAGAACTGCTCACTATGGAGAGAGTGTCATGAGATAACCTCTGTTCATATTTGGTGCTATATAAATAAAGAAAAAGACTTCTTTAAAATTCTGTTTTTTTTATCAGAGCCTTCTCTGTTTAATTTTCTTCATCTCTCTTTTTTCTGCCTCTATTTATCGCCTGCCTAATTTTTTCCATCTCTCTTTTTATATAAATTGTTTGATTTTTTTCTCATGTGGCTGATTGAGGTGGACGTCAGCTCTCAGTAAAATGCATCAACCGGAGTCTCGAGGTTTAAACACATTGTGTGTAACGTTGAGCTCTCTTACAGAACATTCGCACCGCCAAGAATAGTACGTGAATCATGTCGCCACTCGTGTAAGACTAAACAGCGAGCTGTGCAAACATTTCTGCACAGACTTTAATATAAAAGATTAAATTTAAAGTATGCAGCACCGAAACAGAAACTCCAAAAATCACCATGTGTGACACAAACATGCATTTTATTGAAGTGTCCGTCAGCACGGGGGTGCAGTCCAACATAGCGATGTGTCCACGGGGGGACAAACAGGGATTGTTAAAAATGAAAAGGAAGCAGATAGAAACCACAGGACCTGGACACAGATTTGATTTGATTTCACCAGCGTGAACACAAACAGCTCCCTGTGAGGAAGAAAGTGGCAGCATGAGTCACACGCCTGCTGGGCTGCGTTCAGTGACGGCGAGGAGCATGTCAGTTTGAAATGACAACAACTTGAGCAGTTTGTTCAGAACCAAACTGTCCCCTGCTTTCACCAGTCTGTCCTCATTCATCTCTCCATGCAAAATGTAAGATTTAAAGTGAGTTCCTGCATCTTTCACCCTGATGTTTAACCAAGACCGCAGAATTTATTTTTATATTTGAAAACAAAACTTCCTGTTTTATTTGGTACCAAATATGAGACGTTAGTAGATTTTTAACCAGCTTGATTCATTGTGTGGAAAAGTCACCACCCAGTCAGTCAGTCCTCCCTGCCGACTCCTCGGTGAACATCCGTTCACTTTGCACGTCGGGTCAGAATCTCCATCACAACACAATCTAACAGCTTCCAGAAGATTGAAACCCGCCAAAATAAAATCATAGATATCAACATAATGATTGTATATGAGCTTAAAATGAACGTTAAGATGGAGACTACGTCCAGGTTTTAGACAGTCTGCGGGGACGTCTCGGAGACTACATCCAGGTTTTAGACAGTCTGCGGGGACGTCTCAGAGACCATGTCCAGGTCTTAGACAGTCTGCGGGGACGTCACGGAGACCACGTCCAGGTTTTAAACAGTCTGCAGGGACGTCACGGAGACCACGTCCAGGTTTTAGACAGTCTGCGGGGACGTCACGGAGACCACGTCCAGGTTTTAGACAGTCTGCAGGGACGTCACACAGACTACGTCCAGGTTTTAGACAGTCTGCGGGGACGTCACGGAGACTACGTCCAGGTTTTAGACAGTCTGCAGGGACGTCACACAGACTACGTCCAGGTTTTAGACAGTCTGCGGGGACGTCTCGGAGACTCCTGTCAGGTTTTAGACAGTCTGCGGGGACTCCGGAGACTCAGTCCAGGTTTTAGACAGTCTGCGGGGACGTCACAGAGACTACGTCCAGGTTTTAGACAGTCTGCGGGGAGTCACGGAGACTCACGTCCAGGTTTTGACGTTGTGGGGACGTCACAGAGACTACGTCCAGGTTTTAGACAGTCTGCGGGGACGTCACAGAGACTACGTCCAGGTTTTAGACAGTCTGCGGGGACGTCACGGAGACTACGTCCGGTTTTAGACAGTCTGCGGGGACGTCACGAGACTACGTCCAGGTTTAGACGTCTGCGGGGACGTACAGAGAACTTACCGTCCAGGTTTTAGACAGTCTGCGGGGGACGTCACGGAGACTACGTCGGTTTTAGACAGTCTGCGGGGACGTCTCAGAGACTACGTCCAGGTTTAGACAGTCTGCCGGGGCGTCACAAGACTACGTCCAGGTTTAGACAGTCTGCGGGGACGTCACGGAGACTACGTCCAGGTTTTAGACAGTCTGCGGGGACGTCACAGAGACTACGTCCAGGTTTTAGACAGTCTGCGGGGACGTCACGGAGACTACGTCCAGGTTTTAGACAGTCTGCAGGGACGTCACAGAGACTACGTCCAGGTTTAGCGTCTGCGGGGACGTCACGGAGACACGTCCAGGTTTTAGACAGTCTGCGGGGACGTCACAGAGACTAACGTCCAGTTTTAGCAGCTGCGGGGACGTCACAGAGACTACGTCCAGGTTTTAGCAGTCTGCGGGGACGTCACGGAGACTCCAGGTTTAGACAGTCTGCGGGGACGTCACGGAGACACGTCCAGGTTTTAGACAGTCTGGGGGACGTCACGGAGATAAGTCCAGGTTTTAGACAGTCTGGGGACGTCACAGGACTATGTCCAGGTTTTAGACAGTCTCGGGGACGTCACGACTACGTCCAGTTTTAGACAGTCCGCGGGGACGTCACAGAGACTACGTCCAGTTTGACGTTGCGGGGACGTCACGGAGACTAGTTTTTGACAGTGTTTATTGAATCTGTGCTTCCTGTGTTTTCAAATTAATGCGTGTCATTACTCTTTAACAGCCCCAGTTAACAAATGCCACTGAGCACTGAGTGGAAACATTAAAATGATTGTTATTATGCCTGTTCAGCTCTGAGTACTGATGTTCACTGGAGGTTTAATGTCCTCTCAGAAGGTGAGTGAAATGACGGCCGCCTCAAACTGTAACTAGACGTCCTGTCTTTTATCTATTATGCACTTCATGAAGATCAATGAGGATTTTTAGAGGATATGAATACAGACCTGGATCTTATCTACACGCAGCAGAGCCGAGACCAAACAAAGTACACATGTTGTTGTCAGTCTGATGTTTGTCTTCATTACAGGTGAGGCAGGAGTTTTTCCCATGTGAAACTGCTTTGGCTCTTTTATCAGTTTATTTATACTAGTCGTGGTTTCAAGCCAAATGTAAAAGCAAATAAAAACAGCCGGAAAGCAATCTGATTACAGTGAGAACAAATTACTCCTCCTTGAAAATAGTCCCCAACAAATGCAAAGTTTGTTTGATAAAAAACAACGCTCAGTTTCTTCATGGGAAGCTGCATACTGTGAGGGGACCAGCAGCAGCTGATTCACTGCCTAGTCCAGCAGCAGTCAGCAGAACCAGAACCAGAACCAGACCCCGCAGCAGCTGATCACTTCACTGCTAGTCCACGCCAGCATCAGCCCAGTCGGCGTTGTCTTCAGCCTTTATTTCACCAAGCTCTCACCAACCACTAAAAGTCAGTCCCACTTTACTCTTGTCCGCGGGTACTTTTCTCGCTACTCTCTCCTTTTCTCTTCTTAGCTTCCTCCGTCGCGTCCTCTTCACTCTCTCTCCTCTGCCATCATGTCCACAGACATGTTACATTGCCCGCTCGCCTAGCTCTGGTTCTGGCACACACACTGGCTCCACCCTGTCAGCATTTCCCCAGCCGGCTAACAGACTGACTGCTAACAGAGCTAACACGCAGCTAACAAACTGACTGAGCTAACATGAGCTAACAGCAGCTAACAAACTGAGTCAAAACCGTCAACAGCAGCTAACAGACTGAGCTAACAGAGGCTAACAGCAGCTAACAACTGAGCTAACTGAGCGTAACAGCAGCTAACAAACTGGTATCGCCCGGTAACATCAGCTAACAGCAGCTCAACAGACTGAGCTACATGAGCTAACAGCAGCTAACAAATGACTGTTAACATGCGCTAACAGCAGCTAACAAACGGCTAAACATAGAGCTAACAGCATGCTAACAAACTGAGCTTAACATGACTAACAGCAGTAAAAACTAGTAACAGAGCTAACAGCTAAAAGACTGAGCTAACACTCTCTTTCTTCTTAGCTTCCTCCGTCAGTCCTCTTACTCTCTTCTCCTGCCATCATGTCCATTGAGGCTGCTGAGCCTGGTTACTCCTTTCTTCTTCCTGGTGTCCTAACGCCTGTTGGTACAAACACTCAGTTCGTCAGCTGCGGTGAGATCAGAGCGACGGGCACCCGTCGCTCTGAGCTCACCGCCAAGCTGACGGACTGAGCTAACAGCAGCTACAGCTGTCAGCAGTTTACTTCACTGTCCATCATAAACTCTGTAAATCACAGAGAGTTGAGGCGGAGCAGCCGGAGGACATCAGAGGGAAAACCAGAAAACATTTCCTCCATAAAATATGATTGCTGACTTTCATACTAATATACTTCTGCAGAGCGAGCGTGGAAACAATCAGTAACCTGCATCTCGACAAGACGACGCGTCGCCCCCTAAAGTGGTCGATGTCGGAGCGCCCGGCGCCGTCGCTGCATTCGGTCTGTGACAGTAAGTGCATGAGAGCCCCATGAATTTACTCTAATCACTCACATTGATTTTTATATCTGAAACGCCTCGAGTGTGTTTGATGTTGGACACATGCTGGATGTGACTTTGCTTACACTGTTGGAGCAGTTACATTACAACGGGAACATTTATCTTTCACGCCAAAAGGTCGTGGAGATCAACCACTCTCAGCTGATTGGATGATTATGTGCGAGGGAAATCTGTTTTACATTTTGTTCATCAAGTATTTGACAAATTAAGATTTTGACCTGATGGTCACTCGGATATTTCAGTGTGGACTCGTGGTCCAGATTCTCTTTAAAACAAATCTCCTCTTAGCTTTCTCCTCAGACGACTGCAGACGTGCTACAAAGTGAGGCTTCTGATGCGTCTGCCATCAAAGATGAAAACATCGGGTAAATCAGCAGATGAATATCGGGGTCAAACGAGGTCACTTCATTCAGCAGTGAGTTGAGTCATGTGACTGATTGATTACATGAATTAAGTGTACACAGCCTTAACGAATGTCGTCTTTACTTTGTGCTTTAATATAGATCTTTTAATGAGATTTTGACCTTTGATTTAAAGAGCTTTAGAAGGTATATTCATTATTTCTCGTGGCTGTCCGCACTCACAGGCTGTTGTGATGTCAGATATTTCCTGGTCCTCCTGAACACTGAATTAACCACGAATCCCAAATCTGGGAATAAAAACTGACTCCACAGAGTCTCAGGAAGAGTTTAAACTGAACTGAACTCTTCAAACAAGAAACTGGAACGAGCAACAAACTGTGAATGAACCTCAACCTGTTCATCACATCAGGCTTCTAACTTGGCTCTGATGGGCTCTACTGAGCTGCATCATGGAGACTACGTCCAGGTTTTAGACAGTCTGCGGGGACGTCACAGAGACTACGTCCAGGTTTTAGACAGTCTGCGGGGACGTCACAGAGACTACGTCCAGGTTTTAGACAGTCTGCGGGGACGTCACAGAGACTACGTCCAGGTTTTAGACAGTCTGCGGGGACGTCACAGAGACTACGTCCAGGTTTTAGACAGTCTGCGGGGACGTCACAGAGACTACGTCCAGGTTTTAGACAGTCTGCGGGGACGTCACAGAGACTACGTCCAGGTTTTAGACAGTCTGCGGGGACGTCACAGAGACTACGTCCAGGTTTTAGACAGTCTGCGGGGACGTCACAGAGACTACGTCCAGGTTTTAGACAGTCTGCGGGGACGTCACAGAGACTACGTCCAGGTTTTAGACAGTCTGCGGGGACGTCACAGAGACTACGTCCAGGTTTTAGACAGTCTGCGGGGACGTCACGGAGACTGTGTCCAGGTTTTAGACAGTCTGCGGGGACGTCACAGAGACTACGTCCAGGTTTCAGACAGTCTGTCCTCGCAGACACTGAAACTGTCTCATGGTTGAACTATGGAGAATAATCAATATTCAGTGTCACATGATCCACCAATAAAACTCATGAAAAAATAACCTGTATGTAAATAAACTATATCTATCAATATTATATTATTCATATTTATTTATAAATATTTTATTTTTCCTGTTTATTAATCCAGAAATATGTCTATCATTTATCAGAGCTGCAACTAAGATTAAAACATTTAAAGCATGTTGGAGCCAAACAATGTAAGAATAATTTCACTTCATGTTGTTGATATTAAAACTGAAAGACAAAGAAATATAAATTAAAATTTTTGGATCATCAAACACGTGACTGAATATTTGTCATGAATGTTTTAGCCGCATTTTAAGGCAAAAAAATCAAAAAATGCAGAAGACTGAACTGTGTTTCCAACAGCATGCTGTCTGCACATTCACTCATCAGCCACGACCAATTAAGCAATTAAACCCACCAAAAGATCGTTGAAGTCAGATTCAAACGCAGGTCAGTCAGAAGTTCCCTGGCTGATCTGAAACCAGCTGTTTGCGCCTTCGTACATTCGCTGTAAACATCTGTCAGCACAGCTGGAAGATGGAAACAGAAGCACCGAGCAGGAGGAGAAGAAGGAGCCGAGAGCTGCACTCACCTGTCCGGGCTGTCCGGGCTGTGTCCGCGTCCACACACGGCGCTTTGTTTCTGGTGGATGCGCTTCACTGCTCTGCGCGCTCTGCGCGCTCTGCGTGCATGTGCGTGCGTGTGCGTGTGCGTGCAGGAGAAGCAGCTCTGTGCGGTCCAGCCCCGCAGCTCCGTGCGGTTTGGAGTCGGGAGGAGGGAAAAACCTGCGCAGTTAAATGTGCCGTGGAGGCAGCAGAGGGGCTTTGTCCGCTCCACATTCACCGAGGAGGCTGCAGGGGCGCAGCTCCGGCTTTAGGGGACCGGAGCTGCAGGAGGGTGGGTGGAGCAAAACGCCCCCAAACAGGAAGTTAAACACATTTTCACGACTCTCCTTTGATTAGTGTTTGCAACAGCTGATAGAGTGTGCATTACACTCAACCTGCAGTTCCTCTAACGTCCACCTGAGGCTGGCTCCAGAAGTGAGTCAGTCTCCATAAGTCCCCATGTCCAAATGTCCAACTTCACAGCAGAAATAAACATGTTTACAGCCTGGTACAAAAAACAGTTTTGGTCTCTGTAGCTAATTTCCCCGTTCATGACAACTGTACTGAGGGTGAATTTATATACAACTCACCTGTTCACATTATATTAAGGCTTAAAGTTATGCAGGGTTAAGAGCGGGGACGCTTTGATTGACAGGTGGGTGTGGTCACAGGTGACTTGTTGGCGTCATTGAGAGAAATAAACATTTGCTGTGCAGGTTCATTTTTTTGTTGAGTGTCATTTGAGAGTCTCCACTCGCTGCATTAAAGTGATGCTGAAGATGAAGTGGACTGAAACAGCAACACGAGCCTGCACACACTCACACGGCCGTGATAACACGCGGCGAGGCTTTTACTTTTACAAAGACGGCTGAGATAAGCAGCCTTCTTTCACCCCGAGGACAACCTGAGAACCTTCTGTGCTCTCCAGTACCATGAACTCTCAGCACGTTAAAGCACCTTCACATGCAGATAGCTGAGACAGGAAAGCTAATGAAGAAGAAGAAGAAGGCTGTGGTGTGTAGAAGGCGATAACAGCTGCTTGTGCAGTGTGAAAGCAATTACTGTGGTCACATGGGACTGTGCCTTGAATCATACCCTCATCTGTCCTTGTATTCGGCTCAAGGCTCAGACCTGCATTGATGATTTGATCCTGAACAGATTTCTGAGGTCAGATCCCAAATAACATTTCATTACATGTGCGGGAGAGAATCTGAGGAAACCTCTCTGCAGTCCTTCTGTCCTGTAATTGTCTCCCTCCTGCCTGGTTTCATTTCTCTTCCCGAGTCCATCTCAGAGATTTTGAAACTCATTATCGCAGCAAATTGCTCCGAGTCCGTCACAGGCGGCGCCGCGTTGCAACCCTCTCTCGTTTATGTCGCTGCGAGGGAGCTTCAGGCGGAGTCACTTGGTCTCATTTGTGAGGCTGCTTTACATCAGAGGAAGACTCGAGACACAAGACAAGACACAAACATCATGATGGGAGACGGAAGAGTGACGCACGACTTTATGTATCACAAAGATTAAAGACACATTTAGGAGAAATGCTGTGATCTGTTTCCTTCAGCTTCCAAGTTTGAGCCCACTGTGGTAAATATGCAGAACCAGCAGCTGATCTCACTGACTAGTCCAGCAGCAGTCAGCCCAGAACCAGAACCAGAACCTACAGCAGCAGCTGATCTCACTGCCTAGTCCAGCAGCAGTCAGCCCAGCTCGGCGTCTGTCTTTCAGCCTTTTATTTCACCAAGCTCTCACCAACCACTAAAAGTCAGTCCCACATTTACTCTTGTCCGGCGGCTTCTTGCTCGCTCACTCTCTCCTTTTCTCTTCTTAGCTTCCTCAGGTAATGAGAGAGAGAGGAGAGGAGAAAGGAGTCAAGGAGAGAAGATGAGGGTCAACAAAGAGAGGAAAGGAGGCAAAGGGAGGAAACAAGCAGAGGACACAAGAACGGGAGTAAACATAAGGAAACAAGACGAGATGAGGAAAGTAGTAAAAAGGAAAAAAGGACAGGAGACAGTGAGAGGAGAGGAAACAAGGAGAGAGGACACGATTAAAGGAGGCAAGGAGAGGAAGGAAGGAGGGGAGGATACAAGGAAGTGTGCGAGGAACCAAGAGAAGAGGAAAAAAGAATACAAAGGAGATAAGGGAAGGAAACAAGGAGAGGTTGATGTGTACGAACAGCTACAGATGTCTGTGAAGTGAAACGTCATCATGACCTGAGTGTACCTGAACAGGTGTGTCCGACAGGACCAGCAGTTCCAGGGCAGCCTGTCGGCAGTCTGTTTGTCCAGTCTCACCTGTCGGTGCTATTTCTCTGGCCACGCCCCCATTGAGCCACACCTGCCCTCACACCTGTGTGTCATCAGCTCATCAGGCTCCAGCAGCAGGACGCCATGAGTCAGTGTGCCGTCTTAACAATAAAAAACAGAACTGTCTAAAACCTGGACGTAGTCTCCGTGACGTCCCCGCAGACTGTCTAAAACCTGGACGTGGTCTCCGTGACGTCCCCGCAGACTGTCTAAAACCTGGACGTGGTCTCCGTGACGTCCCCGCAGACTGTCTAAAACCTGGACGTGGTCTCCGTGACGTCCCCGCAGACTGTCTAAAACCTGGACGTGGTCTCCGTGACGTCTCCGCAGACTGTCTAAAACCTGGACGTAGTCTCCGTGACGTCCTAAAGACTGTCTAGAACCAGACACTCTTAACCCTGCATAACTTTAAGCCTTAATATAATGTGAACAGGTGAGTTGTATATAAATTCACCCTCAGTACAGTTGTCATGAACGGGGAAATTAGCTACAGAGACCAAAACTGTTTTTTGTACCAGGCTGTAAACATGTTTATTTCTGCTGTGAAGTTGGACATTTGGACATGGGGACTTATGGAGACTGACTCACTTCTGGAGCCAGCCTCAGGTGGACGTTAGAGGAACTGCAGGTTTTAGCACTTCATTTTTTGACGCTTGGCCAAGACACTGCCGCTCTCTCCTCCTGTGGTGTTGCACAGAAAGAGATTCCCGGAAACGCGTTTGTTACCTGAACAGTTCGAGGGAGGTCGAGAGTAAGTGGGAAGGAAGATCTAATCTAATCTAATGAGTCATTAAGTATAACGTCAGTTCTGTCTAAAGACACCTGACAGGTGTGTCTTGGACTGTCACAATAAAAGCACACTGTAACATTCAGTTTACATCTTAAAAAATCCATTAATGAGGGACCGAACTGTGAATGCTTCACATCGGGCTGCAAATACCTTTTTATTCTGCCAAGAGGGCACAGTCAGAGTTATGATGAGCCTCTGTGTGACCACACGTACATTCCTCTGGTGGTAATGAATGCTGCTTTCCAAGAAATCGGTGCAGAGATGGACATGTAATGCACGTCGAGGTCGAGCTTCTTCCTCTTGGTGCATTTCAAAGATGTTGCTGAGAAGCTGAATCATCAGGAAGTATTTCAACTCTTTAATTCAGATGATTTCTAACCAACTTTCACTGACTTTTGCAAATAACATGACAAATATTTAATTTCTTCGAATTATAACGGATTTTATGAGCTCATCAAACTGAATGGGAGGTTTGGACCAATCAGGACGAGGAGGAGGTTTTCAGGCCAGTGTCGTGCCAGAGCAGGAGCTGGGCAAGCGAGCACACAATAAGTCAGAGTGTTCAACCATGTGGATACAACCTACATGGACGTATATCATAGGAGGTGAAGTGCTAAAAACTGCAGTTCCTCTAACGTCCACCTGAGGCTGGCTCCAGAAGTGAGTCAGTCTCCATAAGTCCCCATGTCCAAATGTCCAACAGCAGAAATAAACATGTTTACAGCCTGGTACAAAAAACAGTTTTGGTCTCTGTAGATAATCTATAGATGAACCTGCAGCTGGCGTCACTCATCGGTGCAGAATCGTCGGATATGAAGAGAACTCTTCAGGATAGAAATATTGCGATTTCTTCGCCCTCTCTTTGGTCATCTTGTCTAATATTAGTCGTCCTTTTCTGTCCTCCTCCTCCTCCCTCCTGTGGCCTTTAAAGCTGATTCACCACGCTGTGTTTTGATTAAACGGATGGTGCAGAAGCTTCATTGTGTTTGGATCCTAACTGGACTGTGAGTTTATGATGCTCACTGGAGACTTTGAGGAAAAACTCGGCTTGGGTTAAAAGGCTCTCGTGGGTCTTCATACACACGACGATGGTCTGGTGGATCCAGCTCCATTAAAATCCCGTCGTCTGCCTCTGGCTCGAGTGTGCTTTCCAAATTGTTCGTGGGTGGGAGGCAGTGTTAGTGTTTGACGTAGTCCTGGCTGGCTTTATTTCTCCAGAGAGAGGTGGGCTGATTCCTGCTCAGTGATTTTAATCCCGTCCGGACCTCATATGTGGATCATTTTTCACCCCTAATCACAGCCGCAACGACTTCCTGTTCCTCTGTGGACTTGCTGATCCTCCGTCATTTAAATCCCATCCAGCAGACGTCTTTTGATTTTAAAGTCCATATCTGAGTTTTTGAGTTTTGTGTGTAAATGGAGGATAGATGACAGATGAATTCGCTGTCAGCAGCTCCTGTTTGCAGTGAACTCGGCCATGTGTGTGTTTAAATTGAAGTGGACACGAGTAAAAACCATG
This sequence comes from Larimichthys crocea, assembly GCF_000972845.2. Classification (NCBI taxonomy): domain Eukaryota; kingdom Metazoa; phylum Chordata; class Actinopteri; family Sciaenidae; genus Larimichthys; species Larimichthys crocea. Next base: position 27,982,937 of record NC_040018.1, on the reverse strand, counting down.
CCATATATAACCATATATGTGTTTGTTATCCAGCTGCCCTCCTTCACAGACCTGCACAGGGGGTCAGTCGGGCCCGTCCACACAGTTACTTGTTGGACTCTCTGCCCTCTGGAAAAGAGCCTGAACGCATCACTGAGACACCATCTGCCTCCACAAAGGTTCTGTCCTGACGTCACCCAAACATCCGTAACCAGCCGTCCTCAACCCACATCCCGGGCACACGGACAGCTGTCACAAAGACTCTGACATTTACTGTTTCAGCCACTCTGAGGCTGAAAAACGTCAAACTGAATTTACATTTTGTGATTCTGGCTGGAAACAGCCAGCTCAAAGGTCACCAAGTCACCTACAAGCACCTTTAAAACTCACTAATTAACACATTGTATCTTTTTACATGGACGTTTGGTGCTGAATTATTAATTCTGCATAACTTTAAGACGTCCCCGCAGACTGTCTAAAACCTGGACGTAGTCTCTGTGACGTCCCCGCAGACTGTCTAAAACCTGGACGTAGTCTCTGTGACGTCCCCGCAGACTGTCTAAAACCTGGACATAGTCTCCATGACGTCCCCGCAGACTGTCTAAAACCTGGACGTAGTCTCCATGACGTCCCCGCAGACTGTCTAAAACCTGGACATAGTCTCCATGACGTCCCTGCAGACTGTCTAAAACCTGGACGTAGTCTCCAGGACGTCCCCGCAGGTTTCTGATAAGATGTTGTGAAGCTCAGTGTGATGACTCTGGGCGTCTCCAAGTTGGCCGTCCTCCCGACTAATCCAAAAATGGTCAAAGAGGCGGGATGAATGAAGCCACGCTCTTAATCCTGCATAACTTTAAGCCTTAATATAACCTGAACAGGTGAGTTGTATATAAATTCACCCTCAGTACAGTTGTCATGAACGGGGAAATTAGCTACAGAGACCAAAACTGTTTTTTGTACCAGGCTGTAAACATGTTTATTTCTGCTGTGAAGTTGGACATTTGGACATGGGGACTTATGGAGACTGACTCACTTGTGGAGCCAGCCTCAGGTTGTATCCACATCGTTGAACATTGACTTATTGTGTGCTTGCTTGCACAGCAGTAAAACATTGATGCTATGCTAACCCTTTGAGGACTTACGCTCGGCGCTGTTCTGCAGCTCATTGATCTGGTTCTCTGCTTCATATTCCCCATGTCAGACCACATCCTGGCTGCCGGGCTCAGCCTTCTCTCGGCTGGCCCAGCAGACCAGACTGAGCTTCAGTCGACTTCAGGAGGACTGTGTTCAAACATTCATCGCCTCGGAGAGTTTTCAGTGAACGACGATGGGCTGAGCACATGAAGAAGACACAAGGAAACACATCTCACTGACCCATTACCTCCAGTGTATTCATCCTCAGTCAATAAATAGTTCCAACACATAACTCCCTCTGAATTCATGAACTGAAGGATTTTCTCCTGCTTTGACTTTTTATCACAGGATCACACATTTCCTGACGCAGTCGTTCTGATGTTTCTTTTTGACGTTTGTTCATTTCATCTTTTGTCGAGAGCAAACAGCCACATCACAAACATTATATATAATGGATTATGGACAGCAGGTCTTTATGCAGCTCTACATCATTTGCATATAATTATTGTTGACTGGGAGCATAAAGAATGTAAATGAGGTTTAGAGCGGTGAGGACGAGCGGGGCCGAACTGACAGCCACGTTCATCATTAAAAAAACTCTTATGCATTTAGTAAAGCCATAAGTCTTAGTCTTAGTCTTAGTCTTAGTCTTATCTCATGAGTCACTTTGATAATTTAAAAAGTTTTAGCCTTTCATCTCCAACCAAGCGATGTCACAGAGACTACGTCCAGGTTTGAGACAGTCTGCGGGGACGTCACAGAGACTACGTCCAGGTTTTAGACAGTCTGCGGGGACGTCACGGAGACTACGTCCAGGTTTGAGACAGTCTGCGGGGACGTCACAGAGACTACGTCCAGGTTTTAGACAGTCTGCGGGGACGTCACGGAGACTACGTCCAGGTTTTAGACAGTCTGTGGGGACGTCTCAGAGACTACGTCCAGGTTTGAGACAGTCTGCGGGGACGTCTCAGAGACTACGTCCAGGTTTGAGACAGTCTGCGGGGACGTCACGGAGACTACGTCCAGGTTTTAGACAGTCTGTGGGGACGTCACGGAGACTACTTCAGTGCCATGAATTTCTCATACCTTTCCACCTCTGGTCACATCATACTCATTTATCCTCTTCACAGATTTATACCACAAATTAAAATAAGCGACATCCATGAAAGCAGCTGATCATATTACAGAAATCTGCCCTTTTAGACGAGACTTTTGAGTGACACTGCCATGAATGAGTCTGTGATGACGCTGCATGCAGGGACCTTCAGTCAGTGCCAGGAGGGAGCTGCTCTTATTCCACGAGGACGCGCTCAGATTATTTTTTGAACCAATGACTGTTAAAAGATGGCCTGAAGGGATGGATGCTCTTTAACTCTTAGCATCTTAAATGCTGTTTCTGCAAAGCAACTAACCGAGTGGTTGTACTGCATCTTCTAATGTAAGACCATGCAGATGTTTTTCATTTAATCAGAGACACGAGAAGAAAAGCAAAGATAATAAAACAAATGAGTGCACTTGGATTCAGTATTTGCAAACAAATTACTAAACTGGTGCTCTCACGTTAATTATCTGTGTGCACAAAATACCAATTCCTGCTAACACACTGATAATTACTGCACACAAAGTGCTAATTATGCTCTTGAATGAATAATTAGTGCAGACAAATTAGCATCAAACGGCAGCAAGAACTAAAGTGGAGGAACCTTTCATCGCTGTTTGAGTTCCAGCAACAGGTTGCAGATTCTGGCCAGCGGGGTGAGCGGGCAGTGTACCCGGGCTCAGCAGCCTCCATGGACATGATGGCAGAGGAGAAAAGAGTGAAGAGGACGCTGATGCCGGACAAGAGTAAATCTGGGACTGACTTTTAGTCATCATAATTAACAACCTTTTGGCATAAAAGGTAAACATATGTGTTGTAATGTAACTGCTCCAACAGTGTAAGCAAAGTCACATCCAGCATGTGTGTGTGTGTGTGTGTTAAATCAAACACACTCGAGGCGTTTCAAATATAAAAATCAATGTGAGTGATTAGAGTAAATTCATGGGGCTCTCATGCACTTACTGTCACAGACTGAATGCAGCGACGGCGCCGGGCGCTCCGACATCGACCACTTTAGGGGGCGACGCGTCGTCTTGTCGAGATGCAGGTTACTGATTGTTTCCACGCTCGCTCTGCAGAAGTATATTAGTATGAAAGTCAGCAATCATATTTTATGGAGGAAATGTTTTCTGGTTTTCCCTCTGATGTCCTCCGGCTGCTCCGCCTCAACTCTCTGTGATTTACAGAGTTTATGATGGACAGTGAAGTAAACTGCTGACAGCTGTAGCTGCTGTTAGATCAGTTCGTCAGCTTGGCGGTGAGCTCAGAGCGACGGCTACCCGTCGCTCTGAGCTCACCGCCAAGCTGACGAACTGAGTGTTTGTACCAACAGGCGTTATGGACGACCAGGAAGAAGAAGAGGAGGTAACCAGGCTCAGCAGCTTCTACGGACATGATGGCAGAGGAGAAGAGAGTGAAGAGGACGCTGACGGAGGAAGCTAAGAAGAGAAAAGGAGAGAGTGAGCGAGCAAGAAGCCGCCGGACAAGAGTAAATGTGGGACTGACTTTTAGTGGTTGGTGAGAGCTTGGTGAAATAAAAGGCTGAAAGACAGACGCCGAGCTGGGCTGACTGCTGCTGGACTAGGCAGTGATATCAGCTGCTGCTGGGGACCTGGTTGATCAGAAGTAATGTAACCAGAACAAATACTCGAGTACAGCTGAACATGTTTAAGTCAGTATGTGGAATTTCTAAGCAGTCATTGAACACGTGCTTTGAGATAATGATCCTCTAATGAAAGCTCTTACCTTCATTAATGGAGGAAGATTCGTGGCCTTTAAGACATTTCCTCTGCTGCACTGAGGGATGAGTCACGGCAGCAGAGGTTCACTTCTTTGACAGACTGATGATGCACGTTTTCTTCTTTTACAGATTGTGTTATCATTGAATCTTTTTAGCTGATTATAAATGAAAGTATCCTGTACCTGTTCAACGACCTCTGCGTTGACGATGTCCTGGAAGGAAGAGCAGGTTTTAGTTTGCATTCAGAACGGCAATAACACACATCTCACATGAATCTCACATGTAACACCTTTAAATTATGTTTATTATTTCAATAAGTCTCATGCAGATCCAGACTTGTTTTTTCATCCTCCACTTCACTGGTCTTCCGGCTGCTGGTTCAGGACCAAACTTGCTGCAGATGGCATCGATATCACATGAGACCCTGCAGCCAAACTATTAACTGTTTCTCTGTTTATCCCTTTAAATGCATCAGTGGAGAGGACACGGACGTCAGAGAGTGGTGACCCGCAGTGACCTCCTCCCGCTCTCGTCATTGCATGCTACGTGTGCACAATTTCAGAGTGGGTATTCATTAAAAATGACAGCTGTTTGGCAGCGCAGGCTTGCTGCTAAAATACGCCAGCTGACAAAATTTGCATGACATCCCACTCCAACCGGTGCCAGTTATCCTGTAACACAACCTGCTGCAGAGATCCAGTTCCATCTGTTCGCCGGTTGGCGTTTTCATTTCATTCGTTTTGATGTTTTCAAGGTACCCAGAAGCTTGTCACTGTTTGAACTTTGACTGTCGTCACGTTTCATCTTCTTTGTTGGAATGAATCTAAGTGAAATGCAAACGAGATGCACGCTCCTCTCATCTACTAACAAGCTTTTAGTTTGAACAAACAAACCCAGACTGTGGAGAGGGCTCAGGAGAGCAGCGCCAGGTGAGAGTGATTGGCACACCGGTTTCTGGTTGAGTTAATCACTCTCGCCTTTAAAACAGAGTAGCGTACTGGACCTGGGACAGAGACACACGGATATGGATGCTCACGGCTTTCGGCAGCACTCAAGGAGAAAGGCGCCTGCGTACGACACCAACGGAGCTGTTGTGTGTAGAAACGAAAAATAAACGTATTAAAATCATCACTGTTTGAGTCTCTACCTGCCGAGAACCCACAGTGGCATCGGACCACGCCACACAGACGCTCCCAAACGTCAGAGGTTCACAGATTATCTGCAATGATCAACATTCACAGCTGCAGAAACTTTTCAGATGAAAAAAACAGACAAGCTTATGAAATGCAACACAAAGTTTAAAACCAGCTGTTCCCAAACTTTTTGGCTTCTGACCTCTTAAAATATGTAGATTGGGTTCAGCAGGACAGAGGCTGTCGTCCCCTCAGATAAAAGCATCATCAGATCCCTCCAAAAGCTGAAAGTAAGCATATTATTCCCATCAGTGTTCAGTGTTAAACATTCCAAATGCAACCAGCCAAGTTTGGTTTCCGATGTTTTTACAAAGACTCCATTGCCCTAGGTCCAGTGCTTGGTCCAGAGTGGTGGAGACAATAAGTAAGTAAACTCTATTTATAAAAACCAAAGTAACAAGCAATCGACTGCAAAGACTTTGGTTTTAAGTCTAGATTCCAGGACCATCAGACAGCCTTGGTCGGTAGACCTCAGAAATCTCTAACCAACGTAGATCAGCCAACATTGGTGTGGCACATGACAGTACATCTTTGAAGGAGGTCGGCATCAGAAGAGTGAAGGCCGTGGAGCAGGTCGGTGTGATCGGAGCGGGGCGGCTGGTTGTGGAGGGCTTTGTGAGTTAGCAGAAGGATTTTTGGTTTTTGGGATGGGGTGCCAATGTTCCCGGGGAGTGGGAGTGTCGTATATTCAGTGGCGATGCAGTTGAAGATGTTTGAAGAAAACACATTTATTACAAGAAGTTCAGTATTGTAATCAAGTAAAACGTTACTTTGAGAGCCTCCAGCCGAATAATGAAACTCTCCTGAACTATGCGGGGCAAACCCTTATATACAGTGGAGATTATGCTCTCAAAACATGCAGTGAAAGTCAACAATAGTATAAATCTGTGTAAGACAGGGACAGAGAAAAGAGAAGCCCCTAAAAAAAACACCACATGGGACCCGAGACACCCCATCCCACCCGACCCTTTTAACATAAATTGTAATACATACATTAGCACACTTGACAGTGGCGCCATACATACATTAACACACTTGACAGTGGCGCCTCTTTTAACATACATTGTAATACATACATTAACACACTTGACAGTGGCGCCTCTTTTAACATACATTGTAATACATACATTAACACACTTGACAGTGGCGCCTCTTTTAACATACATTGTAATACATACATTAACACACTTGACAGTGGCGCCTCTTTTAACAAACATTGTAATACATACATTAACACACTTGACAGTGGCGCCTCTTTTAACATACATTGTAATACATATTAACACACTTGACAGTGGCGCCTCTTTTAACATACATTGTAATACATACATTAACACACTTGACAGTGGCGCCTCTTTTAACATACATTGTAATACATACATTAACACACTTGACAGTGGCGCCTCTTTTAACATACATTGTAATACATACATTAACACACTTGACAGTGGCGCCTCTTTTAACATACATTGTAATACATACATTAACACACTTGACAGTGGCGCCTCTTTTAACATACATTGTAATACATACATTAACACACTTGACAGTGGCGCCTCTTTTAACATACATTGTAATACATACATTAACACACTTGACAGTGGCGCCTCTTTTAACATACATTGTAATACATACATTAACACACTTGACAGTGGCGCCATGCATATATTAACACACTTGACAGTGGTGCCATGCATATATTAACACACTTGACAGTGGCGCCATGCATATATTAACACACTTGACAGTGGCGCCATCCTGGCGACTCTCCAGTACTCCTACCCAAATAACCTCAAAGTCAGGATGGACCAAAATAACAGCTAGTGACACAGACAAGTATCTCAATGTAAACCATTTGTATATAATAGTACTAGTATTAGTATGTAACTATGCATCTATGTGCAGACACCTCAGAAGTGTGTGAGCAGATGGGCAGCAGAGTTATGGATATATTGGAGTGTCTTTAGGTCTTTGGATGATGTGCTTAAACTCTCGTCTATTCTGGATGTGATGGATTTGTATATAAGTGGTTGTATATACAGTGGTGGATGGAGACGAGCTTTTTCTTTTTTTAGGAGGGAAAATGCAGCTCTGGTGATTTGATTGATGTTGAATTCAAAGCTGAGGCTGCTGTCGAACATGACTCAGAGGTTACGACTGTGTGGGGGAAGAAAAAGAACCAATCCAATGTAAAACCTCTGAATAGTTTCTTTTGTAGATACTTATGATAAAATGCCGTATTTAAACATATAAACGGTTCAAACTGCCAGTTGACGTCCATGTTTGTTTGTAGTGTTCTTTGTGGAGCTCTTTGCGGTCTCGGAGCAGTGGTTCAGTTTGTCGTCAGCTGCCATAAATTTAACCAGCCTAGGGAACACTCAGTTGGTGCCCATGACTTGAATTGTAGCCGTCTTTCCATCTGCAGGTTGGTGAGCTGTTAACCGTCTACAGAGGCACAAAAACCCACAAGGAGGTGAGGGATTATGGGATTAACACACAGCTGGTGTGTTGTGTCGAATCAAAGCAAAATGTCAGGATTCCTTTATATGTGGCAAAAACCTTCTTTTTTTTTCAAGGAAAGGAAGTCAGTATTTCTCATTAATTTACTTTAAGCTGTTTTATCGTTTTTATGAAAACTCAGTAAAAGGATTGTTTTTATATCAGATGCTGGAGATGCCATTTAATACATTCCCTTTGTGCCTGAGTGACCCTGAGGAATGAGTAATCACTGATTCTCTCGATATTATAATGCATCACAACAGAGGCAAAGGTTAATAACATCTGTGGACAGATAGAAGCCTCCTCACAGCGTTCATCAAAGGTACTCTGATGTTTCCTGTAGTTTAATCAAAGACTCACTCTATGTTGTTGTTCCAGTTGATTAACGTTGATATTGATACATGGCTTCATTTAATAAACAGTTTTTGACCAAATACTAATGACTTCCTACATCACAACCCCATCTGAGGCTCTCAGCTCCAAGGCCATTGTGGCTTAGAGTCAAAAATAAAAGTCTTGGCTATGAAGCTTTGAAACAAGTCCCAAGTCAACAACATTGTCCAAAGTCAGGACCAACATCAATAGAGGTTAGCTCCGAGTCAAGTCCCAAATCAAGACCAACAAGTTCCAGGTTAAGGCCCAAGTCGAGAACAACAAGTCCCATGTCAATACAGGCACGTTTCAAGTCATATCCCCGATCAGGACCATCGACTTCCAAATCAAATCCAACAAGTCCAAAGTCAAGTTCCAAATTAAGTCCCAAATCATGTCCAATAAGTCAATTTTCAAGTCAAGACTGGCAAGTCCTAAATCAAGTGCCAGGTAAAGAAAAATCCCAAAGACAGTCTCAAATGAAGTCCATGTATATACACTAATAATCAGGCTGTAGATACGCAGATAATAAATGCTAATAAATCTAGGATGGATTCATCAGTGGTAAAATATCACCAGAGTTCCACTTTAACTACAGAACTGTGCTCACATTTTCTCAAAATGAATTTCCATAATAATGGGTCATCCTGCACCTCCATCCCAGCGAACAGATCCTGCTCCCCTCGTCTCCTCAGTTACCATGACAACAGCATATCAAGAGATGCATAGAGTGCTAAAATAAGAGAGCAATTACTCAGACAGATGCTGATACTGTAGATGTGTGTCATCCACATCCTGATGAGCTGTTCTGATGCTGCATCCTGATAACGGCTGTGAAGATTCACCCAGTGTGACCCCAGATGGCCCGAGACAGTACCGAGTCTTTCTTTTCTGAACAACCATGTTTCTATGGAAGTCACTGATTTGAACGAGAAAATGACGGCAATCTAGCAAAACATGTCGACACAGTAAAAAACCCTCAAACTGACTTCCAGTGGTCAGCGTCTGGATACTTTTTATTCAAGTTCTGCTTCCTGTCGCCCTCAGTCAAGACTAAGGGTGCTTTCACACCAGTGCTGTTTGGTCCGCTTTAAACGGACCAGAGTTCATTTCCTCACATAGTGCGGTTCGATTGGGCATCTGAACTCTGGTGCGGACCAAACAAGCAAACTCTGGCCCGCCTGAAAACGTGGGTCTTGGTCCGCTTGCAAGTGAACCCTGGTGCTGGTTCGCTTACAATGGGAAAGCAAACGGACTATCCAGCGAACAAAAGATCAGAAAGCCAAAAGATGAGCCGGGTTTTCTTCTTCTTAGTGCTTGTTTTTGGCAACACCACCCCTAAATGAGCATCTGTTGTAACTGCATGACGTTGTCCAGGCGGTTTGGTTGGCTTTCAAGTATTATTTGTCCTTGAATATCAGCCTGAACTTGAAAAATATCAGACTTAATGTCCCTGTAGTCTTTCACAGACAGCCTCTAGATTTGAATATTTATAGCTGCTTTCAAACATCTCCCTGTGTACCTTCACCCAGATTCCATCACTCCTTGCACCCTGCAACAGATAGAATCAGGTCCAATTTATACTCTCTTTTAGCTCTGTTTTTGGTCTCCACCACCTCCTGCTGGCTTGTTATGCTCTCAAGTCTGTTCACCAGTTAGTGTCTAACTGTGTTTGGCTGCTGTGTGCTGCTCAGCAGGGCATGTACACAGGACCGGAAACAGTAACGATGCGGCCAGTGACTCTAATTGGCACATTCTTTACAATGAAGGTGCTCAGTCCGTTTTCAAGCCTCGGCATGTGAGTGTTGTGCATCCTGAATGACCTGAAACGATCAGATATGATGACAATGATGTGGTGAAATGCATTTTGTTTCCTTCTTTTAGTTTTTGACTTTGGACACCTCCAACTCTCGGACACCTGCGGCTGCATGCACACTGAGACAAACAGAATGTCATCACCATTAAAGGAAATGTCATCGCCAATCAATAGCAGCCTTTGGTGTCTCGGTGAAGAGCCCTAAGTATTTTAAATTCTCACACAGATCAGTGCGGCGTGCCTCCACACTGATGAATGACTCACCGTCACTTTCACATAACAATAATAAAGATTTGGTCTTTCCAAAAGTCTGACACGGGTTTCCACTGAGCCCCACAGCCCGACGGCAAATTGAAATCCTGAGATCAAAAAGACTAAAATGGTCCAGAAAGTGACATTTTTGATAATGTCAAAGACAATTTGAAAAGGTTCATCTTTCATAATGTCACAGCTGTTGAAGGTAAAAGCACCTTGAGAGAGGGAAAGAGATAATAATGAGGCCGAGAGTGGAGGATGATGGGACTTTTTGCAGCCAGACACTGTTGACACAGACTCACAGCTTTGGTGTATTATGACCTGAGATCTTATTTTCATTGTTTTCCATCAGTTCTATCAGTAATAACAACACTGTAACGTTGGACTTACGGTAGACTCAGAAAGAAGTCGGATGAGTCACGAAACATCAGACATGTTGTCAACTTCTAGGTTCAATTATTCCAGTTTATTATCAGGATGCACCGTTAGTTTTTCAGCATATCAGAGCTGTAAATCCAGAATAAAATCCTCTTTACCTCCAAAGCTCATCATGGTCGAGGACCGTCACATCTTAATGAACTCATAGTTCTAGCTCATGACCATGCTGCTATAGGCCAGATTGCTGGTGGACATAATGTACTGAGCTCTTCTCCCCATCTGAACACATTCATGTCTCATTAATTCATGTTACTAACTCAGTTTTTCTGCTTTCTCGTCTTGTCAGGTTTTCATGGACCGTGCCTAAGAGAGTCATTGTGTCAGTAAAGATTCTCAGTCATCCAGGTCATAGATTCTGTTGAAGGTTATCATAGTCAAATGGACGAGCTTAGCTTCTTGTAGCTGTTTGCCTCTCATCAAGGACGACTCCCAGGTATTTGACACATAGAGACACCCGTCCATCCTGTGGCTCGTTGACTCACCCCGTCCTCATGTGGCGTAGATGGTCGTTGCTTCATTATTACTACAATAAGTTATATTTCTGTTCTAATTCTGGTTTTCATTATTATTATTACTGCTGTTCATCGTTGTCTCTCTCCCTCTTTAACTCAACCAGTCATGGCAGAGCTCTGTCCACCGTGATCTTGGTGTGAATTGTTGTAAATGATATTTTAGAGAGTATGGTCTATTCAAAAGAGAGAGAGTTATTTTCCATCGCTGGGTTTAAACATCGTGAAGGGGCTGCGATGCTGCTTCATCTTTGACCTCACCAAATCTGTTTTCTGTACAATGACTGATCATCACTGACACTTTCAGTTTGACCTCTACATAAAATTAGATCAGTGGTTCCCAATCCCCGGACAGCACACCAGAACCAGACCCAGAAACAATTGACGCGGTGGTGTCGGTGCTTTTTTAAACCATCGCGGAGGTTTAAAGAGGTTTCTCCACACAGAACTGATGTTTTCAGCTTTTCACAAGAGGTGACGAGTGAAGTTCAAGTCACGTTTTGTCTTTGCTGTAACATGTTGGTGTCCTGATGTGACATCAGACCAGGAAATGGTTGCATGTGTACGACCAATGACGTCTTGTTGGACTTCACAAACAAATTTTTAGATGCTGGACCCAGAAAACTTTGACATATTTGTCTAAAAAAATGACTTGAATCAATGATCAGAATAGTTGCACCAATCATTTTCATTCGTTTTGAAGGTAGAAAAATCCAGAATTCATCCACCTCTCAAACAGATATGCTGTCATGGTTTATTGATAGTTTGTGGATTTAAAAAAGGTGGTGGTGGGTTGATGTGCTGGTCTTATTTGCAGTCACGTCTTGGAGAATCTGCTGGTTACCTGGCAACCATACGGTGATGACAAAAGGTCCAGGAGCTCAGTGGTCCCTTTAATGGAAGGCTGAAGGCTCCATCAGTAATTGAGTGACTCAAGCCTAAAGTCTGTCAGAGCCTCCCGTGTGCTTATCACGAGAGAGCGGCTGGCGTCTGATCAATATCACACAGCTGCTGTTAGAACGCACAATTTACCTCCCGTCCTCAGCGGCGCTCGCACCGTCTCCCGTGTCCTCGGCTGTGGAAGTGACACGCTCGTAACTTTTTAAGACGCCTCGTAATGTGAGCAACTTCTCTCTGTAAATGCAATCATTTGCTCGTTGACTGGAAGACGGCAGTCTGTCACTGAAAACACACACACGTAAAAAAAAGAAGAAGAAGGCATGTCACAAAAAGCCAATTTCAGCCGGAGCTGCAGACTAATGACGGGCGGTAATCGGAGGCAGCTCCCATAAGGCCGTGCGCTGGATGACTTTCTTATTGAATTACAAGACCTGTCATGCGTTCAACCCACTGGAGAACATCCAGAAATACCTCCCTGGGATGGGCATCGAGTCGATGCTGTGGAGTGTTAAATTAAAAAGGGAATTGTGTGCTGAAACTCATCATACAAACATTTAATGTATAATTAATTAACTGCAAAACTGAAATAATGAGACGGAAAGAAAGATGACAACACCGGCTGTTTCTGGAACGTGCAGGTTCACTCGACCTCCTCTGGTGGTTTGTCGTTATCTCGAACAGCAGCATCGTGGAAATGTCTTCAGTTAGCTTCCTGCAGCTGAATGTAATTGTTTTTGCTTTTATCTTCACAAAGTTTTTACCTCAGCAGCTACTTTAACGTTTTTCCTGTGCTGCGTCACTGGCCTTGGCATATTTCATGGTGATATGAGCAAATTGAACAACACACACACACACACACACACACACACACTGAGGCTGAGGCGCTGTGCTCGCAGGCAGACATAAAAACAAGAATGGGGACGCAGCAGCACACTCAGAACCCCGATGCATTCATTTCAACTAATAAAGATCAATGTTCAGGAAGAAACACAGCGGTCACGTGACTGTGTGCTTTCAGTAACTGTGTATGTTCTGCTAATTTATATGAATATTAAGCACCTTTAAAAACAGTTGGCACAGACTAAATTAAGATTTAAGAACATAGTGAGGGGAAAACTATAAAAGACGATGAGAGAAAAAGCCATGAAGAAACAGAGTTGGATAAATAAATGAAAAAAGATGCATCGTCATTGATTCAATGTAACTGTGTGAATGTCGTGCTGTAAAAACAAAGGTGTGTGAAGGTTTGTGCATGGAGCAGACCAGGTCCAGGTGTGTCCTGATTAAGGTCCTCGTTAAGTCTGCAGATTGAACGAGCCGTCAAATTACAAAGAGCTCGAAGTCAAAGCGTGCAGCTCCTGCACAGAACTGATCCAAATCTGCAGTCGAGTATTCGTGTTTACTCACAACACAAACTGACTGTTGTTCATCTGCTGAGTGAACAGAAGGAGAGAGAGAGAGACAGAGACAGAGAGAGAGAGAGACAGAGAGAGACAGAGAGAGAGACAGAGAGAGAGACAGAGAGACAGAGAGAGAGACAGAGAGAGAGAGAGAGAGACAGAGACAGAGAGAGAGACAGAGAGAGAGACAGAGAGAGAGAGACAAGTTGTTACTGAATGTGAACTTACACATCTCACCTCATAAGACACACACACACACACATACACACACACACACACACACACACACACACACACACACACACACACACAGCCCCGATGATCGCAGCATCAAAGACGGGACCTGTCAGGAAACAGCTGTTGTCATGGAGACCGAGTACATTTGCAGTAATTGCAGACCGACCTGCTTAGAGCGTGTAAGTGTGTGTGTGTGTGTGTGTGTGTGTGTGTGTGTGTGTGTGTTCAGTGTTTGTTGCTGATGGTTTCATACAGAGTAGCTACATCTGAGCTTTGAATTCATCAATGAAAAACACGACAACACGGACTAACACGTTTGTTGTTCGATATTCACACGGCGAGCCACAAAACTTCCTCTGGTCAAATGACTTCATCGTGCCATACTTGTTGACGTGCTCACTGTGACCCGGTATTGTTCGAGGGACGAGGCCAATAACCCAAATTGTTCCTGGGAAATAATGCTGCAAGATTTATGACTGGAATAATCTGAACCATGCATGTAACATACAGTATATGTGCTGCCTGCTATGTCTTGTGTCGTTGACCTTCTTGATGGATGTTAGCAAAAACAGGCAACAAATCCCAACATGTTTTAAAATGTCATGTTGCTTTAAAATGAAAAAGATCTTTCGACTCCCAGACCCAGCAGACTACGTTATCTCACATCACAGCTTGTATTTTCCTGTAGATTTGAAAATGTAACCGTGCTGCCCTCCACTAATGCAGGCGTCATGATTTCATGTTGACTTGTCTGGAAACGATTAAATCTGAACAAACGACGATTGACCGTGAAGAATTGTCCCAAAAAAATGTGAGCATTATATTTTTGAAACGCCTCATTGTCATCAGTGAAATGTTTTGTCTGTGACTCGCTTCACCGCTGTCGACAAAACACTTTCACATCTCGTTCTTAAAGCGATATTCTCCATGCTGCTGCTGGATGATTTCGTCCTTGCTCCACGCTGTGACCTTCAGTTCGTACTGGAGAGGTCTGAGATGAGGATCAGCACCTGTGAGTCAGAGACCGAAGAACAAAGATGGATTGGTTTATCCGTCAGATCCGAGAGGACAAGTTCAGTGTTTTTGTCTCAGCCACGGGGAATTATTGACAGACTTGCATCTTGTTGTGTATAAGTTTGAGTTTTGGTGCACAGCTGAACTACTGCTGAACCATGGGAGAGAACGCGTGTCGTCTGTAGATATTCAGTCTCATTTCCAGGTGATTAAACACTGATGGAAACACTCATGTTGTCTGCTTGACTTGTAGTAAATCACTTTGATTCTGAGCAGGAAGTTTAAAATCTTTGTCATCGTTCAGCAGTCACAATATTTCTTCATTTAAATATGTCAAAGAGTCTTCTGTGTTTCTGAAAATACAACCACATCAGCAACAACCGTCTGTGACAGGAATGTATCCGGATACATGAGAGATGTTGCCGTCCATGCACTGAGCTGAGATCAGCCCCCCATGCCCCTCGAGGCGAGGGTTTACTGACAGACCTGAGCAGAACACTCTCTGCTCATCAACCCTGCGGCCGTTTACTCTGAAAGATGTAATATTCATTTATTGCTGACAAGTTTCAGTAAAAACCAATTAAAACTGTGAAGTGGAATCTCTGGAGGAGCTGCTCCAACTTGTTAATGTTACAGTCATCCATGTGGAACTGCAGCAGGACCTGACTGTCAGGAGGAACTTTTTGAAGACCAGGTCCAGGTGGAGTTCGAAACTTTCAGAAAATCCTTGAAGCAAAAAAAAAAAAAAAAAAAACCCTGCTCAGTATTTGCTGCAGTTCCTTTATGGCCAGAGGCTCTGCTGCCAACTCAAACTGAATGAAAGATTAAGGCTCCCCGTGGCACCTTCCAGCTCTCTGAGCGCCGTGTGCAAGTGCACATTTTACCCAGGTGCATCTACAGTGTGAATGCTGCTGCAGGGGTGATGTACAGAGAACCATAAACCTGCAGCTCTTCAGCCTCCCCGTACACTTGTGTCTTACTCGCTCCTGAGGCTTCCTGACGTATCGCGGCTCCGCAACAGTACAATGAAGTAAAGTGAAAATAAGTGATATAAAATATGCAGCTCCACCTCAGCCCCTGGAGTCCTTCAGTAAGTGGAGGTGATGACTGCAAACACTGAACGATTTACCACTGAAGGCTTCATGAGAAACAGATTCATGATAAATTATTCATTAGCTGCATAAATGTAAAGAAAAGACTCTGACACTGAACATCTCTCTGTGAGACAGCAATATTTGGATTGGAGGACTTTGCTTCGTCCATTTTTAACCTGTGATCAGCTGAACGGTGTCTCTGTCATTCGTACGTCTGTTCTCACTCTATGTAACTTTGGGCTCCGGGTCGGGAGAAGTACGTAACGCTTTACGGCACTAAGTCACACAGCAGCAACTATTTCACTGATTCTGGTGAAACTGGATCATATTTTATGGAGGAAATGTTTTCTGGTGTGTCCCTCTGCTGTCCTCGGCGCGCCGCCTCCCTCTCTTGATTTACCGAGTTTTATGAGCCGTGACGTACCTGCCTGACGCTGTAGCTCTGTTAGCTCAGTTCGTCAGCATTGGCGGTGAGCTCAGAGCGACGGGTACCCGTCGCTCTGAGCTCAACGCCAACTGACAGGACTGGTGTTTGTACGCACCAACAGCGATTTAATGGCTACAAGGGAGAAAGAAGAAGAAGAGGAGGTAACCCGGCCCTCAGCAGCTTCAATGACATGATGGCAGAGAGAAAAGTTTGAAGAGGACGTTTCTGATATCAGAATAGACTTGAACGGACCTAACCGTGAGGAATTTTTCAATCCCACGCTGATACAATAAACTTCAGTAGATGCTCCTTTTGTGTTTTCATGTATTGGGTGGACCGTGAGCAGATCTTATACCATCCTCCAAATCTCTCCAGAGAAGCCAGAGGACTCGAGGGCATCCCGATTTAAACAGCAAAGACAGTTTGTAGTTCTCTGAAAAGAGTGACCCTTCAGAACACACCGACCCCACTCCCCATAATAATCCTCGCACAGTGCATGAGCCTGTATATATATTTTGTTACCACACACACACACACCACACAAACACATCATAAGGTCACAACCAACATTGGCCATCACAGCAGACGGCTTCCCATCTTCATCTGCCTGCCTGTAGAGCTGATGAAGACCAGAGGAAGGAAGATACAGAGTCTCGCAAAGAACATCAGATTCATAATCCAGCAGATAGTCACGTTTGGGTGCGGCGATACATTTAAAAAACAGAAACCAAAAACATACTGCCAGGCTCTGAAATGCTCTTCCCGTCTTCTTCTTCTATCCTCTTCTCTTCCCTTCCGCTTCGCTTCTTCTTCTTCTCTTCTTCTTCCCTTCTTCTTTTCCTCTTCTTCTTTTCCTCTTCTTCTTCCTCTTCCTCTACTTTTCCTTCGCCTCTTCTTCTGCGTCTTCTTCTTCTCGTCCTCTTCTCCTCTTCCATCTTAATTCTTCTTCTTTCTTCTTCCTCTTCTTCTTCCCTCGTCTTTCTCTTCTTCCTCATCTTCTTCGTCCTCGTTCTTTTC